>NW_026562409.1:1072500-1095000 GCF_027474105.1 Poeciliopsis prolifica
CCATCTGATTGGACTGTTTCATAACCAGATTGGATTTAACAGCATCTTCTTTCCATCTGTGTTAAAATGCAACATCAAAATGAAAACTGCAGCTGAATCGTTTTCTTTGAACCAGACACAGATCTTTATCTGACCATGTTTCACAAATGTGGGATGATTTAGAAAAGTGACTTTAGCTGTGAGTTTGTTCGATAGCAAATTATTTAAAGCCAATATTTCCAAACACGAACTACATAAAAAACATAAAACATACAAAATATACACGTCACTGATTATCAGACAAGTGAAAACATAAAAGAAAAGTTTGTTTAGATTTGCTAATCGACGTCAGAGACGAGGATAAGTACTGGACATGAGATTTAAAATGATAATTATCATGTTGAATCAGTTCAATTCAAAAATCCTTCATCGATGAAGCTAAGATGGCTCTCCTGTAGAGGTCAGTGTAACAGTGGTTCTGAAGAAGCTCCTGACTAAAGATGCGTTGAAATGATTGGAAATAAACTTCTCTCTGTTCCAGAGCACCTTCCTTCCACTCAGTTTGACCTTTCACCTCTGGTTCAGCTGCAGACAAACAGTTGGAGTTTCGCCCGACCTGAAGCAGCAGAACTCGCTCAGAGCCGGAGCTGCTTCAGGATTTTTCACTTTTAAATGCAGCAGAAACAACTTTCACTCGACTTTAGTTTCTATTTTTATCCTTTTATTTCCATTTTGGAGAAGAAAATAATCTGAAGAAGCAGATTATTTCTGTCGTCCACCAATGAATCGTTTTGGGATCATTTTTCATGAAGCACCTGATTGGTTTTCAAAGCTTTTCTCCATTTTATTAAAGAAAATATGAAAAAGTTGCTTCTGTACAGATAATTATATTTATCATTTTTCAAAAGAAAATTTAGACACAATTTAGTATTAAATTGAGTATAAACATAGTATTAAAACAGTAATATATAAAACATGGTATGTCATAATGATTATCTGTCTGAAAGTTTCAGTTTTTTATGTTTTTATTCTTTTATTTCACAGGATTTGATTGTCGAAGTTTTGCAGAGATTGCACCTGAACATCAAAGAGGTTGGTAAATTTATGATTCAAAAGTTTATTTTTCTTAGGAAACATTTAATAATTTGGGTTTATTGTCAGAAAAAACTAAATTTCTTTGGAAGAATAAAACTTCCTGGTTTGTAGATTAACTTCTACAAACCACACAGAGACCAAACGGCCTATTTAAAGTTTAGCATCACTGAACCCTCTACACTGCTGGTGTAGAGGGTTCAAAGTCTGGTGCATTTAAATAAATGCCTGGTCCTTGACAGCAATTAATGCAAAATTGGACTTTTTTTTATGTTTATTTCATTTTTTATTCCTAAATATCTTTTAGCCAAAAGCAGCTTTTGGTGAATTTATTCTTAAATCCTGTTTTCAAATAAAAAATGACTCATATTTCACTGTTGTAGACAGAAACATTTTCTAGGCCAGCAAAATATAGAATTACTGACCCAAACACTGTGTGAAAATGTTTAAACTGTTTTCAAATATTCAGTAATTTACATATTTTTATATCCCGTCGCTACAGAATCACTCATTTGTTTGTCATTAAAAACTCAAGTTTATTGTAGAAATGATAAGAAAATAAATGATTTCACTTTGAAATTACAGAGTTAAAAAGAAGCTTAATGTGTCGCATGACGACTTTCAGCTTTACGACGTTACAGGAATAAAGTTTGGATGTGATGAGAGATTTCTTGGAAAACAACGTGGAAAGCTGATGGCCTGCCCACAATGCTCCCTGCTGTTTGCTGATGTGGTTCCAGACACTTTTTCCTTCCACTCAACATTCTGTCAATATGCTATATGCAGCACAGTGACCAACCAGCAACGCCCTGTTGATGCCTTCCTCATGCAATGAGTCAAGAATTATTAGATCAACATTTGATTTTTTAACTGATTTATTGAAATGACTTGAAGCTCCTTAAGTTTTAGAATAATCAGTTTTTGTCCTGATGCTGATTATTGGAGTGTAAATTGATCCAGATGTGATGTTAGGGGATTGTCTGACCTCTGACCTCTGCCCTGTCCATGCGTGCTGTGGCTGTGTGGTTGCTGACCTCTGACCTCTGCCCTGTCCAGGCGTGCTGTGGCTGTGTGTGGTTGCTGACCTCTGACCTCTGCCCTCTCCAGGCGTGCTGTGGCTGTGTGTGGTTGCTGACCTCTGACCTCTGCCCTGTCCAGGCGTGCTGTGGCTGTGTGTGGTTGCTGACCTCTGACCTCTGCCCTGTCCAGGCGTGCTGTGGCTGTGTGTGGTTGCTGACCTCTGACCTCTGCCCTGTCCAGGCGTGCTGTGGCTGTGTGTGGTTGCTGACCTCTGACCTCTGCCCTGTCCAGGCGTGCTGTGGCTGTGTGTGGTTGCTGACCTCTGACCTCTGCCCTGTCCAGGCGTGCTGTGGCTGTGTGTGGTTGCTGACCTCTGACCTCTGCCCTGTCCAGGCGTGCTGTGGCTGTGTGTGGTTGCTGACCTCTGACCTCTGCCCTGTCCAGGCGTGCTGTGGCTGTGTGTGGTTGCAGAGAGCCTGTACCTGGCTCTGCTCTTCGTGGGTGGGGTTCTGATGGTTCTGGAGCAGAGCCGCTGCTTCAGCGTCATGAACAAGCTGAAACTCAGTGCCTTCGCCGCCATGTGCACCGCCCTCTCAGGTAACAGCACAACTCTGGAGCTACATCAGGCCTAAAACGGAGAGATTTGCAAGTGTGCAACATAATTAACAAATGTGTTTAATAATGTGTGAATGAACATTCACATTTGTTAGACAGTTTCTCAAATTGACACGTTTCAGTCTGAACAGGTAGAGACACGGACGGATCAGGCCGACTGCATCTCCAGCGTTTCAGACTTTCCAACTGAACAGGATTCGCAGAGATGCTGCGTTCAAGGCAGAAGAAAAGCTGAATGTTTCTCTGAGTCAGTCCAGCAGACGTAGCTCAGATTTTCTAGCTTTTATTCTGCCATAAACAAACATGCACAGCGTGTTTCTGTCGGTCCAGTTTGAAACCTCTCAATTTGCAGTGGCTGCAGCAGCGGTGGCTGCAGCTGCAGCAGCAGCGGTGGCTGCAGCAGCGGCGGCTGCAGCAGTGGCAGCAGCAGCAGGGCAGCAGGTCAGCCAGGCTGAATGTGCCGAACGCTGCAGTCAAGCATCAGAGCAGCTGACTGATCTGCAGCCACTCGCTGCCTCGGAGGATTTGCTGGTTTGTGGAGTAATCCGATTGGAACCGAGGCAACGGTTTGGGCAGTTCCCAGATCCGCCCAGAGGACCCCCCTCCCCCGCCCTGTTGTTCTGTTAATCCCAGAAAAAGCTGCTGCACAGACACTGAGTCTGCGTTCACCTCGCCCCTCTGCCTCATTAGACATGATTTCCTGGTTTCACCAAAAGTTACAAAAATAAATAAAATTTCGTTATAATCTGTCTGTGAATGTGAGCGGCTGTTTCTACCTAACAGATGCTGAAACCAAACTAAGACTCTTGAAATGAGATTTTAAAAAGTGTCTAAACACTGTAAAAACTACAGCTTGTCTTAACTGCCTTTAAAAACACACTGGAGCGTTTTGACCTCTGCTCTGCTCACAGGCCTTTGTGGGATGGTCGCCCACATGATGTTCACCACCATATTCCATCTTTCCGTCTCTATGGGACCTGAAGACTGGAGGCCAAAAACTTGGGACTACAGCTGGTCTTACGCGTAAGAACTTTATCAAAAGCTTAAAAATTCAAACAGAATCTAATTTTATGGAGAAAGAAACGAGTTGAGATCCAGTTTTGAGTTGTGAAATGAGATGAAAAGTTAAAAAGCTGCATTGTATTTAAACTGAATAACTGTATTCTTTGCAGCTTAGCCTGGTGCTCGTTTGGCACCTGCATGGGCTCTGCAGTCACAACCCTGAACAGATACACCAAGACCATCATAGAGTTTAAATACAAGCGGCACAACATCGAGAAGAACCTGCTGATCAAGCAGAAGATGATGGAGCTGGGTCTGCCTGAGCAGGTGTGGAACATGTACCTGACTGCAGCTCCAGCCGACCCGGAGGTTCTGCCAGAACCGCTGGTAAACGGCCACAAGCCTTCCACCGGAGCGCCGTACGTGTTTGAGGAGGTGGAGCATCCGCTGGAGCAGCAGGTGGAGGCGTACTGCTGAAGGAGGAGAATACTTAGGAGGAGAATACTCCCAGCTTCACATCCGATCTGCATCTGCAGAGTTAAAACCATGTTTATATTCTGGGACCAAGGCAACACCCTCCTGCTTTGACCTGAGCTGAATCTGCCTTCTTGCATCCAAGATGCATTAAACTGGAATGAGTGAGAGAAGCACAGAGCGGAGCAGTGATCCTGGAAGAGAAGCGCCTGTCCGGAGTGAAAGCTGGAAGCAGGAATCAGTCACTAACTCTGGATCAACCTGTCAGTTCCTGGACAGAGACAAAGCTGCAGGAACTGAGCCGCTTCTGCTTGGTTCCTGCTGCTGTTCTAATTCACACTTGAAGATGTGAATAAAAGAAAAGTGTAAGATGTGAGTGATGGATTTTTATAACACCAAACATCCCCGAGCTTCTCAGAGTTCCTCCGCAGAGTGGAAAAGGATTTCACCAATTTCACCAATTTAGGTTCGGAGAAACGTTGGGTTATAAAAACAGCTGCATAAAAAAAATCTGTTCAGTCAGAAACAGTTTTATAAGAATCAACAGCAGCTGGTTGATCTGAATCAGAGACACATAAACAAACTGAAGTGAATTTTAAACCTCAGTTGTTCCTGAACAACAAGGCTGAGTCTCTGATGGATGGATCTTCTTCCACATCTTACGGTTTCAGGATGAGGTGATGCCCTTTGACCTGGAGCATCGAGTCAAAGGGCATCAGGCTCTTTGATGCTCCGGCTGTCAGTCCAATGACAAACAGAAGCTACTGGCTTCATTCAGTCTGGATTACCAATCTGGATTACTAGTCAGCCTTTAACTAGTCAAGTTAAAAGACATTCAGCACCAAAGATTTACATCAATAATGTGCAAACGTTTCAGTGTGAGGGCCAAAGCAATACTTTGAGCACCCCTGATTTAGATGAATGTATGTTTTATTTGGATTATAGAAAATCCTCAATAAATTGAAACGAGAGAGAAGAGGCCACCTTTGCTTTTGGTAAGCAGACGTGAATAAAGCAGAACTGCTTTATTCACGAGTTTAAGCTCTTCAACCAGCTGAAAAAGCAGCAGAGAAAATCCAATTGCAGTGTGTTAACAGCAGCCGATCTGTGACCGTTTGGTTCCTCTTTTCATCTGTTTCTGATGGAGCAGCTGCTGCCCGGCACATTTAATCCCACTGGATGGAAACAATCCAGGTTACAGTACGCCTGCTGATCTTCGGTTATCAGCCATGACACGATTCCACGCTGATCAACTCACATAATACTGTTTTCATTATGCTTGGGAAGCACGAAGAGGGACAAATATATGAAATGTTAAATCAGACTCACGTTTTTTATAAATATATTATTTAAATGATGAAGCATCAAGCTGCAGAGGCCACTGAAGAAGAAAACATCTGTGGTTATTCAGATCCTCCTTTCATGTCGATGGTTTCAGTGGCTCATGTTTCCGACTGGAGCATCTTCCAGACACACGCAGCCCTGCATGGACAGGTGGGTGCAGATGATGCATGCATGAATATGTATGCAAAAGAAAAAAAACACACATTATGGAAAAAGTACCTGTATTTTCAGACCTAAACGCCTGGCTCATAGCATCCATCCATCAAAGTTTTCAAAAAAATAAGACTGACTTTTCTGTAAAAAATTAAACTCGCTTTAGTTTATCACTTATACAAAAAACTGTACATTTAAATGTATACTTAAATTCTCATCTGTTTTAATAGTCATTGTGTGATTGTTAGGAAAAACAATACACCACTGGATACAAACTTTAAAATAAAAACAAATTTTCAATGTAATATTTTCAAATAAGTTTCAGTGAATAAATGCAAATCTTGTGCCTTAAAATGTTTGCATTCAAATGAATCTCGCTTAATATTGAACATGTAGGTTAAGAGCTTTTCAGTAAGAGCTAAAAACGTTGTTATTCACACAATATCTAGTCCCGCCTCTTCTGTGGGAAACTCGCTCTGATTGGCCCAAAGACCTGTCAATGACTGCCGGTAACCAATCAGCGTTAAGAACTGGGAACTTGTTGATGACGTTCATCACTTGCCGGAAGAGAGGTCGCATGTGTGGAACATTCAACGTCCGGTGAAGGAGGCTGAAAGTGTGGACTAAATGTGCTAAATGCTAAATGTGTCAGGACTGTTAGCGGAGGAGTTTGGGCTCGTAAACACCGCCTGCCTCGGACATTCTGATGATTAGCTGAACATTTAGCATGAATAGCTCCCATGTGAGGCTCTGCAGGCTTCTGGTTGTGAACGGCAGAGCTGTAACTGCCGCTGCGACGGCCCCACGCTGCGATTATTCTCCTTACCGGACTGTTTCCCACTTTGTCCGGTCAATGGCGATCTCTGGGAACCAGTTCTCAGCGACGAGGCCGCAGAAGCAGAAGCTCCGCTGGCAGAAGATCAAGGAGAGCAAAGACAAGCGGGGAGACGTTCACGGACCGTCCAACGTGTACGTTCAGGTGGTCGGTGCGGGAAGCAGGGACAACACCGCGTCGCTTTACGTCTTCTCCGAGTACAACAGGTAGGCGCTTCACGTACTTCATATTAGATAAAAGATCTTGTTTCAGTTTAAGTACGTCAATTAAAGAAGAATACGCTCACGTTTCCCTCATCAATTACCCGGAGATGGTAGTTTACATACAGCCAGTGAACGTTACTCATTTGGCAGGGTTTCTTTAGGATTTCAGATCCTTTTTCCACATTTTGAGCCACAAAGTGACCGTTCTTCAAATGATCAAACATTGCAATTAATAAATCAGTGAAAAAAGAGCATAATGGGTTTACTGATTTCACTTTATGCTCATTTTGAATTTAAAGACTTCAACAAATACATCTGTTGTAAAGTGATAGTGATCGAACGGTCATGTTTTTGGACTGAGTGCAGTCAGGCACACTGGGATTCAAACCCACAACCTTCTTGCAGCAAAGCAACACCTGTAGCAACTGTGCAGCCCTTTAATAGGAGACTTCTCTAAAACGTTACTGGATCAAACTAACTGAGAACTATTTACGTTTAAGTTGGGAATTACAGTAAAATATATATTAAAGCAAATCACATGATTGTTCTGGATTTTATGGCAGAACTTCAAAGATCCACATCAGTAGCTTCCGTTAAATGAACTGTAATACACAAACTGCATTGGATAGTCTGTTTTACTATTTTAGAAGGCTCCAGTCTGTAGGGTTAAAATCTTTCAGTCTCTGTGCTGCAGGTACCTGTTCAACTGTGGAGAAGGAACCCAGAGACTCATGCAGGAACACAAGTAAGCTGCGCCTTTGTCTCCGGCTGCTGGCTGAGCTAACGGCGCTAACATGGATCTGTTTCACCCGCAGGCTGAAGGCGGCGCGGCTGGACAACATCTTCCTGACCCGACTGAGCTGGGACAATGTGGGAGGCCTGTCAGGTCAGAGGTCAACATCTAAAATCACGCTCTCATGCTAGAGACTGGGGTTTCTTTACAAAATGTTATGAATCAGAGAAACTCAACAGTTTCCACAGAGAAGTGATTGTGAATTTCCACTCTGATATTTGAGAACGTCATAATCCATTTTATTTATGGTTTTTATTTTTGCTTCATTTTGGAAACTTAAAGTGTTCTTCACATAGTTAAAGGTTATTGGTCTTTGAAAGGGAAAACTTTCATTATTATTTCAATATATCAGTTGAAAATAGTCTCAAAACAATAATATTATCGTCTGTTGCAATAATTGCAAGCAAAATGAATCAATCAGCAGACTTTGTTTTGTGGATATTGATACTAATAATGGAGTCATTTCAAATATAAATCTGTTTTTTATGTCATTGCTAGTTGCATGTATTTTTTGTGACTGTTATTAATAATATATTTGTATTTTCTGAATCTGCATTGCAGGGATGATATTAACCCTAAAGGACACGGGCGTCCCTGAGTGTGTCGTCTCTGGACCTCCACAGCTGGTGAGAAACTGCAGAACATTTCACAGGTGGCTGCTTTGGGTTTCATGGAGAGACTGACGTTCTGTCCTGCATCTGTTCATGTTTCAGAAGAACTACCTGCATGCCATAAAGTCCTTCTCTGGGCCTCTGGAGGAGATGAAGCTGTGTAGGCCGGATGTCTCTGAGTGTAATGTAATGTCATGTTGTGTTTTTGGTGAGGTTGTTCATGATGTGATGTCCTCTCAGTTGTTCGACCGTACACTGAGGAGATGCACAAAGATGAAACCATGACTGTGTACCAGGTGCCCATATTTGGTAAATTCAAATGATTTTTTATTATTATTATTTCCTCAGAGTTTGTCTTTCAAAAGCATTGATATTTTCATCTGGTTTTTATGTTTTTTGTAGCCAATTCAGGAATAGACAGAGGAAGAAACTCACCGCAGGCTGGCAGAAGCAGCAGCAGATCGCCAAAGAGAGACGGACCGCAGCGCAAAACCAGAGAAGAAGAATCAGGTGAGACGGCTGCTTCAGCTCAGCTCCATCAGAACTGGATCTGTAAGAGTTTTAACCAGGAAGCCTCAGGATCACACTGCCACCACCATGCCTCTCAGTGTCTCTTTAGTCTTTGGCTAAAGACCACGAGCAGTTTCTGCTGCTAGCGCTAGGCTAGCACATTAGCTTGTATTTACCCAGAATTCCCTGCGATGTAGTCCACTTCCTGCTTTTGGAGCGACCTCTGGTCCACTTGGTGCTCACAAACAGAACCAGCGTTCACTTCAACTGAACCCACTCTGAGGTTTGGAGTACCAGAGGTTAGAGGTCGGTTAGCATTCTTATCTTACCGGACTTTGACTAGACAAATGGACTGTAGTTGGATATGAGTGGACTGAACAGAATAGGTGTGAATGAACTGTTCCTGTTCAATTTCTGGTCTGAATTGTTTTCCAGGTGACAGAAGCGCAGCAGGCAGAGACTCCTCCCTGGTGATCGCCTTTGTCTGCAAGGTCAGCACCAGAAAACCAAGGTCTTTATGTTGGAGTTTGTTTCTGACGTCCTTTTCTCTCCTGCAGCTTCATCCTAAGAAAGGGAACTTCTTGGTGACTAAAGCCAAAGATCTGGGTCTGCCGGTGTGAGTCAGCGCCTCATGATTTGACGTCTGACCCAAACCGTCCCGATTTCGCTGATTTCTTCCTAAAATGTCTCTGCAGAGGAACATCAGAGATCGGCCCGCTCATCAGGGCTCTGAAAAACGGAGAAACCGTCATGCATGATGGAAAAGAGGTGCAGTCTGTTTGCCTGGCAGTAATCAGATTACATCTCCAAAGCGCCGCCTGACGCTTTGCTTCGCCTCACAGATCCGGCCGGAGCAGGTCTGCACCCCCACTGACCCGGGGCCCGTCTTCCTGGTGCTGGAGTGTCCGTCTGAGGAGTTCCTCCCAGCGCTGTGCAGCAGCCAGCAGCTCAGACGGTAACCGTCGTCCAGCCAGATGAGCTCAGGGCGGCTGCAGCCGTCCGGCGCTGACCGGTCTCTGCTCCTTCCAGGTTCCAGGATGGCGGATCGGAGAATCCGGCCGCGCTGGTGGTCCACATGACTCCTGAGTCCATCCTGAAGACGGATCAGTACAAAGAGTGGATGGAGAGGTGGGACCGTCGCGGTTCAGAACCGGACCGCCTTGTTTCAGGTGGAGTCCAGAAGGTCTGAGTCCACTCCGGGTTTTTCAGGTTCCCGTCGTCAACAGAACATCTGATCCTCAATGAACACGTCAGCACCGTCCACCACGTCCGGAGCCACAAGATCCAGACGCAGCTCAACATGATCCACCCAGATATCTTCCCCCCGCTGAGAGCCGCCAGAACAACGGTACACTTCCTGTTTCCTGTTTACAGCTTTCTGTTTCCTGTTTACAGCTTTCTGTTTACTGTTTCCTGTTTACAGCTTCCTGTTTCCTGTTTACAGCTTCCTGTTTCCTGTTTACAGTTTCCTGCTTCCTGTTTACTAAGATCCCATCAGCATCATGTTGCTTCAGTTTTTCTTCCTGCTGTCAATTTACATAAAAAATCCA
Organism: Poeciliopsis prolifica; assembly: GCF_027474105.1. NCBI lineage: Eukaryota > Metazoa > Chordata > Actinopteri > Cyprinodontiformes > Poeciliidae > Poeciliopsis > Poeciliopsis prolifica. The sequence goes on from NW_026562409.1 coordinate 1,082,682, forward strand.
TATTTAAATAATTTGTTTGTTTTTTACCTTAATATACTGTAAACTTGTTTAGTTTATTTTTCATTTTACTCTTTAAAATGTCAGACTTTGCACATAATCATATATTTTCTCTCTGTCTAGTTTTTAAATATTAAATGATCTGATCATTTCTTTCCTCCAGCCTCCTCCGTCTACATCAATTAGAAATTAAATAGAAATCTAAAGATCAAAGATCAGAAATTGAATTCTGTGAAGGCCAGGAAGAGGAAGTGAATGTTTTAGGCACAAATTAATCTGATTTATTAATATTTCATTGTTCTCAGCAGGTTTGTTTTGTTTTTGCTGCTTTTGTTTGTTTTTCTGAATTTTTTTTGGCAAAAGGTTCAGAAATGAGAGCAGCTGAATCGACCAGAACAAACATTTTAATCGTTGGAGTTTCTGAATCCATGTGTTTCTTTTTCACACAACAGGAACAAAATCAGTTATTTCATTTTATTTTATGTTCAGGAGCTGCAGGCGGCTCTGCACGTTCCGAACGTCCGAGCCGAGTGTCTGCTGAAGTTCCAGCTGCGACCCATCATGGAGTGGCAGAGGTTTTCTCCCGTTGCTCATTTTTGTCCGCAGCGTTGATGGGATATTTGATTTGACTCCGTTTTCATTCTGTCTCATGTTCAGAGACGCCGTTCCCTCCTGCAGCACCGAGGACTTTGTGAAAGAAGCTTCTGAGATCCCAAACTTCCTGGAGGAAGTGGAGAAGTGCCGGACGGCCTGTCCAGACGATTCTGGTGGGTCCAGAGTCGGATCAGGTTGGATGGATAAATTCAGAGTTTGGTTCTGAAGTGGAGTCTGCTTCCTGCTGCAGGTCCGGCTGACGGGTTCCCACACGTTGTGTTTCTGGGAACTGGGTCGGCGATCCCCATGAAGACCAGGAACGTCAGCGGAACGTTGGTCAACATCAGGTAGGAGAACCTGGAGATGAACGCAGCGTGTGTGTTCAGCTGTGTGTGTTCAGCTGTGTGTGTGTGTGTGTGTGTGTGTGTGTGTGTGTGTGTGTGTGTGTGTAGCTCCAGTCAGTCGCTGCTGCTGGACTGCGGCGAGGGAACGTTCAGTCAGCTCTGCACACACTACGGCGAGGCCGTGGACCAGGCGCTGTCCCGGATCTCCACTGTCTTCATCTCCCATCTCCATGCCGACCATCACACGGTGAGAACCATGGCGCCACCTGGAGGTGAGCGTTAGCAGAGCCGCGTGCTAACCCTGACTTCCTGTTCCTCTCAGGGCCTGATAAAGCTGCTGCAGCAGAGGCGACGCGCGCTGGTACGTTAGCTCGGCATGCTGGCATGGCGACTGGGGTTTCTCTATATCAATATCTGTATCAGTTCTGATCATTGAAAATAATTGTAGATCAGGGGTCAGTCATGACTGATCTATTCAGTCTAACTCTTAATTTGTTGTATTTTCTGAAGCTTTTGGTGGTTTTATTGCTGCACTGGTTCAGATTTATGACTTTCGTTTGTTTGTGTGCGCCTCCAGGCCAGCCTGGGAATCCCCTTCAGCCCCGTCTACCTGGTGGCTCCGGTCCAGATCCTGGCCTGGCTCGGTCAGTACCACGACTTCTGTGAGGAAATCCTGCATCACTTCAGGTTCGTCAACCTGCTGCAGCTCAAAGCTTCAGTTTCATCAGAAACGTCTGCTCTGCATGCAGCCAGCCGGGCTCAGCAGGAACAGAACCGGCTCATCATGATTGATTCATGACTCATCATGTCTCAATCATTCAATCATTAATTCCTAATAACTTTTTCTTCCTTACAGTCTGAAATATGATTAAACTTTTCTCCAGATTAGGATGATAATCCTTCCGTTTATCAAACCGTTATTTTTCCTTCGTCTCCTGTAAATGAAGGCGGGTCACTAAAGCTGAACTGCTGTTTCTTCTTCTGTGGTTTTCAGCCACATCCCCAGCAGGAGTCTGTGTGATGATGTTGATGTTTCCAAGCTGAAGCCTGATTCGTCGTTCCAGTCCATGCTGAAGTTGACCAACCTGCAGCAGGTCTGCGGCGCCGTCGGCCCGCTCCGTTCCTCTCTCTGTTTTTGATTGGTTCTGTTAATTCGACGCTCTGTGTCTCAGTTTCGGACCTGCCTGGTCCACCACTGCCGGAACGCCTTCGCCTGCAGCTTTGTGCACCAGTCTGGCTGGAAACTGGCTTTCTCTGGAGACACCATGCCCTGCGACGCCTTCGTCCACATCGGTGAGCGACCAGCGCAGACCGGACCGGACTGACCACGGACCGGACTGACCGCGGACCGGACCGGACCGGACTGACCACGGACCGGACGCGGACCGGACCGGTCGTCCTGACAGAATAAGACCTGGAAACCTTCAGTTCACTAAAAAAGTTCTTTAATTTGTTCTTCATGGCTCTGCTGACTGTGGCTCCAGGCGGTTGAAGCTACCGCTAACTAGCTGCTAAGGTTCCCAGGCTGCATAAAGTTTATACGTTTCTCTGGAAAATGATCTTATTTTCCATTCATTATGGCTTTAAAACGTCTGAGAAAAGAATTCATTGTTTCATGTTTCAGTTCATTAGAAGCTCCTTCCACTGGCGCCCAGTAGGTCTTCCTTTACTGGCCGTCTGTTCCCAGTCGTGCCTGGGACGCCGCCGGTCCTCTGGGAACGAAGGGTTAAACGTTTTTGGGGATTTTTCCAGGAAATGAAGCGACGCTGCTGATCCATGAAGCCACGCTGGAGGACAAACTGCTGGAGGAAGCTGTGGAGAAACGACACAGGTGAGACGGAGAGCTGATCGTTTCTCTTCTCCTCTGGAGTTTTTCACATTCTTCTGCTTTTTGTGACAGTTTTTGTAGAACTATAAATATAAATTTGTGTTTTCTGGTTCTTGAAAGTTCTAATAGAATGACTTTAAATCGATTTGTTTTCCGGTAGCACGACCTCGCAGGCCATCGGCGTCGGCATGAAGATGAACGCTGACTTCATCATGTTGAACCACTTCAGCCAACGCTACGCCAAGATCCCGGTCTTCAGTGAAGACTTCAGTGACAAAGTGGGAATTTCCTTCGACCACATGAAAGTAAGACTCTCCTACGACACGCAGAAGTAAAACTTGACATAAACTCTGGTTTTAAAGGTGACTTCTTTCTTCCAGATTTGCTTCAGAGACTTTAAAACTCTCCCTAAACTCACTGCTGCTCTGAAGACGCTGTTTGCTGAGGAGCTGGAGGAGCTGGAGGAGCGGCAGGAGCGGCGGGAGCGGAGGAGCTCCAGAGGAGAAGGCTGCAGCCAGGCGGTGCAGGCCGGAGCAAAGAGAGGCCAGCAGGGGGCGCCGCTGCACAGCGACGGCTCAAAGAGGCTGAAGTCCAACTGATTCCTCTGCAAGAACAGAAACTATTATTTTATTTATGAGACACTTTTATTTACCGCAGAAATAAGTTTCCTGGTTTTGCTGTGAAAATAGTTTGATTTTTGTTGAACAGAATAAAAATCTTCACACCAACCTGCTCCGGACAGTTACTGTCACATCGGCAACCTAAAATAAATGCTTTTATGAATTTGAGCTATGAGAGAGAAAATGATAGAAATGATAACAAACAAAAAAATGGAATAAGGAGTAAAATTATGAAAATGCTCTGAATTTTCTAGATTAATGAAATTAATACGTTTTTCTTAGGAAACCTGGATGGTATTCAATGTTCAAACGCATTAAATTCCATCCAATAATAAATATTGTGACTTTGTAAAGTCAGTAAATTATGAGAGAAAAGCTTCAAATTAATCAAAAATAATTTTTCAGAGATGATAAAATCAGACGTTAGAAATCAAAAAATACTGGAAGTTCTCGGGTTCAAAGCTTCAGTCTAACTTTTAGAAACTTCATTATTAAAACTTGCTGTCAATCATGCTGATTGACAGCAGTAAGCCCCGCCCCCTGGCTCTGGTTGGTTGTTTTTGAGCGGTTCATTTCTGCAGGCGACTGATACAATTCCAGTTGTCAATTACTCCTCTAATCATAAAATATTTTTATTTGTAGTGAATCTACACACGATGGATTTTCCACATTATCTTTCCTTCATAAAGCGAATCCAGCCGCAGCTTCGGATCCTCAGCGCCTGGAATCAGTTTCTCTGATTGTTTCATCAGAACAGAAACAAGATGGAGAAAAAACCTGAATCTGATGTTCAGCTGCACATAATTAGGACTTTGTGAGCCACAAATTAAAAAAATCAAACAAAAGACAATGCATTTTGTGAAGTCATCACCATATTTTAAATATTGTTACTTAATTTGAAGTTTGTAAATTAATGCAGGCGTGGAAAAGCTTCCAGTTTTCCATGGATCTGAAAAACATTTAGGATTAAAGAGAAACTTCTGGAGGAGGAAGAGGAGTTTCTTCATGTTGCTCTCCGCACCGCGGTGCATTGACGCAGTAATTCATGCAAAAGGAGCCCAGACCGAGAACTGACTGCACAGAAATAAACACTATTCACAACCATGGCATTCTGAGCTCTAAAAAAATGTTTATAATTATTCACTAATTAATCTGCATAATATACAAGTTTCACTTTCTGATATTAAGGATAAAAACATTGAACTTTTTCACAGTATTTCTGTTTGAAGATGAACTTTGTGGCATTCAGACCTTTTTCCAGCAGAGGGCGAAGTTTCCTCACAGATCATCAAACGTTTCAAGGATTTAACTTCATTTTCCTTCAGATTCATTTTTCTTGGTCACGACATTGAAACCGAATCTTCAATGTAACTTTTCAGATTACATGAACACGAATGAAGCATTTCACGGAAGATAAAGATAAGAATTCCACATTGATGAGTCCTGGTGACTGAAATTAATATTTGTACAGTCAGACACGGCAGTGGCAGTGTGGTGATCTGGGGCAGCTGGAAGAGATTCTGGAGAACCATCAGCTTGTCCTTTTCTGTCTGTTGATGATTCTGCATAGTTTCAGAAGAAAACAAATCTGGCTTTCATTACATAACTCACATGTTTCAAACTCGAGGCCCGGGGGCCAAATCAGGGCCGCCGCAGCTTTCTATGTGGCCCTCCAGACTCCAAATCACATCAATCAGTCCCTCCAGTTTTTCCACAAATCAGTACAATTCATACACAATCAACAAATCTCCACATTTTTTCTGATTTTATTGCAAATTCTCTAAAAATTGGTAGTTTGAGTGACAGCTGCTTTACTTGGTTATAGTTTGTGATCCATACAGTAAATAAAGGATTTCTACTTCGGTCCAGGGTTCCTCCAGAGCTACGCTAACGCCTAGCTGCTAGCTGGATTCCTCCAGAGCTACGCTAATGCCTAGCTGCTAGCTGGATTCCTCCAGAGCTACGCTAATGCCTAGCTGCTAGCTGGATTCCTCCATAGCTACGCTAATGCCTAGCTGCTAGCTAAGCTAACACGTTGTTAAAAAGTGATTCTGTATTTACTCTGGTTTGATGATTTGAAAAGCTTGTAAATGTAAAAACGCAGCCTCCACTCGCTGCTGGAAGGGCAGACAGAATGTTTTCTGAGCTGCAGAGTCGAGTTCACCACACAGGAAGCAGGACAGGTTTGGTGAGAGCCATTAGCGGCGCGGCGGCGTGCTCAGAGAGTCATGTCTCCCCCTGTGTTCTGGGGTTCTGCCTGTTTTCTCAGTAACAGGGCTGTAATGGTCACACTTCCTGTTTCCAGCTCATTCTTCCTCCTGCAGGAACAAAAGCAGCAGCGGCGGCAGGTCTGCTCCTGCTGGAGGAAACCATGCTCTGTCTCATTCGGGGAAAGAGGGCCAATCTCCCAGGGAACAGAATCTAGACCAAAGCCTTCCTGAGCGCCGACCTTATAATTAAATTGGAAGATTAAATTCTGTCTTATTGTGGAGGTTTAATGAATATTCTGTTGCCTTCGGATGGTGTGGGTGATGTGAGCGTTGCTGCAGCTATCGCTGTGACCCCATCAGGCTGCAGGACTCCCTCTGCTCATCAACACAAAGCCCAGACCTTTCCTCTGAGTTCATCCGCCGCGCCGCACCTGGAGCTAAACGGCTTCCTGTGCAGAAACTCAGGCCTGATGCTGCAGCTGATTACACTCATGAAAACAGATTTATCATGATGCTGAAGGCAAAATATAAACTAAAAACAAGAAGCAGAAAATAAAAGGACTTGTAATCTCTCTGGATTACAGGTGTGATTGGCACCTGGAGATAAAACCAAACTAGTCCTCAGTATCGGCCTGTTTAGGGAAGAGAACTAAAAACTCGAAACCACAAACATGGTTTTGAGTTTATGAGTCATAATCATGGGATTATTATGAGTCTTGATCAGTCAGGGATTTTCTTGTTTTATTCACTAAAACCAAAGTTTTCTTTCACCTTTGACCTGTGGAGAATCATTTAAGAATAAACTAAACATTTAGATTCTGGCCAGCGCTGAAGCTGCATGTGACTGTTTTGTTGGAGGAAGTGAAGCGCAGGCTCTGCTTCATAGTGCGGCAGGTTTTTAAAAATCCCATCCTCTCGTCGCTGCGATGCGATTGGCCCTGCCTGGTTGCCATGGCGGCGCTTGTCAGAGAATGGAGTTTCTCTCCATGTTGAAGCTGCAGGTGATTAATCAGCCGAGCTTTAAATTGGAAGCCAATCAGATTAAAGTTTAATGAATTTTAATGATGTGAGGAAAATGGGTCATTTCTGCCTTATTCAGTCACTTCATTCATTAAGAGAAACAGAATATCAACAGCGATTCAAACCAATTCAAAACGATTCAAAACGATTCAAAACGATTCAAACCGATTCAAAACGATTCAAAACGATTCAAACCGATTCAAAACGATTCAAACCAATTCAAAACGATTCAAAACGATTCAAAACGATTCAAAACGATTCAAAACGATTCAAACCGATTCAAACCGATTCAAAACGATTCAAACCGATTCAAACCGATTCAAAACGATTCAAACCGATTCAAAACGATTCAAACCGATTCAAAACGATTCAAAACGATTCAAACCGATTCAAAACGATTCAAAACGATTCAAACCGATTCAAACAGATTCAAACCGATTCAAACCGATTCAAAACGATTCAAACCGATTCAAAACGATTCAAACCGATTCAAAACGATTCAAAACGATTCAAACCGATTCAAAACGATTCAAACCGATTCAAACCGATTCAAAACGATTCAAACCGATTCAAAACGATTCAAAACGATTCAAACCAATTCAAAACGATTCAAGTGCCAAGGATTTTCAGTTTGTGGATTAACTACTACTCAGATTAAAATCTGTTTTTAGAACATTTTCTTGTGAGATTATTTTATTGCTGCAGATCGAAACTCTCAGCTTCATTTCACCAATCAGAAGCTAAACGAGTTTCTCCAGCTGGAAAACTTTTGTTGTCCTTTAACTTCGGCTTTAACCTTCGTACTCTAACTTTCTAGGCGCTGATGATACATGACGGCTTTTATTAAAATAATTATCAGCAGATGGAAATAATTCATCTTGCAGAACTAAACTCCAGTTGGCTGCGCTTCAGGCTCCACCTTGTGAAATCCATTATACTTGTTGATTATCTTCTAATCAGACAGTAAATGTTGCCTGTAAATACGGACAGCTCTGGGATTGATTTCCACGGTGAAGGTGAATAATTGAGAGCGGCGGCTCCGGCAGGACGGCTGACCTTTACGGGACGCCTGACGGATCAACGCTGAGCTCTGGACGGCCGTGGAAATCCACTCAGTGCAGATCCTGTCAATCTGCTGCTCATGAAAAACTGAATCAGCATGAAGATCTGCAGCATTCAGGTTTCATTATTAACGTGTCACAGGTCCGCAAATAGTTCTGGTTCTGCTTGGATGGGAACACCAACATCCAGAATACAACAACATCTCTGAAGTTTGAACTTTTATTCAATTTATTCAACTAACAGAACAAATATTAACAAAACGATTTCAAACAAGAATTCAAAGCCAAACATCAACTCCAAAAAGTTTGATGAATTTTATGTGAAATTATGTTAACAAAGCCCACATCATGATGCTGCTACTACCTTACCACAAACAGACAAACTGTTTTTATGAAATAAGTCAAACAGAAATCATCTGAAAACAACCAACTGTTCAAATCAGCTCATGTTTGTACATAGAGATCAAATTAGAAATATTCTCATCATGCATTTATTATCGCAAATCTGGATTATTGTTAAAAAAAACTTTTCTCTGTTTAAAACAAAATATGATTTCAAACTGTTATTTTTGTGCTGAACAATCAAACTGCTTCTTTTCTTGTGAACCAATAGAAATGCTGGTTGTTTCCTGTTTCACGTGTTGAACATTTCATGTTTCTCTCTGTAATATTATAGTTTCAGCTTCAGGATGTTTGTATTGGACGCAGTGATGATGATGAAACGTTTTTATACAGTGTTTGTGAGTTTCTGAAAGACGAGATCAGAAGCCTTTGATTCCAGGGAACCGTTGAAAGATTCATGTTTAAAGGAGCAGAACGCTGCCGGCCTGCGCTTCCTGCTGGATCCCATAATGGCCGGGAATCCCAGCCTCCCTGTGGGGCGACGCGCTCACTGTCTATGGCTTCACTCCAAATCATTAAAATGAAGCAAAGTGTTTCTCTGAGGAGAGCAGCGCTCCGTCGCTCCGACTGAAACAGAATAAAACATCGGCTGCTCTGGAAGGAAGCGTCCGCACTACTGAGCAACAAACCCAGAGTCAGAGGGAAGCCCACACTCTGTTTGTTTGTCTTCTCGTCTGTTTTTCCTCTCCAGCGTTGACTTGATGAACCATCTGGTCCGGTGACAGTTCGCAGCAGCGCGTCATGGACGGCGGCGCTGCCATCGGCCCAGACGGCTGACGCCTGCCAGCCGCAGTCGGACCAGACGGATCCTCTCTGGGAACCGTTCTGCAGAAACTCTTTTTCCAGGAGGAAGTTTCACAGGTACGACTGAAACCAGCAGGAAGATGACACGAGAAACAGAAAGTCAGTGAAAATGATGGAAACTTTAAAATATCAGACAGACAGCTGAACTTCAGATGATTTAGTTTTATTGATCAGAAGGTTTGTGTCGCTAAACACCAGGAAGGAAAAGCTTCAGAGGGAGGAGAGTCTCTTCAGTCCATCATTCATGAAGCCTCCCAGCAGATCCAGAGCATCCAAGACTCAACCAGTAAAACCTGCAGCGCTGCAGCCAGACTCCACTGCTGAAGGTTAAAGTTCCTGACAGGAACAAGTGGGACCGGCTGGAGACGGGATCGGGTCATGATGAACAGTCCAGAGCTCAGCTTGACTGCAGCATTAGAAACATGACAGCCTGTCACATCCTGATCCACAGCTGGAACTTTGATTCATGGATTAAAAACTGTACATTTATTAGTTTTTCTGCTAATAATGTAGCAGGAAAAGGGATTTAAAGTGAAAAATGTTGCTTTGTACTGATATTTGCTTTTTCAATAACAGACTTTAATTGGATTCATTTTAATCACTAATATATTAGATATTTTTCTTGGCACCATCCAGCTGTCTGCTCTCTGCTCCGACTCGACCCGGTTCTGACCCGTCATGAGTTCGGATTGTCTGAGGCCTCCGTCTGCCGCGCTGCCTCACATTTACATGAAAATCCTCATTCAGCTCAGCGTTGTATGAGAAACGGGTTTTAAATGGTCCCATCAGGATTCCAGTGCTTCCATCCGGATATCAAAGCTCGGATTCTGAGAGCAGAGGAAACAGCTGTCAGGTGATCTGACGAGCCGTCACCGCAGATCCAATAAAAACCATTAAAAACATCATCCTGCTTTCCTCAAGCAATTCCCCACAAGTCAAACAACCGCGGCGTTTTCATTCAGGAGGAAACTATTATCTGAAAACAATCCTGTTAATGCATCCAGAGTCTAATCAGAGCCGTCAGGCTTCCCTCCACTCTGCTGACGTCCATTTGATTGGACTGGACCGTTCTCTCACTTCATTAGCAGCTGACATGGAGGATGAGTTTCCAGCACTCAGATTAACATCCTGAACAAGCCGGGCGTCCTGGTGGCAGAAAATACATAAAACAGAAACATGATTTCTTCTGGCGGCGTTTCAACTGGAGGTGTGAATTATAAATCAAAATCCTGGTTTTCACAAACGATGATAAAAAGACAGGAGTAGAAACGCTGCCAGCTGAATCAGAGAAACCTGATGTTTCTCTGCTTCTCTCTGAAACGCCTCATTCAGCAGAACTTCCTGTTTCAGGAGCGATTTCTGACGCTCTGCTGGTCACTTCTGGAAACCAGCCGATATTCATGACAGCAGAGGAAACTGAAGCTTTGATCTCACATTTTATCCACTGAGCAGGAAAACTGGGCAAAAAAGCAAAACAAAAGAAACTTCAGTTCAGGATTTGAACTTGTGAAATTATTAATATGTTTCCTGCATTCAGTATAAATCAGGATTTCTGAATCTGGTCATTTGAACAGTTTTCTTTTGTTTTACCAATTAAGCTGATGGTTACTTTGTTAATGAAGGACTGGTTCTGGTTCTGCTCGGGTTCCTTTGTGTTGCTGTGTCTTTATTTTTCAGACTGTTTTGAGCGAAGCAGCAGAATTTCTGGCTGCCAAACTTTTTGCTCTCCAGAGATCTGCAGCAGAACCAAAGACAGAAAAGTCATTTCCATCTTTAGATACATGAGCTGCTCTTCAGATCAATTATTTAGAGCCGCCACTGAGATTTCTTTATTACCTCAAGTGGCTCCAAGTGTCTGTTCCTTCAACAGACGCTTCTGTTTCTGAGGTGAGAGATCAGCGGTTTTATTTTCCTGTGGGAGAATCCGGCCGTCAGAAACCGCGGCTCATTTCAGAACCAGAAGACAGAAACATCTGAGTTTCTGCTCAGAGTCCAAAGATCCCAGAAGCAGAACCTGAAAAAACAGCAGGAGGATTTCTGACCATCAGTTTACAGAAGGAATGTAGATTTTACAGAAAGGTTTCGTCCTCTGCTTTCCCTCATAAATCTGTCGATTCGGACGTTTCCAGGACGTTTCCAGGACGTTTCCAGGACGTTTCCATGACGTTCCGCGGTGAGTCTGTCCTCATTGTGACACAGGAAGGAGTTTTATGTCTCTGATGAGTTTATTTCACCCACAGCTGGAATAAACCTACAAAATACAGGAAAAGTTTTCCTGCAGCTGAACTTTCATCAAAACCAGAACATTGACAGTCAGAGTGTTTGATCAGTTTGATCAGTTTGATCAGTTTGAGTGTTAGATTTGGCGCCAGCAGCTGCAGGATTGCTGAATCGTTGCTGAATTGTTGTTGAATCATTGCTGAATCATTGCTGAATTATTGCTGAATCGTTGCTGAATCATTGCTGAATCCTTGCTGAGTCCTTGCTGAATTATTGCTGAATCATTGCTGAATTATTGCTGAGTCATTGCTGAATCCTTGCTGAGTCCTTGCTGAATCATTGCTGAATCATTGCTGAATTGTTGCTGAATCATTGCTGAATCATTGCTGAATCTTTGCTGAATCATTGCTGAATTGTTGCTGAATCTTTGCTGAATTGTTGCTGAATCTTTGCTGAATTGTTGCTGAGTCGTTGCTGAATTGTTGCTGAATCTTTGCTGAATTGTTGCTGAGTCATTGCTGAATCTTTGCTTAATCTTTGCTGAATTGTTGCTGAATCATTGCTGAATCTTTGCTTAATCATTGCTGAATCCTTGCTGAGTCGTTCGTCTCCATCTTCCTGTGCACTGAGCCCGGCTGCTCTGACCTTTGTAGGCCTCACATTGTTTCTCTTGATGACATTTGATGTTCCCCAGCAGGAGTCCGGCTGCCCGGTGATTGGGTCAGCCGCGTGTCGGCCCGCTCAGGTCTCCACCTCAGAACGGGATTTTAACAGGTCCAGTTTAAGCTCCAGATCTATTTCTCTCTTTCGGAGCCTTTAAAACAGAAATCTTTGGTTATTTATGTTAAATGGAGATAAAATGTTTCTGAGAGGAAAGCATGGAGGAGTAAACATCAATTAAACTGGTTTCATTTGTCACAACACTTTGGTTCCTCCTCCTGCTTCCATATCTGTGATTCTGATAAATATTCATAAGTCGCAGTTTCCCTCCTGGATCATCTGGCTTTTTATTTATTGACACAAATATAGCTTTCCGTCCAGCAGATGAGGAAGTAATTTCCCTTAGTGTTTTAATAGAGCTTCAAAATGATGAACTGTCCCTTTAAGGCGGACAGCGACACACCGCAGTAAATCAGTCCCTCTAAATGCACTGAACAAGATAAATATGGATTTACTGCCATACAGTTATGATGAATGGCTCACACAATTTCTCCCAACT
>NW_026562409.1:1100000-1145000 GCF_027474105.1 Poeciliopsis prolifica
AACAGAATCAATCAGCTTTTCAAGCTGTTTTCACTTTGGTGCAACATGGACTCATTCCATTCTTTACGTGTGAATGGACTAGAAATGATGTCCTGAACTGAGATTAAGGAGCTTTTTAGTTGTTAATCTGTTGGGAGATGAACTCAGAGTTTTATTAACATGTGGATATTTTTCATTCCAGATGCAGAGCGACGACAGATCTTAGTTTCTGCATCATCCATCAACGTGAAATGATGCAAACCTTAAAATGAATAAATGTTGCATCGTTTATTTGGAAAAATGGATTACAGTGTGAAGTAAAGATGTGAGATCCTGAATATTTTGGTTTTTATCAATACTGATACCTTTTATTAAATTTATTTAAACTCCTGACTTCTGGGCGATTTTATGGTTTTAAATTATTTTGCTCAAACCTCAAACAGAAGTTGGACAAAGTTTATAAGTGTCTACAAAATACTTTAATAACATGATATTTTGTACTTTTTCAAAATATACAAAGAAAAATATCTGATAACTAATATTTTGTAGGTTGAACTGAGAAATTACAGTAATTTCTGCGTTCAGCCATCGTGATGCTGTCGCTACATTAATCCTAGTTTTACTGGAATGTTTTAATAATCTTAAAGCTTCAGGTCTGCATACAGTGGAGCCGTTTACACGCCGTCCGTAAATAAAAAACTCATCTATTAGAGAAAAGAAGTAGGAACAAATCTGGTCGTTCTGCAGGACGCAGCACATTGTTGACATGGCGAAGGGGAAACAGGAAGGACTAAATCAGATGTTTTTAGGCAGGAATGAATTTTCAGTAACGAGTTTCAGGAAAACATTTCTAATAAATCAGGATTTACTTCTGTTTATGGAAGACAAACAGTCACAAAAATGAGGTGAAGCGTCAGGAATGATGATGGCTGTAATCCCAGAACCTAACATGCTGACCAATCACAATTCAGGTGAAACAAATGACATTTGGTTTTAACTCGGCTGCTGGATTCTAACATGTTTTCAGAAGAAACATTTACGACATGAAAACTTTCTTATTTTGCTCGCCTGATGGATTCAGACATTTAATTGTTTGAAAAGTGAATTATTCATCCTCAGCTTGTTGCAGCTGCCAAAATCACTTTGTTCATTTTTGAGCTTCCTGCTTTTCAGACTGGAGGTTGAAGCTGCTCACATTTTGAGGTTGAACTGGATCTGAAGCCTGATGAGTGTTTTCCAGTAACATGTGGGCCCCTGTGCTGGATTTGGACCGTGACATCTGCTGCGCCTCCAGGCTCGCTGCAGAGCCGCATGTCTGACAGGATGCCCTCTGCAGAGTCAAGTCCCTCTCCAGGTTCCAGCTTCTCCTCGTAAACAACCAACCATGTGAAGTCTGGATGCAAATGTGCAGCGAAGGAGAGGCAACAGGAAAGTTAAGTGAAAGTCAGCGGGTTCCTACTCAGATGTCCCTCCGGAGGGAATTTTCTACCTTTCAATGGAGACAGAAAACATTTTATTTCTGCCTGGTTGCTGGACTTTTATTGAAACTGCTGGTTTTTCTGCGTTCAGTAAAACAAAGAGCTCAGACAGAATCTAAATCCACACGTTGCTAGTTGAGCTGTCAGCTCCGGTCCAGTGATTATTTGGTCTGATTCTATTCCTGGTTCTCATCTCTAAGCAGAACCAATCATAAAATCCAACATTTTCAAGTTTCCTCCTGTTTGTGCTGCTGCTGCTAATGTCTGTGGAGGTTTTAAGTTTCCTTCAGCTAAATGAAAGCAATTTTAGCATGTAGCAGCTAGCATGTAGCAGCTAGCATGTAGCAGCTCAGGCTAATGTCAACGTCCAGATTTCTAGAGAGAACGATCAGAACATCCTGATCCTCTGGAAACATGAACTTCACTCCAATCTGATGGTTGAAGAAAAGATTCAAAACTTTAAATATCTCTGTTGTTCAGCTCATATTCTGCTTATTCAATAATTTAGCAACAAAAGGTTATGAATTATTAATGTTTAATTTGTCTAAGTGTGATTTTCAATTAAATCAATTCATTTTGATTAATCAATTATTGACAATTCAATTAACCTGATTGAAAATTTTCAGTCTCAACTGCAATAAATGTAAATTTCTGAACCCTTTAAAAAAACAATAAAGTTGTTTTGTGATTCAAATGAAACAGTTCAAATAAATAACTAAATATTTATGTGAGCCAGATAAACAAAATAAAAAGCTAAATAAGGTTTTGAAATGCGTTTAGTTTTCCAGATGGAGCCTGGCCTCCATGTCGGCCTCCTGCTGAGAATCCACTCAGAAAGCGGCTGTGTGTCCTCCGCAGGTTTAAACCACCGAGCCTCTGTGGCGCCTGGAATGAGGTGAAGGACAAACTGCAGATTGTGATTCATTGCTCGGCCTCGCCTCTTCCTCGAACCAGAGAGAAAAGCTCCAGGAGTGTGTTCTCGCAGCGTTGGTGTGTGTCCTACTTAGACCCGGCTGTCAGCAGCGCCGGCATCGGGGATCCGTGTGCAGTCAGCTGCTGCCGGTCAGAACCGACCGGACCGGTCATTAGTGGAACAACGGCCGAGTCGAGCGTGAGCTGAGCTGGAAGTTTTCACAGAGAAATGTTCAACTGAGAGTAAAAACCAAGAGTCATGAAGGCTGAGAGGTAAAGATTGAGCTGGTTAGAGCAGGTCAGGAGATGCATGAGGCTCATACAGCAACAACGCATGAAATAATAGAAACGGGTCATCGCTGTATCACGACCCAAACTAAACTAGATCAAGTTTCCGTCCTAAAGAGGTCAAAGACTCTCTTCTTGTGTCGTATTGCTTCAGATGATGATTAATGTTCTTCGGGTTTAACTCGGTTCCTCTTCCTGCTGAACCAGCAGCAACAGATCAGTTGAATTATGAAGTCATTTGGTAAAATCTCCCATCATGACTGAAGAAAGTTATTCTGCTGTTTCAGGCCGACCTGCTGGATCTGACGGAGCGGACGCAACAGAACCATTGTTCTGCATTTAATCGGGTCTGAGGCGGAACCGCTCAGACCCGGATCTTCACTCTTCCCCGTCGGTTCCCTCAGGAAAACCCAAGGGAACAATTTTTCATTCCAGATGAAAAATGACATGTGTTTCTGTATTTTAGTCACACGTTCCTTATTGAATACCTTCACAGTTGTTAGCAATGCTAGCTATGGATGTCGCTATGCTAACACAAAGAATACTAATTCTAACGCGCTAATTTCTCCATGCTAATACCCATCATGCATCAGTGACTTAACAGGTTCTATCACCCTCAACAGACTTAAACCCAAAGCATAGTTATTGTTTTACAGTGATGCATTCTGGGTACAGACAGGATAAGAGCTGCACTTCCAGCTACTTTAGGATTACAGTCAATAAGCAAAATGTCAACACAGATGATGAATTTTATTCTGCTGAAAAACAGAAAAAACTAAATCTGTAAAAGCCTGAGATGATTAAAAGCTGCCAGGTGAGCAGATGTGAACTTCCTGTTGTTTATGATAAATACATAAATTAATAAAGGCCTCTCAGTGTTTCTGCTCATATTCTCAAACTTTTCCCTTCAGATCAAAGATCAGCCAGTAAAACGCATTAAAATGAGCAAAGCGCAGAAACTCCATGAGCTGAAGGATTTCTCTGAATCCGCGACTCTCTGGGAGGCCTGGGAGAAATACTCCCTCTAATTAAGTCAAGAGGTCGTTCAGCAGGTCAGGGGCAGCTGAGCAGGTGGACAGAAACTAATAACCAGAAGCTCATGGAGAAGCTGGTCCTTCCTGCATGTTTCCATGTTCTGACTGTCGGGACGCAGAGCCGCGCAGGGAGACGCTGCAGCCGATCGCTGCAGCCGATTAACTCCAGTTGGGGAATCATTATGATTCCTGCCGGATCGCAGGTTGATGGAAATCAGAGCTGACACGTCGATAATTATGGGCCAGCACTAAATTGGTGTGGAGGAGCGACTCCTTCCTGGAGGAGAACCGAGGAAACGACATGACATCTGGAGACATGAAGCTGTTTGATCCTCCTGCCCTCCTCCTGACCTCCTCCTGCCTCCTCCTGCCTCCTCCTGCCCTCCTCCTGCCTCCTCCTGCCTCCTCCTGCCTCCTCCTGTCCTCATCCTGCCTCCTCCTGCCCTCCTCCTGCCTCCTCCTGCCCTCCTCCTGCCCTCCTCCTGCCCTCCTCCTGCCTCTGCCTCCTCCTGCCTCCTCCTGCCTCCTCCTGCCTCCTCCTGCCTCCTCCTGCCTCCTCCTGCCCTCCTCCTGCCCTCCTCCTGCCTCCTCCTGCCCTCCTCCTGCCCTCCTCCTGCACACCTCCTGCCCTCCTCCTGTCCTCATCCTGCCCTCCTCCTGCCCTCCTCCTGCCCTCCTCCTGCCCTCCTCCTGTCCTCATCCTGCCCTCCTCCTGCCTCCTCCTGCCCTCCTCCTGCCTCCTCCTGTCCTCCTGCCCTCCTCCTGCCCTCCTCCTGCCTCCTCCTGCCTCCTCCTGCCCTCCTCCTGCCTCCTCCTGCCCTCCTCCTGCCTCCTTCTGCCCTCCTCCTGCCCTCCTCCTGCCTCCTCCTGCCCTCCTCCTGCCCTCCTCCTGTCCTCATCCTGCCTCCTCCTGCCCTCCTCCTGCCCTCCCTGCCCTCATCCTGCCTCCTCCTGCCTCCTTCTGCCCTCCTCCTGCCCTCCTCCTGCACACCTCCTGCCCTCCTCCTGCCCTCCTCCTGCCTCCTCCTGCCCTCCTCCTGCCTCCTTCTGCCCTCCTCCTGCCTCCTTCTGCCCTCCTCCTGCCCTCCTCCTGCACACCTCCTGCCCTCCTCCTGCACACCTCCTGCCTCCTCCTGCCCTCCTCCTGCCTCCTTCTGCCCTCCTCCTGCCCTCCTCCTGCACACCTCCTGCCCTCCTCCTGCCTCCTCCTGCCCTCCTCCTGCCTCCTTCTGCCCTCCTCCTGCCCTCCTCCTGCCTCCTCCTGCCTCCTCCTGCCCTCCTCCTGCCCTCCTCCTGCCTCCTCCTGCCCTCCTCCTGCCTCCTGCTGCCCTCCTCCTGCCCTCCTCCTGCCTCCTCCTGCCCTCCTCCTGCCTCCTCCTGCCCTCCTCCTGCCTCCTCCTGCCCTCCTCCTGCCCTCCTCCTGCCCTCCTCCTGCCCTCCTCCTGCCTCCTCCTGCCCTCCTCCTGCCCTCCTCCTGCCTCCTCCTGCCCTCCTCCTGCCCTCCTCCTGCCTCCTCCTGCCCTCCTCCTGCCTCCTTCTGCCCTCCTCCTGCCCTCCTCCTGCACACCTCCTGCCCTCCTCCTGCACACCTCCTGCCCTCCTCCTGCCTCCTGCCCTCCTCCTGCTCCTCTCCTGCACACCTCCTGCCCTCCTCCTGCCTCCTCCTGCCCTCCTCCTGCCTCCTCCTGCCCTCCTCCTGCCTCCTTCTGCCCTCCTCCTGCCCTCCTCCTGCCCTCCTCCTGCCCTCCTCCTGCCCTCCTCCTGCCCTCCTCCTGCCCTCATCCTGCCTCCTCCTGCCTCCTCCTGCCTCCTCCTGCCCTCATCCTGCCCTCCTGCCTCCTCCTGCCTCCTCCTGCCCTCCTCCTGCCTCCTCCTGCCCTCCTCCTGCCCTCCTCCTGCCCTCCTCCTGTCCTCATCCTGCCTCCTCCTGTCCTCATCCTGCCTCCTGCCTCATCCTGCCTCCTGCCTCCTCCTGCCTCCTCCTGCAGCCCTCGTCCCAGTTTCTCCTCCTCCACTCTCCTCTTTGTGGACAAGGAGAAGTGTCTCTGGCCATCATGGAGGCTATTTATTGCCCCCAGCGTGTGGCAGATTGAGCTCTTGATATGCAGGATGTGGAGGATGTAGGTTTCCTCCGCTGAGGATCTGCTGAACTGCAGCCCAGATTCCTCCGCCTTCCCATCAGCCACTGCTGCACCGTAAACCCCGACATCATGTTGAACTGGAAACGGTGAGTGAATGGAAGCGGCTCCCAGTGAGTCTCTGATTGTTTAGTGAATTCATGACTTTAATCGTAATAAACACTTCACTTACTAAGTGGAGTTAAAATCTGCACAGGTTCATTTTACTCAGTAGGTCATTTAAAGGGACAGTCACACGCTTCATGCTGAAATGTTTTTCCTCATCATGATCAAAGCTACAATGTTGGAGAAATCCTTTCATCTCCATGGCAACCATTCATCAAGCCCCGCCTTCGAGGCGCAGCTCCTCCCTCTCAGCTCCTTCAGACTAGCCAGCAGCAATTAGCAAACGGCTACTGAGCTCATTATAGGAGCTGCTGCTCAGAGCGACGCTGGTGAAAATGTTGGTAAAGGGTTAATCGAGGAGCCATGTTGGGATGACTTCCTGGAGGCGGAGCTTCAGAAAGAGCAGCAGGTTTTAAAGAGTTAAATCAGCGAGTCAAATTTATTTAATTCAAATTTGATACAAACTGTATTTTTATAACAATCAAAGGTAACGGAGTCTCCTGATTCTGTCTTTTCTGCATTTTATCTAGAAAATGCAGAAAAGTGTTTTTCAGGCTCAAAGTGTCTGGAAAACACAAAATATTTACCTGAGGAAACAAGTTTCAAGTTAGAAGAATTACATTTGTTTTACAGAGCAATGTGTGATGCTGTGTGTGTGATGATGTGTGTGTGATGCTGTGTGTGTGATGATGTGTGTGATGCTGTGTGTGTGATGATGTGTGTGTGATGGTGTGTGTGTGATGATGTGTGTGTGATGGTGTGTGTGTGATGCTGTGTGTGTGATGCTGTGTGTGTGATGGTGTGTGTGTGGTGTGTGTGATGCTGTGTGTGTGATGCTGTGTGTGTGATGGTGTGTGTGTGATGATGTGTGTGTGATGGTGTGTGTGTGATGCTGTGTGTGTGATGATGTGTGTGTGATGGTGTGTGTGTGATGGTGTGTGTGTGATGCTGTGTGTGTGATGCTGTGTGTGATGCTGTGTGTGTGATGATGTGTGTGTGATGCTGTGTGTGTGATGATGTGTGTGTGATGCTGTGTGTGTGATGATGTGTGTGTGATGGTGTGTGTGTGATGATGTGTGTGTGATGGTGTGTGTGTGATGCTGTGTGTGTGATGCTGTGTGTGTGATGGTGTGTGTGTGATGGTGTGTGTGTGATGCTGTGTGTGTGATGCTGTGTGTGTGATGGGTGTGTGTGATGATGTGTGTGTGATGGTGTGTGTGTGATGCTGTGTGTGTGATGATGTGTGTGTGATGGTGTGTGTGTGATGGTGTGTGTGTGATGCTGTGTGTGATGCTGTGTGTGTGATGATGTGTGTGATGCTGTGTGTGTGATGATGTGTGTGTGATGCTGTGTGTGATGATGTGTGTGTGATGGTGTGTGTGTGATGATGTGTGTGTGATGGTGTGTGTGTGATGCTGTGTGTGTGATGCTGTGTGTGTGATGGTGTGTGTGATGGTGTGTGTGTGATGCTGTGTGTGTGATGCTGTGTGTGTGATGGTGTGTGTGTGATGATGTGTGTGTGATGGTGTGTGTGTGATGCTGTGTGTGTGATGATGTGTGTGTGATGGTGTGTGTGTGATGGTGTGTGTGTGATGCTGTGTGTGTGATGCTGTGTGTGTGATGGTGTGTGTGTGATGCTGTGTGTGTGATGGTGTGTGTGTGATGCTGTGTGTGTGATGGTGTGTGTGTGACGCTGTGTGTGATGGTGTGTGTGTGACGCTGTGTGTGTGATGATGTGTGTGTGATGCTGTGTGTGTGACGCTGTGTGTGTGATGATGTGTGTGTGACGCTGTGTGTGTGAAGGTGTGTGTGTGATGCTGTGTGTGTGATGCTGTGTGTGTGATGCTGTGTGTGTGATGGTGTGTGTGTGATGCTGTGTGTGTGATGCTGTGTGTGTGATGCTGTGTGTGTGATGATGTGTGTGTGATGCTGTGTGTGTGTGATGATGTGTGTGTGAGGCTGTGTGTGTGACGCTGTGTGTGTGAAGGTGTGTGTGTGATGCTGTGTGTGTGATGCTGTGTGTGTGATGCTGTGTGTGTGATGCTGTGTGTGTGTGATGATGTGTGTGTGATGCTGTGTGTGTGATCATGTGTGTGTGATGCTGTGTGTGTGATGCTGTGTGTGATGCTGTGTGTGTGATGCTGTGTGTGTGATGCTGTGTGTGTGTGATGCTGTGTGTGTGATGCTGTGTGTGTGATGCTGTGTGTGTGATGATGTGTGTGTGATGATGTGTGTGTGATGCTGTGTGTGTGATGCTGTGTGTGTGATGCTGTGTGTGTGATGATGTGTGTGTGATGCTGTGTGTGATGTGTGTGTGATGATGTGTGTGTGATGCTGTGTGTGTGATGCTGTGTGTGATGCTGTGTGTGTGATGCTGTGTGTGTGATGCTGTGTGTGTGATGATGTGTGTGTGATGCTGTGTGTGTGATGCTGTGTGTGATGATGTGTGTGTGATGCTGTGTGTGTGATGCTGTGTGTGTGATGCTGTGTGTGATGCTGTGTGTGTGATGCTGTGTGTGTGATGCTGTGTGTGTGATGCTGTGTGTGATGATGTGTGTGTGATGCTGTGTGTGTGATGCTGTGTGTGTGATGCTGTGTGTGTGATGATGTGTGTGTGATGCTGTGTGTGTGATGCTGTGTGTGTGATCATGTGTGTGTGTGATGCTGTGTGTGTGATGCTGTGTGTGTGATGCTGTGTGTGTGATCATGTGTGTGTGATGCTGTGTGTGTGATGCTGTGTGTGTGATGCTGTGTGTGATGCTGTGTGTGTGATGCTGTGTGTGATGCTGTGTGTGTGATCATGTGTGTGTGTGATGCTGTGTGTGATGCTGTGTGTGTGATGCTGTGTGTGTGATGCTGTGTGTGTGATGCTGTGTGTGTGATGCTGTGTGTGATGCTGTGTGTGATGCTGTGTGTGTGATGCTGTGTGTGTGATCATGTGTGTGTGATGCTGTGTGTGTGATGCTGTGTGTGTGATGCTGTGTGTGTGATGCTGTGTGTGTGATGCTGTGTGTGATGCTGTGTGTGTGATGCTGTGTGTGATGCTGTGTGTGTGATGCTGTGTGTGATGCTGTGTGTGTGATCATGTGTGTGTGTGATGCTGTGTGTGATGCTGTGTGTGTGATGCTGTGTGTGATCCTGTGTGTGTGATGCTGTGTGTGTGATCATGTGTGTGTGTGATGCTGTGTGTGATGCTGTGTGTGTGATGCTGTGTGTGATGCTGTGTGTGTGATGCTGTGTGTGATGCTGTGTGTGTGATGCTGTGTGTGATCATGTGTGTGTGTGATGCTGTGTGTGATCCTGTGTGTGTGATGCTGTGTGTGTGAACATGTGTGTGTGTGATGCTGTGTGTGTGATCATGTGTGTGTGTGATGCTGTGTGTGATGCTGTGTGTGTGATGCTGTGTGTGTGATGATGAGCAGATGTCGGCGCTCAGTCTCTGGCTCCCCCTGGACTACAGATGTCCAGAACCTTGTTCCACCTTGGACTTGGTGTCCCACAGCAGCGCAGTGATCTCTGCTGCTAATTGAACATCTTCATCCTGCTAATGGCCTCACAGCTGCTGCCAGCCGGGAAAAACCCGAACATGGAGCAGGAAGAACAGCTCCGTGTTTCAGGATCGTTTCTGCTGCTGGTTTCTGTGTCTCACCGTTTCACAGCAGCAACATGCTGACGAAGCTTTTTACAAACTCAAATCTATTACACCTTAATAAATCAAACTTCATACGACCTTATTTATTAATTTATGTATTTATTCAACTTTTATGGGTTTTGAATCTGATTTTCTGATTTATTGACCTGCATCTGTACTTGAACTGTTTATTTTTCCTGTTGAAGAACTAACAACTGTCAACCTGCAGCGTTCGAAGATTAATAATCTGGTTATTGTTTTATGCTCATTATGGCCTATATTACTGTGCAGACAGCAGGATTAGCTCTTTAGCTCACAATAATCTGAATAATGGAGGCATAAAGCAGCATGCAGTCAGTCACTGCACTGCTGCTGATTACTTTGACTTTACCAAACGCTCCAGCTCTGACCAGCTGCAGGAAGATCTGCTTGTTTTACTTGCTGGGCAGAAACTCAGAGTTTGTTGTATATGTGAGGAAAATCCTCCTGAACGCAGGAAGTTTCTTGGTTCTGTTAGATGTGCAGCTAAAGTCACACAAAGCCATTAATTTGTGTTATTTTCCAGCATGAAATGCGTCAGGAGCTGAAGTGCTGTGTGATCAGGCTGCGTTTGGGTTTGACAGAGCTGCTGCCTTCAGGTGATGTTGCTCCTCTGGCAGGATGAATCTCAGCGCTGCTGCACAGACAACATTTCACATTAATAAAGCACCTGGATGCTTCATCCTGCAGCCTCTGGCTGGACTGCAGCCCAGAACGAAGACACTGGGAGTCATCAGAGCTCAACCAACAGGACATAAAAGCTGCAGCCTTTCTGGTGGTGAATACAAATCAGCGAGGGAAAAAATGGCCGACTGTCAGAGGAAACCTCATCAGCAAAGTTTGTTGGTTCTTCCTGAGCTCAGCAGCGACTGACATGACAGAGGATCTGAAGACATGCATACTGATTGTAGACAGAAACAAAAATCAAACCATGATAATTAAAGGCCAGCAAGCAGCTGAAAATTACAAACATCTTGGGAATATTCTGCAGAATAAATTAAAATATGTCCGGTATTCAGAATAAATTTTAGTGCTTTGAATTCGGCAGAGAAAAGTTTGCAGCAGTTGAACAGACTCAGTGATGATGTTGCTGTCTGGTATCTGAGCGAGTGACACCAGCAGAAGGTGCAGACAGATGGCAGGTGTTCAGAACCAACAGAACCAACAGAACCGCCGGTCCTGTAAACCCACCGCCATCTCCAGAACTCCTGATCAATCAGCAGCAGAACGAGGCGGCTGCCGTGTCTCAGTCATCTGCCGTTTGTCACAGAGCATGTTGGATTGTTAGGACACACAGGGACAGCCCGGTGTGTGTGTGTGTGTGTGTGTGTGTGTGTGTGTGTGTGTGTGTGTGTGTGTGTGTGTGTGTGTGTGTGTGTGTGTGTGTGTGTGTGTGTGACCACACTCACAGGGAAACAGATTCCAGACAGACATGCTGGGTCTGCAGGGAGAAACTGTTTAAGTCCTGTTTATATTTTCTGTGTGTGCTCCATGTGAGGTTCATCACTCTGAGGCGAGGAGGACACACACACACACACACACACACACACACACACACACACACACGCACGACCTCCTGATCCTGGACAGAAACTTTCTGATGTCACTTCCTGTTAGTTTATTATTATACTCTCCACATAATGGACAGTGAGGTTTTCATGCCGTTTCCTTCAGCGGTTCTTGGTGCAGCGCCCCCACAGGCCAGGAGGGGAACAGGTTGTTTTGAGAACCATAGCAGCTGCAGGTGGCGCAGATGATGGAGTTTTGGACCAAAATAGAGTCTCGTCTCCAGTTATCGTCCCACTCCAGCTTAGCAAACATCCAGACCTTTTCCTCTGTTTTTAAGGGCAACGTCTGATGGCGTTCAGCCTCCCGGTGCTGCTGTCCTCTAACAGGAGGATCTCAGTTCCAGCTGTTTTGACCTTTCTAGCCGTGGTTCTGACTGCGGCTGCAGCGTGAAGCTCTGCGGTTCTGTGCAGCATTTGAAGGCTCATGTTGGGTTTTTCCAGCTATCTTCTCCACAGGCTGGTTGTTGTTTCATGTTCACCAAGCAGATTTTCACTCATCCAGTCCAGTTTGGAGGATCTGACAGGATTCTCCAAAGAATAATCAAATGCAGTTTGAATAAAAGATACTTGCTTCTGTTCCTTCAGAGCCTGTTGAAGTCCTTCAAACCGTGGAGTGAACATCCTGCTGATGCACAACGCTCTTCCTGATGAAGAGTCAGCCTTCAGATAATAATGCATCCCGTCTTCTGTAGCTTCTGATGTGAGACAGATTAGTGGTAGACGATGATCTGATGTCTGCAGATGAAGACATGGAGCCGTCGCAGCCTTTAATCTAACACCTTACATGTTGCAGTCTGATCCAACAGCCGCAGCAAATCAAACATTTGGTTTAATGTTCAGTTATGGATCCTGTAAAAAGTGATGGTAGAATCAGGTTTTCAAGATCACAGGAAGCAGCTGCAGTGTGAAACTGATGGAAAAACTAAACATGTTTAAAACATGTCAAAGTGTTTTGATGTAAAATGATTTATTTTGAACCAAACACAGATCAGCTGAATGGCGCCGGGCTGAAACAGAACCAGATGCTGCCTCTAGTGGAGGCTGGAGGAACGACTGCTGGGTGGGAACATGAGGTCACTGTGTGGGACGGACCTGTCCTCCAGGTGTGAAATCACTCAGGTGAGTCCTGGTGCAGCCCTAACAGCCGGACCCGCTTCTTGATCTGGTTTCAGTCCAAACGAGTTCTGGTGTGAACAAACTGGCCTTGGTCCAAACCAACGACAGGAAATGGGTGAAATTTAGAGCTTTATGGGCCTCTGTAGCTGCATCATGTTTGGTGTTGCTAACGCTGCTGTGCATGTAGTGACTGGACTGAGCTTATTATGTAATCTGGACCTGCGGTGCCGTCACGCTGCAGGCAGACGACTGGAATCGCCTGTTCATGTCTGCACAACAAATTTATGGAGGGATTTCCTTTTTCCAGGTATTTCAGCAGGTGGACGGTTCGTCTGCTGGAGGTTTCTGCCTGTTGTTTCTCCCCACTGTCGCCCCGTCCTGGCTCAGGACGGAGCACCAGAGTGAAACTCCAGAGCATCTGGCATCATTACAAACTTTTAAAACGATAAGTGAAGGAAACTGTGTGATGTGAGTTTTACTTGCAGTGAGCATTAAGTTAGCTAAAAGCGCTAATTGCTCTGTTTCCTCTCCTCATCCTGTTCCAAAGCAGCACCAGAGGAGATGAAGAGCCCTTCGCTGTTTTTCCACCTCTGGAAGCTCATTGAGGGCCACGCTGCTAACTTCTGAGGGCTAATTGCTCCATGAGGCCTGAGGAATAATGGCTGCTTCAGCGAGCGCTAATGGCTTCCACTTCTGCATGCATTACAGTAAAAACCCGTCAGCAGCAGTGTGAACGTTTTCAGCCAGTTTCCTGGCTGCGTCTTCAGCTTCCAGCGCTGAAGGTTTCCCTCCTGACAGCAGCCACACATCCAGCTTAGCGACTGTCCCAGAGGACAAACTGCAGTTTGTTTAGAGACGCCGAGACTCAAACAGCTGCTAGTCGACTAAATAAAATGTCACAATGACAACCTCATTCAAAAAAATAAACAAGAAGCAATTTAAGCTCCTCTCACTCCACTGGAGGTGAATCTGCTCTTCAATACGTCCAGAAAAGCGGCTCAATTTAAAAACGATCGAGCTAAACGCTTTCAGGAGCAGCTATTCATCACCGACTTAATTAGCAACATCACGTCTGTTTCGCTTCTCGCTGAACAGTTTATTTCAAACGGTTCCAAATTTCAGACACAAACCGGGAGGAGAAATGATCAGGAAACTCTGGAGGCAAAAATCTGATCCAGCAGCTTCAGGAAACTATAAACATTCATTAACATATTAATCATGGAAGCTTGTTGGAAGCCCAGAAAACAGGATTTCACTGAGTTAATCTGAGAAATAATCCAGTAAACGTTTGCTTCAACAGAGCTCCATAACTGGGTCTCAGATGCCACTTTATTAGGTACGCCTCGGTACCATCAGCTCCGATCCATTTTTCCTTCACAACCACTGAATCCAACACCAGCAGTTTGGGTCCATATTGAAATGAAAGCTGCACTAACATTCAGGTTACCTGGACCCTGGAAGCTGGAGCCTGGAGCCTGGAACCTAGAGCCTGGAGCCTGGAACCTGGACCCTGGAACCTAGAGCCTGGAAACTGGAGCCTGGAACCTAGAGCCTGGAACCTGGAACCTAGAGCCTGGAAACTGGAGCCTGGAACCTAGAGCCTGGAACCTGGAACCTAGAGCCTGGAGCCTGGAACCTGGAACCTAGAGCCTGGAACCTGGAGAATGGAACCTGGAACCTGGAACCTAGAGCCTGGAGCCTGGAACCTGGAGCCTGGAACCTAGAGCCTGGAAACTGGAGCCTGGAACCTAGAGCCTGGAACCTGGAACCTGGAGCCTGGAACCTGGAACCTAGAGCCTGGAACCTGGAGAATGGAACCTGGAACCTGGAACCTAGAGCCTGGAGCCTGGAACCTGGACCCTGGAACCTAGAGCCTGGAAACTGGAGCCTGGAACCTAGAGCCTGGAACCTGGAACCTAGAGCCTAGAGCCTGGAAACTGGAGCCTGGAACCTAGAGCCTGGAGCATGGAACCTAGAGCCTGGAGCCTGGAACCTAGAGCCTGGACCCTGGAACCTGGAACCTAGAGCCTGGAACCTAGAGCCTGGAACCTAGAGCCTGGAACCTAGAGCCTGGAACCTGGAGCCTGGAACCTGGAGCCTGGAGTCTGGAACCTGGAGCCTGGAACCTGGAGCCTGGAACCTGGATCCTGGAACCTGGAGCCTGGAGCCTGGAACCTAGAGCCTGGAGTCTGGAACCTGGACCTTGGAACCTGGAGCCTGGAACCTAGAGCCTGGAACCTGAAACCTAGAGCCTAGAGCCTGGAAACTGGAGCCTGGAACCTAGAGCCTGGAACCTAGAGCCTGGGGCCTGTAACCTGGAACCTAGAGCCTGGAACCTGGAGCCTGGAACCTAGAGCCTGGAGCCTGGAACCTAGAGCCTGGAGCCTGGAGCCTGTAACCTGGAACCTGGAGTCTGGAGAATGGGACCTGGAGCCTGGAACCTGGACCCTGGAACCTGGAGCCTGGAACCTAGAGCCTGGAGTCTGGAACCTGGAGCCTGGAACCTGGAGCCTGGAAGCTGGAGCCTGGAGCCTGGAACCTGGAGTCTGGAGTCTGGAACCTGGACCCTGGAACCTGGAGTCTGGAGTCTGGAACCTGGAGTCTGGAACCTGGAGTCTGGAGTCTGGAACCTGGAACCTGGAGCCTGGAGCCTAGAGCCTGGAACATGCTCAGCCTGCTGTGCTCTGCTGGTTGAATCTGGTTCTGGTTCTGTGGCTCAGCAGCAGCTCCACATCCCAAATGAGCGTCTCTGTGGTTTTTCCGTCCTGCAGCTGCTTTGTTTTCCCAGCCTGACAAACGTTTTAATTGAACGCGGCTCGCCGACAGCTGTCTGAAATAATGAAGCCTCTTTTCTCTGCCTGTCTCCCCGGATGGCCTCGCTCCCCGACGCTGTGCCGTCCACATCAAAGCGGATCAGAACCTGGAGGAAAATTGATCTCTGAGAGCAAAACGGCGGCTCTCAGTCAGGCAGGTTCTGCTCAGGCTGCTGCAGAACCTGCCTGACAGCAGAACCGATTTAAGATTTAAAACCATAAATCACATCCGTTCAGCTCTTAATAAACACTGAAGCATCTCAAGAACTAATCCGAACCCGTTCTTTGTGTTTTACACATGAAGAAACGCAGCAAACTGTTCCACGGCCGCTCCCAGAGCCTGATGAAGGTGGCCGGACCCCCGGGGACGGATTTGTCCAAACGCCTGCAGAGACGACATGGTTCCATACGGTTCACACACCTTCAACAGATCACACACACTTTTTCATCAATGTTGAGGAATTATTTACTTAAAACAAGGCTCTGTTTCTTTTTAAAGGTATTTGTCAGTTAGTTTTTTCTTATTTTAATTAAACTAGACCAAAATTACTTGGTAGGACTTTGTGTTTTTGCAGTGCTTCCTCCAAACATTAAGTGTTTTCAGTTGATCTGCACAGTGAGAAATGTGGTAAAAGTTTTAAAATATAAAAGTTTTGTGTCACATGAGCAGAAAAGAGGTTTTCAGATCCGCTGCAGGTTTTCGTCAGTTCGGTTCTGCTGTCTGGTTTTTACTCCCGGTCTGGCGCTTTCATTTCTTAAAGCAGGAGGTTAAATGTTGACCTTCTTCAAATGGCAGCCGTCTCCTCTCTGCTGTGAAAAAACTTCCTCTGAAATACAAAAGCAGATTGTTTAGAAAATTTGCATGGAGTGTTTCTGGTCTCCAGAGGATGATTCCTTACATTTCTTCACCTTTTGACCTTTGCTGTGTGACCCCGCTGCTAGCTCTGTTCCTAATGAACCCAAATTATCAGGGAAAGGAAACTGAAGGGCTGCTCTTAGATTTGCATACTAATGTTCCCCAGAGGTTAGACCCTTCCCTTTGTGAGCTCTTGATTTAATTTTCTTGGCTCCTTCCTCACACTAATGAATCTTTTCCTATTTGTGCAGCTATTTAAGCTTCACCCCCGTCCCTTCAATTTGAGGAGAAACTTCTACTTTACACTAAAATATAGATAAAATACTCCATGATGCTGACGTTAGATAAAGGTTTCTCAGTGTTAATCCTGAAGTTCCTGTTGCATTAATGCAGCCTGAGTTTCTGTTGTTCAGCTTTAGAGGCTCTTCAATCCTCAAACACATGTCCAAAATGTAAATGTGCTCATAATTATTCACACTGCCGCCTGGCATGCAAACATGACGACCTTTTCTATCAGTCAGCTCCTGTTAACAGCATGTCAGGCCCGCTGAAATGTTACATTTATTGCTGGATGTTAATCTGAGACAAAAGACAAAACAAACATGTAGCATAAAGAACTGTAGTTTAATTCCTGGAATGCAAACATAAAACAACAGATCTTTCCTTGTTTTATAATTTACATTTCATATTTCTTCATCAAGCTGAGTCTTATTGGTTCCTGTAGAATCCGTTTTAACCAGACTCCAGTCCGTTTTAACAAAACTCCAGTCCGTTTTAACCAAACTCCAGTCCGTTTTAACCAAACTCCAGTCCGTTTTAACCAGGCTCCAGTCCGTTTTAACCAGGCTCCAGTCCGTTTTAACCAGACTCCAGTCCGTTTTAACCAGGCTCCAGTCCGTTTTAACCAGGCTCCAGTCCGTTTTAACCAGGCTCCAGTCCGTTTTAACCAGGCTCCAGTCCGTTTTAACCAGACTCCAGTCCGTTTTAACCAAACTCCAGTCCGTTTTAACCAGGCTCCAGTCCGTTTTAACCAGGCTCCAGTCCGTTTTAACCAGACTCCAGTCCGTTTTAACCAGACTCCAGTCCGTTTTAACAAAACTCCAGTCCGTTTTAACCAAACTCCAGTCCGTTTTAACCAGGCTCCAGTCCGTTTTAACCAGGCTCCAGTCTGTTTTAACCAGACTCCAGTCCGTTTTAACCAGACTCCAGTCCGTTTTAACAAAACTCCAGTCCGTTTTAACCAAACTCCAGTCCGTTTTAACCAGACTCCAGTCCGTTTTAACAAAACTCCAGTCCGTTTTAACCAAACTCCAGTCCGTTTTAACCAAACTCCAGTCCGTTTTAACCAGGCTCCAGTCCGTTTTAACCAGGCTCCAGTCCGTTTTAACCAGACTCCAGTCCGTTTTAACCAGGCTCCAGTCCGTTTTAACCAGGCTCCAGTCCGTTTTAACCAGGCTCCAGTCCGTTTTAACCAGGCTCCAGTCCGTTTTAACCAGACTCCAGTCCGTTTTAACCAAACTCCAGTCCGTTTTAACCAGGCTCCAGTCCGTTTTAACCAGGCTCCAGTCCGTTTTAACCAGACTCCAGTCCGTTTTAACCAGACTCCAGTCCGTTTTAACAAAACTCCAGTCAGTTTTAACCAAACTCCAGTCCGTTTTAACCAGGCTCCAGTCCGTTTTAACCAGGCTCCAGTCTGTTTTAACCAGACTCCAGTCCGTTTTAACCAGACTCCAGTCCGTTTTAACAAAACTCCAGTCCGTTTTAACCAAACTCCAGTCCGTTTTAACCAGACTCCAGTCCGTTTTAACCAACTCCAGTTTGTTTTAACCAGACTCCAGTCCGTTTTAACCAGACTCCAGTCCGTTTTAACCAGGCTCCAGTCCGTTTTAACCAGGCTCCAGTCCGTTTTAACCAGGCTCCAGTCCGTTTTAACCAGACTCCAGTCCGTTTTCCTAAAGATCCAATTTTTTCGTTAAGTGTTAAAATGTAGCAGAACTCTGATGCAATAAAAAACTCAGTCTGGGTTCAGTTGATGAGAACTCTGGTTCGATTTGAATCTATATGTGAACGGCAAGTGGACAGAAGACCGCTCCAAAAGCAGGAAGTGGACTACAGCGCAGGGCATTCTGGGTAAATGCAACCAATACAAATGTGCTAGCCTAGCAATCCTCCAACCGCTGAACTCTGACACCTCCATCTTGTTCCATCCACAGGAAGTTGCTCTCAGTGTCTCCAGAGGTTTCAGTGTCGTTTCCTGCAGTGGTTGTTGGTGCAGCGCCCCCACAGGCCAGGAGGGGAACAGGCTGGTTTGACTCAGAACCACAGCAGCTGCAGGTGGAGCAGATGGTGGAGTTCTGGTCCTAAATGGACACAGTGTGAAAACAGCCTGAATTCTCTTCAGTTCTGAGTTTTTCTGACAGTTTGTGTTGATCTCTGACCTGCTGACCTGTCCAGGTTTCGCTGAGCCTTTGGTCAGTCAACTGTGGCAATAAAAAAAAAAGGTTTAATGCTTTAATTTTAAATTGAGTCACTGAAACACATATGTTTTAGGAGGATTTTTTATTTACTGAAATTCACCACTAGGTGATACGACTTCTACTTTTTATAATTTATTATTTTACACAAACATCTAAATATTGGACTGTTTGTACCAAACAGGGGGATCAGAAATGAAGTTGATGGATCTCTGCAGCCGTCGGTTGAGACGTTCATTCATCAGCTCTTTACAGGTTTGGTTTATCAGCTCCAGACATTTGGCCTCCAGCTACTTGGAGATTTTTCTACTCAGGTTGAGCCGCTGATGGAAATCTGGAGTTTTGATGAACTGGGAAAATGTCAAACATTGTTTTTGTGTTTGTTCTTCCCTGCTGTGAGCCGTTAGTTATGTTCACTCAGGACAACAGAGAAAAATGTGTCTGTGTGTCACAGCAGAAAAATACCCGGAGAGAACGAGGAGTGTGAGCACTCTGGAAGCACTGCATCTTAGATTATTGAGTTTTGATGAGACGAGTGGTTAAATAATCAAACTGCTTTCCTAAAACCTTCCTGCTTCACGTCCTCAGAGGACAAATGTCCCATCAGTCCAGATCGGTTTCATTCTGCTCTGCCGAAGCAGGGAGGCATCCGGACTCTCCGAGAACACACTGCAAACACGGCAGTCGACTTAAAAAGTAATTTATTCAGCTGACGGGAGCTGAGGAAGATTGATGTTCATATTTCATCCATCAATGGTTTTTATAATTCACCGGCCTGGTGGAGGGATGCTGCTCAGAGCTTGTCAAGCAAGACACGGCGAGTGCATTCCTGTTCAGGCAGCTTCCTGATAATCAAATCTCACAGGGAGAAAAGCCGGACTGAGAGTCCGACTGCAGCAGAGGGAAACGGAAACGGCAACGGCAACGGAAACGGAAACAGCAACAGCAACTCTGCAGTCTCTGACAGGACGATGAACCAACACTGGCAAAACTTCAGGAACAGTTTGATCAGATGAAATCCAGGCTCTCCTGTAACATCAGCCTCAGGCGACTTAATGCTATTTCTGTTTCGGTCGGCCATATTGAAACGGGGCAACTGCAGAGTCTGCCCCAAATTCACTCCTCAGCTCAGGTGGAGGTCAATCCAGAGGTCAAAGAGAGGAGGCTCTAGTCCAGTCTCACATTCAGGAGGAGCAGTCTGGTTCTGGTTCTGGTTCTGGTTCTGGTTCTGAGTCTGGTTCTGGTTCTGAACCAGACTCACCCAGAGACACATGGAGATTTCCTCCAGGACGGAGTTTAAAGCAGTTTCTGCTGCCTGCTAAGAGCTGCAGCTGATGCAGTCAGAGTGTAAAGGTCAGAGTTCAGTCCAAACGAAGACGGCACAGTGAAGCTTCAGCATCAGTACAATCGGTTTATTTACAGATGGAAAAAAGAGCAAATAAATAAAAACTCAAATATCAAAGTTTAAACAAAATATCTTCACTGAACAAACGACCTGTTTCTAGTAAAAACATGTCCAGCTGCAGAGATTATTTTGTAATAAGTGAAATAATCTAGTAGGTTATTTTTTATTTTATCAGCAGGATTAAGGAACTATTGACTTAAAAGAA
The DNA here is from genome assembly GCF_027474105.1 of Poeciliopsis prolifica. Lineage (NCBI taxonomy): Eukaryota > Metazoa > Chordata > Actinopteri > Cyprinodontiformes > Poeciliidae > Poeciliopsis > Poeciliopsis prolifica. The sequence continues at coordinate 1,120,042 of NW_026562409.1, forward strand.
GCTCCTATATCTAGTTGGAAAGCTGGAAGGTAGAAGGGAAAGTGCTGGTTGTGATTGTGAACTTTCCTCATGTTGCTGAGTTTCTGCCTGTTTGCTGACAGATCGGAGCTTCGCCTGCAGTAATGATCCGCTGCTCTGAGGAAAGCAGCAGGTTCAGCTCTCAGCCGCGGCCATGAGGAATGGGCCGCGACACGGTAATGAAGAGAGCTCCTTCTGTCGGGAGGCCAGGGTCTGGCTGGAGATAAGGTGAGGCGCTCCGTCATCCAGGCAGAACCTGGAGAGGAGAAACTGCTTCTGCTTGGGAGGAATTTATTTAGCAAACTTCGTTTCTTTGAGGGAACGACCAGATCTGCTGCGAAACGCATCTAATCGACGGCCGACCTTCACCTTCTGGACAGCAAGAAGCAACTAATCACTGACCAGATCAGATCCAGCTCAGCTTCAGGACTCTGGCTTAGGGGTGCTAATGCTAACACTAATGCTAACGCTGATGCTAATGCTAACGCTAATGCTCACCTGTATGCACAGAGGAACAACACAGACATCACACAGCAGAGCTTCGTTTATGGGAGATTTTAAAGTTAATCAGTATTGGGAGGCGATGACATCATCACTACATCATAACAAGACCATAAAGATAAAACAAAAAGAAAGCGTGTAAAGCTAGCTTCAGCCGTTGTTTTCGTCTGGTGCAGAACTCTGACGCAGGGTCAACATTTAGTCCCACAAATCAACACAATCTGATTGTTTCTGCAACCATAACAGAATCTGTGGCAGAAAGGCTCAAACTTCACTCACTTTCTTCATCCAGAAACCAGAAAACCTGCAACAGCGACACCTGCAGTCCACACACAGTAGTTCAGGCTGTAGGAATCCATGTAGGGATGAACTTCCTTCATGTTGCCAAAGCATGAAGGAAAGACTAACGATGGACCTGATGGTAATACGTAGCAAAACATGTCAATTATTGACCTCAAATTCATCATTCATGGTTACATGTTTTACTGATGTCTGTTCCTCAGAGTTCCTCAGAGTTCTGGTCTGGTTCTGGTTGAATCCCATATGATGAGTTAATGTAAATCATAAGGTGGTTATAATTCTGGAAACGCTGATTTGTTTGGTTCAGACTTATTGTCATTCCACTTGCTGTCTCTTCAGCTCAATAAATATATTAAAAAACAATCAGAATGCAAGACGGTTCAAGCTTGTCAGTTAATATTTAATGAGCAAAATGCATTTTGCAAGGAGGAAAATGGGATTACTGATGGGATTGTTCTCGGACGCTTTTTAATTTGAAGGAGGGCAGAGGCAGCAGCGCAGAGACGGATCTGCTCAACCCAACCTGGATTCTGTAAATGAGAAAAGTTTTCAGGGAAAAGTTTGTGAACACGGCAAGCGCAGTCAGAGGTCAGGGGTCGGCCCGGAGCTGTCATTGTGTTGGCAGAGTCTCCAGCAGCTTGTTTGTTCCGACCAGCAGGTCTCCAGCTTCCCGCCGATCCGCGCTCACACAGACGCCTTGATGGGATTCTGCTTGACGTTCCTCCACTAATTATGACTCAAATCTTCTGCCCAGACGCTTGTTTCCATTTGGTCCGATCCCGTGAATCTGCCTCCATGGCGGCTGCAGCGCCGCTCTGCCTCGATGGGACTCTGGACCGCAGACTATCACAGCACAGCAAGATTTGTTTCTCTAACGTTCCAGAGTTTTGACAGGAATGAAAGTCTCAGGCAGTTCAGAACAAAACTTTGAAGATTTGGAAAAGTCCAGCTGATTTCCAAGAAAAACTTTTGTCCCTTTGAAAACCAGGCGAGTCGAAATCCTGACAAAAAATACTTTTAAAATAGTTAAAATAGAAAACAAGCATCCAAATGAAATGTTAATTAACAAAGTAAGATGTCAGAATTAACATGTAAAAACAATTAATACAAACAAATAGAAATTGTTTTTTATTCAGTTCTAAAATCTTCGCATCAAAGAAAAATGCAACAGAACCAAAGAAAGAACAGAACTTTTCACCACAATGGAGAGAAAAACTGACTTTCTGGTCCAGTTTGATGAAACATCAAATCCTGTCATATGTTGAGATTTTCCAAAAATATCAATGAGGATTCTCATTCTGTCTGAGTCAGAATCAATAGAAAATGTCCTGAAATCAACTTAAAATAAAAAATAAATCAACTTACTGGCTGTAAGTACCGACATGGCCGACTGGACCGGAGCGCAAAGGAAACCATGAGAACCGAAGAGTTTTCATATCGTTGTGTTTCAGCAGCAAATGAAAATAATAACAGGATTAATTTCAGCTTCAGGTTCAGAGAGACGACATGTTTTCAGAAGAGCTTCAAGAGCTGCAGGGCAAAACAAGTTGAGTCATAAAACACAAAGACGATTCAAGATGCTGCAGCCAGAAACACAACAGGAGCAGGTACATGTGAAACGTCTCTCTGGTTCTGGTTCTGACTCATTCTCTGGTTCTGACTCAGTCTCTCTGGTTCTGGTTCTGACTCAGTCTCTGGTTCTGGTTCTGACTCAGTCTCTCTGGTTCTGGTTCTGACTCAGTCTCTCTGGTTCTGGTTCTGACTCAGTCTCTGGTTCTGACTCAGTCTCTCTGGTTCTGGTTCTGACTCAGTCTCTGGTTCTGGTTCTGACTCAGTCTCTGGTTCTGACTCAGTCTCTGGTTCTGGTTCTGACTCAGTCTCTGGTTCTGACTCAGTCTCTCTGGTTCTGGTTCTGACTCAGTCTCTGGTTCTGACTCATTCTCTCTGGTTCTGGTTCTGACTCAGTCTCTCTGGTTCTGGTTCTGACTCAGTCTCTCTGGTTCTGGTTCTGACTCAGTCTCTGTTCTGTTCTGACTCAGTCTCTCTGGTTCTGGTTCTGACTCAGTCTCTGGTTCTGGTTCTGACTCAGTCTCTCTGGTTCTGGTTCTGACTCATTCTCTCTGGTTCTGACTCAGTCTCTCTGGTTCTGGTTCTGACTCATTCTCTCTGGTTCTGACTCATTCTCTCTGGTTCTGACTCAGTCTCTCTGGTTCTGGTTCTGACTCAGTCTCTCTGGTTCTGGTTCTGACTCATTCTCTCTGGTTCTGACTCAGTCTCTGGTTCTGGTTCTGACTCAGTCTCTCTGGTTCTGGTTCTGACTCAGTCTCTCTGGTTCTGGTTCTGACTCATTCTCTCTGGTTCTGGTTCTGACTCAGTCTCTGGTTCTGGTTCTGACTCAGTCTCTCTGGTTCTGGTTCTGACTCAGTCTCTCTGGTTCTGGTTCTGACTCAGTCTCTCTGGTTCTGGTTCTGACTCAGTCTCTCTGGTTCTGGTTCTGACTCATTCTCTCTGGTTCTGGTTCTGACTCAGTCTCTCTGGTTCTGGTTCTGACTCAGTCTCTCTGGTTCTGGTTCTGACTCATTCTCTCTGGTTCTGGTTCTGACTCAGTCTCTGGTTCTTTTCGGTAAAGTTTCCTCTGGACCTGCAGAAAGTGAAATGAGCCTCTAATAAATGAAAGTCCTGAGGCAATTTGTTTAATAAAACATTCTCTGCAACTTTTTGATGAGATGTAAGAATTTGACCTTTGGATCCAACATGACCTCCAGATTCTTTAATTAATCTGAAGCTTCATTACCAGATCTGCACTTTCTCTCCCTCCAGGTCTCTGCAAACAAACTTTTTCTTAAAGTCAGGAAGGTTTTCATAAAGTCTTCAGGTCGTCAGAGACGAGGCCGAGTGCAGCATCTGGAGCTGCAGCATCTAGGGCTGCAGCATCTGGAGCTGCAGCATCTAGGGCTGTAGCATCTGGAGCTGCAGCATCTGGAGCTGCAGCATCTAGGGCTGTAGCATCTGGAGCTGCAGCATCTGGAGCTGCAGCATCTAGGGCTGTAGCATCTGGAGCTGCAGCATCTGGAGCTGCAGCATCTAGGGCTGCAGCATCTAGGGCTGCAGCCAAACCGCACCGCATGACATCCTGACGGACCTCTGACCCTCTGACCCTCTGACCCTCTGACCCTCTGACCCTCTGACCCTCTGACCCTCTGACCCGGTCCTTCAGCAGGCAGACGACCCAACTGGGTCGGAGATGCTTCCTGTCACAGGAGCAAACTTTACTGAACCGTCCTTTAAGTAATATCGATTAGCGACAATAATATTGTTTCTAGGCAATGTTTCATAATCTATGACATAATAACGCAACAATTGACCAACATTTTATGCTGAAACTGGAAAACATTTTAAAATCCCAAATAAATAAACAAAAACAATAAATAAAACAAATGAACTTTTCTCTCAACAAAAATGTCCTTCAATAAAAGGTTGTAGTGAAAACCAGCAGAGCAGACTGAAGACTTTTAACATCCAGGTTTTGGTAGAAAGAAATAAAAATAATAAATCATGTAAATAAAAATAATTGAGTTTGATTTAATTTATCATCTGATATTTTGATTAATGCTTTGGTGAAAATCTGTCAAACTCTGAAAGTCTTTAAAAGTTTTTAAATGTTTTAATTTGGTTTAACTTTTACTAACAAAGAGTAAAATCCTGAATAAAATGTTTTTTCTTTCAATGATTAGAAACAAAATAAACAGAAAAACATTTTATTACAGATTGTCTGGATTTGAGTTTTTCTGTCTTTATTTTGAGTTTCTGAGTTTCTTGTCCTTCCCTGGAATGTTCCCAGCTCAGTTTAGTTCCCTGATTACCTTCTATGGACTCTGTGTCTCTCTGTGTCTCTGTCTCTGTGTCTCTGTGTCTCTGTCTCTGTGTCTCTCTGTCTGTGTCTCTCTGTCTCTGTGTCTCTCTGTCTCTGTGTCTCTCTGTCTCTGTGTCTCTCTGTCTCTCTGTCTCTTTGTCTCTCTGTCTCTGTGTCTCTCTGTCTGTGTCTCTCTGTCTCTGTGTCTGTCTCTCTGTCTCTGTGTCTCTCTGTCTGTGTCTCTCTGTCCCTGTGTCTCTCTGTCTCTGTGTCTCTGTGTCTCTCTGTCTCTGTGTCCCTGTGTCTCTCTGTGTCCCTGTGTCTCTCTGTCTCTGTGTCTGTCTCTCTGTCTCTGTGTCTCTGTCTCTGTGTCTCTTTGTCTCTCTGGTCTCTGTGTCTCTCTGTCTCTGTGTCTGTCTCTCTGTCTCTGTGTCTCTGTCTCTGTGTCTCTTTGTCTCTCTGTCTCTGTGTCTCTCTGTCTCTGTGTCTGTCTCTCTGTCTCTGTGTCTCTTTGTCTCTCTGTCTCTGTGTCTCTCTGTCTGTGTCTCTGTGTCTCTCTGTCTCTTTGTCTCTGTCTCTGTGTCTCTCTGTCTCTGTCTCTGTGTCTCTCTGTCTCTGTCTCTTTGTCTCTGTCTCTCTGTCTGTGTCTCTGTGTCTCTCTGTCTCTGTGTCTCTTTGTCTCTGTCTCTGTGTCTCTCTGTCTCTGTGTCTCTCTGTCTCTCTGTCTGTGTCTCTGTGTCTCTCTGTCTCTGTGTCTGTGTCTCTCTGTCTCTTTGTCTCTGTCTCTGTGTCTCTCTGTCTCTGTGTCTCTCTGTCTCTGTGTCTCTGTGTCTTTGTCGGATCCTTGTCGGGTTCGTCTAGTTTCCAGTTCTCACCTGTTGTGAGTTTCAGCTCTTTGCTTCTTTCTGTTGCCTGAACTTTAGAATTTTGGTTTTCATTAAATCACCTTCATTCATCTCAACCTGGATCTGCTGCGTCTGCCTCACACCACAACTCATGACACAGATATCAGCCTATGACCAGTTTGGGTCCGGCTCTGTCCAGTTTGGGTCCGGCTCTGTCCAGTTTGGGCCCGGCTCTGTCCAGTTTGGGCCCGGCTCGGTGCAGTTCGGTGCAGTTTGGGCCCGGTTCTGCGATGCTGCCATGCACCATCAGAACCAGAACCATTAAGTTGAGAAACGGCCCTCAGCAACTTTTCAAAGCTTAATTTGCTCATTAATTCTTGCTGACAAGAATTAATGTTGTCAGCAAGAATCGGTTCTGGAAATGAACCTGCTGATTCTCTTAAAGGGCCAGAAGCGCGTTAAGCACTAGAAGTTGATTGAACTCTGATTTGGTTGTTTTGGGCAGAAAAGATGAAATATGGATTAAACTCTTGAGCTCTGCTGGATTCAGTCATTGAATTCGTAGATTTCTTTGAGAAATGATTTAGTGTTTTTTCTGCTTTTGGATGAAATTTATCTCAAACACCTTTTTCAAAAGTAAATGCAGAATTAAGCAAGGCAGCACAAAATAATCCCAAACTGGTTTGATGGTTAGATTCCCAGTTTTACAGGAGATAAAATGTTTCCAGTTAAAGTCTGGCACGATTCCCTCATCAGCGGAGGATTTGGAAAAAATATTTTCAAAGACTTTGAGCTTGAGATGCTTAGTTCAGAAAAATGGGACAAATTTACAATCTGTAAATGTTCAGAGCTGGTAGAGACCTGCAGCAACAGACAGTTCTGGTGCATTCGGACCTGTAACTCCAGAACTTCACCTCAGCAGCTGGATCCTCCCATCAAAGATCCTGAAACTTTTGATCAGATTTGAGAAAACTCCAGGCTTTCTATTCTGAGCAGCATCTTAAATTCAGCTGTGATGCTGCACAGCAGCACCTGCTGCTGTTTCAGAGTCCGGTCGGTTTTTAAGCCGACTGAACGAATCGCTGAGCCTGCAGCAATTAACAACAACAAAACCAAATTACTGCTTCCAATCAAAGACTCCTTCGCTATATTCTCCCTTTTCTGCTTAAGCTGGAACTAATTTATACTCTAAGGCACATATTGTGCAAATAGTCATTGTATTAGCTGCGCTGATTACACCCACGCATGGCTCATTCATAATTAAGCTGCATATCTTAATGGCTCCAGTTGAACTGTCTTCCTTCTCTGTGGATTTTCAGTTTTATGTTTTAAATATGGAGGAGAAGGCGGGAGAAACTTCCTGTCGTCCTTCATTGTTTGGGTGAAGAATTGAAAGAAGCCAACAAACCTGCAAACAGGAAGAAAATACCCAAACATGACAAATGATGCCAAGTCTTCCTGTGGTTCTGTGTTGACTTCAGTCAAATCAATCAAAGCTTTTCACTAACACAAACCTTTCTGCATGTGCAGGAACTGTAACCTCATTTATTGTCTGGCTCTAGATGTTCATACTTGTGTTCGCCCAGCTGCTTTAAATGGCCTCTCCTTCTTCCTGGCAGCTGCTGCATGAGCGCTGAGTGAAGTTAAAAATGAAGCAGGAGGCTCAGATCTCTGAGGGCGAACCCGGGCCGACATGGCGATAGATAGAGCCAGCAGCTCTGTAGCGGCGCCTGTCATCCAGCGGCCCGTCACCGAGCCGATAAAGATGGATGCGGTTGCCGTGTGAGATCCCAGTCAACCACATCACGCGGCAGAGAGACGCTGATGGAGAGCCTGTTGATGGAAATGAGAGAGCGCTCCAGGCAGAGCAGACAGCACTGCTGCACATCTACTGGAGCTCAACGCCGCTGCGTCCAGTCAAAGGCTCTCGTTATAGGCAGGTCAATACAAAATGAAGAGAAGAAGAGCGAGCTCCATTAATCTGAGCCGTAGTTTCACATAAACATCCAGCGGCTCAGATAGAGATGAAGGCCTGGACTTCATCCTTTACCAGGACATCTAAAGTATTTAATGTGGCAATAATGTGATCAGTGAAGGACTAACAGACCTGAGCCATGAGAATTATCACTGGATTATATCACTAGATTATATCACTAGATTATATCATGGATCCTATCACTGGATTATATCAGTGGATTGTATCACTGGATTGTATCACTGGATTATATCATGGATTATATCAGTGGATTGTATACCTGGATTATATCATGGATTATATCAGTGGATTGTATACCTGGATTATATCACTGGATTATATCATGGATTATATCAGTAGATTATATCACTGGATCGCATCACTGGATTATATCACTGGATTATATCACTGGATCGCATCACTGGATTATATCACTGGATTGTATCACTGGATTATATCACTGGATCGCATCACTGGATTATATCACTGGATCGCATCACTGGATTATATCACTGGATTGTATCACTGGATTATATCATGGATTGTATCACTGGATTATATCAGTGGATTATATCACTGGATCGCATCACTGGATTATATCACTGGATTGTATCACTGGATTATATCAGTGGATTATATCACTGGATTGTATCACTGGATTATATCAGTGGATTATATCACTGGATTGTATCAGTGGATTATATCACTGGATTGTGTCACTGGATTATATCAGTGGATCATATCACTGGATTGTATCAGTGGATTATATCACTGGATTGTGTCACTGGATTATATCAGTGGATTATATCACTGGATCGCATCACTGGATTATATCACTGGATTATATCACTGGATTATATCATGGATCGTATCACTGGATTATATCACTGGATTATATCAGTGGATTGTATACCTGGATTATATCACTGGATTATATCAGTGGATTGTATCACTGGATCGTATCACTGGATTATATCATGGATTATATCAGTGGATTGTATACCTGGATTATATCACTGGATTATATCATGGATTATATCAGTAGATTATATCACTGGATTGCATCACTGGATTATATCACTGGATTGTATCACTGGATTATATCATGGATTATATCACTGGATTATATCAGTGGATTATATCACTGGATCGCATCACTGGATTATATCACTGGATTGTATCACTGGATTATATCAGTGGATTATATCACTGGATCGCATCACTGGATTATATCAGTGGATTGTATCACTGGATTATATCAGTGGATTATATCACTGGATCGCATCACTGGATTATATCACTGGATTGTATCACTGGATTATATCAGTGGATTATATCACTGGATCGCATCACTGGATTATATCACTGGATTGTGTCACTGGATTATATCAGTGGATATACTGGATTGTATCAGTGGATTATATCACTGGATTGTGTCACTGGATTATATCAGTGGATTATATCACTGGATCGCATCACTGGATTATATCACTGGATTATATCATGGATCGTATCACTGGATTATATCAGTGGATTATATCACTGGATTGTATCACTGGATTATTTGCATGGAGGAGAATAATTTATAAAACAAAAGGTGTTACTGTTATGTTGATGTTTCACAAAGATCAGATTTAAAACATTAATGAGATGAAACTAAAGGAATCACACAAACCCTGGGCGTTTCTCCCTCAGCCCCTCCCTTCCTCTCTTTTAAGACACGCCCCTAGCCACGCCCACTTCCTCCATGCACTCGCCTGATTGGCTCCTCCTTTGGAAAGTTGGTGGTTTCCGTCCAGACCGGATCGGAGCAACATTGGAACCGGTTCCGCTGAGATGGATCCCATGGATCCCATGGATCGATCTCCGTGGGATCAATACAAATCCAAATAAATAAAAATAAGTCCTGTCCAGTTCACCACCTGCTCCGAACCAGAAGTTCTGCAAACCAGTGACGTCAACGAGTCAAAACTTTCTCATAAGTTTCAAAATGAATACAAAGTTAAAATTACTAAAAACAAACAAACAAAAAATAATCGTTTGTGCTCCCTTATGAAAAATAAATACAATTTAGATCTGATATTTATCCAGATTCCTGGTTCTGCGTCTTTCTGAGACTTTGATCACATCACATGTAATCTGTTTAATGTTTTTGTTATGTTGTGATTTATGAGCATTTTTTAAACATATTTTATTTAGTCAACAACAGGACATTGAACACAAAGCAAACATGGCATTGTTTTTATGTGATTCATTTTAATGCTAAAATCGTATTTGGTGTTTCATTTACACAATAAATACTTAATTAGGTAAATGACATGACATTAATTAAGTGATATAAATTTCAATCTGGAGAGACTCACACAGAGAAGAGAATAGCAGTTATAGATTTAATGATACAGAATCTTTGGCGCTCGGCCCCGGCTGAAGACTGTGAGTCGCGGATCACCGCGGGCAGGACATCAGCTCGGCCGAGCTCGGACAGTCTTCCCCGGGGCCGAAACCGTGGTGGAGCTGGGTGCAGAAGGATCCTGGAAACATCCATCAGAACGGAGGTGGAGAAGAGGGGAGGAGGTGGGTTGTGCACAGCGACGAGCGGGTTGACCCTCTGGTAGCTTGGCTTTTGAAGACGGTCCTGGATGATGATAGGCCCAAAGCTGAGAGTTGCTCCAGCCCTGATTGGTTGAGGTAGGACGTGGCGATTGCGAGATGAATGTCAGCTGGATCGAGTCTCCCAGGTTGAATTTCCGCCTAAGCTCCATGAGTAGCTAATTACTTAAATAAGTAATCAAGTAAATATATCATGTCAGAAATGGCTCATGTAAAGTAATTGTATGAATATGGTAGGAAGGTCAGAATCATCTTTCATATCTAGAAAAGTCTCAAATCTCATGCAGGAATTTTCTGACAAGTCTTAAAAAAAGAAACTTGAAGACAGAAACTGAAAGGCAGTTTACTAAATATGAACAGTGTCAGTTTGTTCATTAATATCTTATTTTAAAACTGATTTTGTTTGAATGTAGATCATAATTCCTCCATCCGCTGATTCTGAATAAACTGGACACATGATGCATAAAGTTTGACGATCTGAAAAATAAATATGAAACTTTATAACTAAATGAATGAAAGTGATTTAAAATGTTACAAAAGGTGTGAATAATACAATAATCAAATTAAAATCGGTGAAATAGTTCTGTCAACACGCTGAGGACAGTTTTCCATAGAAACACGATTTAATGAAGTTTTACTGCAGCTTTAATCAAACTGAGGTATTTATTTGGTTTATATAATATAATCATAGATAAATTGCTGCAATCTGCCAATATTTGAGATTCCCTCTAAAAATGCTTTTAACTGCCTATTTAATCAGTCAGACATTAAAGTTGTCCTAAAATGCATTAATATGTGCAGTGGAAATTATTTTTGGCTCTCCAGCAGAAACAATAACCGAGTTTTTCTTATCGCTGAAATTTACCTGAAAAACTTTTGGGATTATTTTCAAAATTGAACTTGGCGTCATGGGAACCGAAGGCCAGTTTTAATCCTGACTGGATCACAAAGAGCCGAAGGAAACGAATCGTTGTGAAGGAAAATCCTAATATTGCTGCACAAACTGTTGGTTTTTATATTTGTGTCTGTGTGTGTTTCTCTCTCTGTGTGTGTGTGTGTGTGTGTGTGTGTGTTTCTCTCTGTGTGTGTGTGTGTGTGTGTGTTTCTCTGTGTGTGTGTTTCTCTGTGTGTGTGTGTGTGTGTGTGGGTGTGTGTGTGTTTCTCTGTGTGTGTGTGTTTCTCTGTGTGTGTGTTTCTCTGTGTGTGTGTGTGTGTGTGTGTGTTTGTGTGTGTGTTTCTCTGTGTGTGTGTGTGTGTGTGTGTGTGTGTGTGTGTGTGTGTGTGTGTGTGTGTTTCTCTCTGTGTGTGTGTGTGTGTGTGTGTGTGTGTGTGTGTATCTGTGTGTGTGTATCTGTGTGTGTGTGTGTGTGTGTGTGTGTGTGTGTGTGTGTGTGTGTGTGTGTGTGTGTATCTGTGTGTGTGTATCTGTGTGTGTGTGTGTGTGTGTGTGTGTGTGTGTGTGTGTGCATGTATATATGATGCATTTCAGGCTAATGATGAGCTCCAGCAGGATCAATAAGCTGCTCTCTGTCCACAGAGCATCTGGTCCGACCCGTCGCAGCGCGGACTAAATAAAAGTGAATGATGATGATGCTTTTAGTGGCCCTGCTGCCGTATTAATCTCAGAGCAGGTGTTCACACACACACGCTGCTGTTTACCTTTTGTTTGCTCCAATCGTGCCGTTAATCTGACTGTCATTTCGGGGATGATGTTTGCACAGTGGAGGCTGCTGGGTGGCACAAAGTTTACACTCTGAAAACTCGTTTTGCTCCTTCGCCTGCAGAAATGGACCTTTATGGTGTATTTCTGATTTTATGAGGAATTTTGAATAGAATGAAATGAAAATGTAAACATTCTCCTTATATTTGTGGTAAAATTGCTACATTGAATTTATGAGAAATTTCTGAAAACTAAATACAAATCAAGACTAAAACAGGAACAACTGGAAAATAGAATATTATGTAAAACTGCAATATTTTTACATAATATTCTGCAATAATCACATGTATTGTGATTTATTCCAAGCTTCTGTTTCTTGTCATTTTGATGGAGGTTTTAAAAGATTAATAGAAATAATGTGTTTCACTTACAGATAATGAAATCTTCAGTGTTTTCAGTGTCCAGTTCATTGAGTCTCTGTGTTTCCTGAAGCGTTTGGGTTTTTCCATAAATATGTTTATGATCCAGTAAACTGAAGTTCCTCATAATGTTTGCATCTGTGATCAGAATAAAACATTTTTTGTTTTTGTTTTATTTTTCCTGGTGCAAAAATATTGATTAATGTTTATTCTGTTAATTACATTCTAAACATTAATGATGTGGAAATTAAAATGGAACTGATCACAGATTTAATTTGGAGGAATAAAGAAGTTTTTAAAAATATCTTTGTTTTGCGCTGCAGTCTGAAGTTATGGAACATTTATACTAAAAAAGCTTTGAATATACTTCTACTTTTAATTAAATTCTTCGTTTGCTCCATCATGTGACGCCTCTCTGCAGCAAGTCCAGATGTTATCCGTACTTTTATGTTGGTTGCCATGAGAACTGAAAGACAGAGGAGCATTTGCTGGCCCGGTTCTGCCAGCAAACCGGGCCAGAAGAGGAGCCACATTAATCAGTCCCTGTCCAGAAAACCTCCGAAATTAACCCAGTCACCAGATTTAACTGTGACAGCGCCACCCAGCTGGCCACAGGAAGCAATGGCCCCAATACCCCGCCCCAATACCCCCGCCCCAATACCCCGCCCCAATACCCCCGCCCCAATACCCCGCCCCAATACCCCGGCCCCAATACCCTGCCCCAATACCCCCGCCCCAATACCCCGCCCCAATACCCCCGCCCCAATACCCCGCCCCAATACCCCCGCCCCAATACCCTGCCCCAATACCCCCGCCCCAATACCCTGCCCCAATACCCCCGCCCCAATACCCCGCCCCAATACCCCCACCCCAATACCCGCCCCAATACCCCGCCCCAATACCCCCGACCCAATATACAAACCTGACCCGGTTGTACTGGTTCCGTCAGGATGAATGGACCAGAACTGGACCAGAACTGCAGTAAATGACTGGGAGGAGATGGAGGAAGGAAACCCAAAAGGTTTGATGTGACAGTTGTCCCCGATACGGACCAGATGCAGGGAGAAATATTCTCACTAAGTTTTCTGGCTTTCAGCAAATAGAAATAATTTTGGTGATTTTGAAATTATAGAAAGATCAGATAATAAAACAATCTGATTTAACTTCAGACAGAGAGAAAAAATGTATTTTCATTTGCTCTGCAAAAACACAAACGAAGCATTTTTGTCTGGATTTTAGGGCAAATTTGTTGAAATAAGACAAAATGAACTGGTAACATTTCAGCAAGATACAGAGGCTTTCTGGGAACCAGCTCCTTAATATTGATGAAAACATTTTAGTTTCTCTGATCAGTTATTTCCCCTCTGAAGTGAGAAAATGTGAGAGTGAAATAATCTGACTGAAAGAAGTTCATCTCATCTCTGCTGTAGGTATTTGCAGTGGAAACCAAACTGTGGCTTGGTTTAGAGTTTTGCAGTGTGCTGCGTGTCCTTGCAGTGAAGGAGCAGTGCAGCGAGATGAGCTGATAACCCAGTTACTTGCAGCGTGCAGAGCTTCGGTCCTGATGCTGCTGCTGCGATTCGCCGCCTCACCGTGTCATTTGGTCTCGGCAGATTGAGCAGCTCTCTGCTGACCCTGCGGGCGGCCGGCGCTCTGTTCGCCACGGCCGTTTATCAGCCTGGCCGTTTCCTAAATGAGGACAGACTTGCAGCAGCAGGAGTGTCAGCTGCTGGCCAAGAGCAGCGAGGGGAGAGGAAGCGGACATGTTTTCCTGCCCAGTCAGAAACGGAAAGCTGATGATGGGAGTTGAAATCCTAACCGGCTCTGAAATACAAACCATAAACAATGACTGTCATGTTGAGAAAATCCTCTGTCTGTTTAAATATGATAACAAGACAAGCTTTCCATTTAAATCAATGCAGCTGGCTTGTTATCAATTCTGAGTGTTTTTGCTAAGGATGCAGAATAGCTGCAGATCCAGGCAGCATAATGAGAGATGAGACAGGAAGCTGATTAATTCACAACAAAGGAAGAAGTATTTACATCACCTGCTGGAGACAAGATAAGTGCAACGTCTGAATTATGTTTGTAGATACAAACGTAGATAAATTACCTCTGCTCCTGAACACTAAATTAAGACGAAGCCTGTTCACCTCGGCAGGCGCCCGTCAAGCTGAAACTTTGTCTCCTCTTAATTCATTTGCTTATTTGTTGATCTTTCACTTGAATGAACTGCAGGATGGAATAATAACCAGCTGCCCTCCTGCTAGCTGCTTAAGACTCATTAAAAAATCCCTCTGAAGCGTTGCAGCCGCCGAACTCGCAAAGTAAATACTGAGCATGTGCCATATTTATCTCTCAGGAATTTGCATTAATAAGGCGGTAATCGGACCGAGCCGGGGCGATACCGGCGAGTCGGCGCCACAATTAACTGGTGATTGGAGGCAACAGCTGGGCAGCGAGTTCCTTCATCCAGTCGGTTCCTTAATGAGCCCCGATCTGAAGGATTTGGTTCCGTCTCCAAATGGGACGCTTTCCAAAACCTGTCATCAAATTTGCATCATAAACTTTCTAACTGCTAAGATTTCATCAGCAATGTTTAAAATCTACCCTAACCCCCCTCCCCACGCCAGCCGGGTCCAGATTAGACTTTATTCTGATAACCTTCAACATTCACATCACTTCCTCTCCACTTCCTGGTTCTGTGAGGAACGCCCAGAGTGACAGCAGCTGGTTTCCGGTGTGAGGATACAGTCTTCTTCACCTTTGACCTTTCAGGCCTGTTTCTGCTGAAGGACTTCAAACAGGAAGTGATGCTGAATGAACTGTTTCAGAACTGAAGTCTGATCAGGACTTAATGTCAGGACTGTTAGAACTTTACTTTGTGAAGTTGAAGAATATTCCTGAAAGCTTCCCAAACATTGATCAATACGATCCGATCGACGGTCCGATCACTTTAAGGACTCTGGGAATCACATGCAAAGTGCCTGAAAAGTGTTTAAGAAAGTTGAAGTTTCCTCAGAGTTTGAGTGAAACCTGGGAGTTGTTGCCCGTTTGGGTCAGTATTTCACGGTTGGATCCGTTTATGAAGAAATGAGTGAGTTTCTGTTTTTCTTCTGCTCTGGAACAGAATGTGATGCCTCTAATGCTCAGACCATCAGTTTGGTTCTGATTCTTCAGGAACATTTTTCTGCACATTAATCCATCGTGTTGCACCAGTATTGATAAGAGGAGCAGCTTTCTTTGGTTTCTCATGATGTGTAACAAAATGTCTCCCAGGATTAATCTGTGATGAATCTGAGATCCAGTTTCAGAAATGATCAAATTTGAAAAAGAAGAGGCTGTGCCCCGACTTTCCAAACGTTCACCTCTGAGTTTCATCTTTGACTTCCTCCAGCCTTTCATTTCACTATTAATGCATTAATGTTTTAATGGTAATCTGGGCCAACCGAGATATAGATTATACAAATTTATAACCTGGCATCGGAGTCACTTCACTGATTTTTACTCCCAGCTGTAATTGAGGTTGAAGCAAAGTCATTTCATGCTAGACCTCTAAGTCGCTGGAGTCCAAACTGGGAGGGAGATAATTCTCATGTTTTAGCATATATGAATTATTAAATTTGTAACTTTTTTGCAGCAGAAACGTCTCAGCTGAAATGGAGGATTTACAGCCAAAGTTTTCACTGGTCAGTTGAACAAAGCGTTGCTGAAACCTGCAGAGTTTTCCCTGTGAAGCAGCAGCTGCTCTCTGCGATCAAACTGTTCGACTCTCCACAAGTGGAAAACATAAAAGCTGCTTGATGCGTAAAGAGGAAGGTTCTCGTTCAGATTTCAGTGCAGTTTTTGTTTGATTTCTTGCGCTGCTCATCTTTACTCGGCCGTTCTCGTTTTCTCACCCAGACTTTCCTCCCTGGCATCGATGCCTCTGCGTCGCTGTGACTCAGTTCAGACTCTTAACAGAACCGTTTGGACTGGAGGAAGAAGAGCGAATCCAGACCTGCAGATCCCAACACAGACAGACTCAGACAAACACTGAAACGCTAACGAAGGAGGAAATGAAAGTTTCCTGACAGGCTCTGGATGCCAGAATCCATTGACGTCAAATTCAGACTCAGTCAGATTTGATTAGAGCCACAGAATAAAACTAAAGAATAAAAATTCAAACCAGCATTTTTTAACCTGGTTATGACCAGATAGGGATGTTTTTATCTTTATCACTGCTGAGTATATAAATAACTGAACCTGTCAGTAATTAAACCCGTCCAACCTGCCTGGACACCTGGACGCTCTGTGGACCTGAAGCTACTGGACACAATGTGTGATTGTAATCAAACTGAATTGAATAAAAGGATTTATTTGGAGACGCTGCTGTTGTTTTGTTTTTGACTGGAGGGATTTTAACAGCAACGAGTTTCGACCCGACACATCTAGATGGTTACCATGGAAACTATAGATGTGACCAGGAGATGAAGCAGGATTTAACTAGACCATCCAGCAATCCATCCAAAATGCTGCCGCATGTAAGCAAAACAAATATTGATCAAAACTCACAGATTGGACCAAAGTTTGCAGCTGTTTGGTTCTGTTCTGGTTCTGTTCTGGTTCTGTTCTGGTTCTGTTCTGGTTCTGTTCTGGTTTTGTTCTGGTTCTGTTCTGGTTCTGTTCTGGTTCTGTTCTGGTTCTGTTCTGGTTCTGTTCTGGTTCTGTTCTGGTTTTGTCCTGGTTCTGTCCTGGTTCTGCTCTGGTTCTGTTCTGGTTTTGTCCTGGTTCTGTCCTGGTTCTGCTCTGGTTCTGTCCTGGTTCTGCTCTGGTTCTGTTCTGGTTCTGTCCTGGTTCTGCTCTGGTTCTGTCCTGGTTCTGTTCTGGTTTTGTCCTGGTTCTGTCCTGGTTCTGTTCTGGTTCTGCTCTGGTTCTGTTCTGGTTCTGCTCTGGTTCTGTCCTGGTTCTGCTCTGGTTCTGTTCTGGTTCTGTCCTGGTTCTGTTCTGGTTCTGCTCTGGTTCTGTTCTGGTTCTGTTCTGGTTTTGTCCTGGTTCTGTCCTGGTTCTGTTCTGGTTTTGTCCTGGTTCTGTCGCTGCATTTTGTTGGGATTTATTTCAGGTTTTCTCCGTTTGGAGTGAAACCCGGATGGATTATGGTTACGGCTCCAACATGGCCGCCGTCCTTCCAGGGCGAATAATATCTGGTGGCTGTTTGTGCTGAAGGCTAATAACAAACTCAGGTCATATTTTCAACATTTCTTCTTCTTCACCTGTCGGGCAGCAGAGGAAGGAAGATAAAATAAAAACATGCATAACATTCAGATATGAAGGATGTTTGTTTGGCTCTGATCCACATCATGCAATATTTTATTCATGTAGAGGAAATTATGAGCAGGACTTTTCTATCTGTTACCATGACAGAACTAGATGAAAGTTAAAGGTGAGTGGCTGTTTACCAGGTGAGCAGATTCCCATCAGCTTCCACTCAGAGGAGCAGAACAGGCGAAATATGACAGATTTAATTGATATTCATGGTTGAAGCTCTTGTGACAACAGAAACAGACTGAAGGATTAATACAACAAACTGACAGAAAGGAGAAAATCCAACAATCACACCTGCCAGACAAACAACATGAGAATGAGAATATTTCTCTCATGAAATGGAAGAACAAGCTGTTTGGACCTAAACAGTCATGGAGTTGTTTCTTCATAGCGTTCTGCTCAAACTAAATGGACTCCATGGTGACATGTTAAAGGACCTGCCGGTCCGTGAAGACGCGGTGGAGGTGAGTTTGTCCTGCTGGCTGAAGCTTTCCGGGTGTAATCCCACCAGGATGTTTGCTCTTCCTGATGGAGCGGGCCGTGTGATTGCCATCTGGATCGGCGCCATGGGAGCGGGATGTTAAAATCCCTGTTCAGGCGGCGCTCTGGGGTGACACTCTGGGGTGACACTCTGGGCTGGCGCTCTGGGTTGATGCGCTGGGCTAATGCCCTGGGTTGGCGCTCTGGGCTTATGCTCTGGGCTGGCGCTCTGGGTTGATGCTCTGGGCTGACGCTCTGGGCTGACGCTCTGGGCTGGCGCTCTGAGTTGACGCCCTGGGTTGGTGCTCTGGGTTGGCGCTCTTGGCTGGCGCTCTGGGTTGGCTCTCTGGCTGGTGCTCTGGGCTGCCAATCTGGGCTGACACTCTTGGCTGGCGCTCTGGGTTGGCGCTCTGGGCTGACGCTCTGGGCTGACGCTCTGGGCTGGCGCTCTGGGCTGGCGCTCTGGGTTGGCGCTCTGGGCTGACGCTCTGGGCTGAGGCTCTGGGCTGGCGCTCTGGGTTGACGCTCTGGGCTGACGCTCTGGGCTGGCTCTCTGTGTTGGCGCTCTGGGCTGAGGCTCTGGGTTGACGCTCTGGGCTGACTCTCTGGGTTGGAGCTCTGGGTTGGCGCTCTGGGTTGGCGCTCTGGGCTGACGCTCAGGGGTGACGCTCTGGGCTGACGCTCTGGGTGCTCTGGGGTGACGCTCTGGGGTGACGCTCTGGGGTGACGCTCTGGGGTGACGCTCTGGGCTGATGCTCTGGGTTGACGCTCTGGGCTGACGCTCTGGGCTGGCTCTCTGGGTTGGCGCTCTGGGTTGGCACTCTGGGTTGGCGCTCTGGGCTGACGCTCTGGGGTGACGCTCTGGGGTGACGCTCTGGGGTGACGCTCTGGGGTGACACTCTGGGTGACGCTCTGGGCTGATGCTCTGGGTTGACGCTCTGGGCTGACGCTCTGGGCTGGCTCTCTGGGCTGATGCTCTGGGTTGACGCTCTGGGCTGACTCTCTGGGCTGGCGCTCTGGGTTGACGCTCTGGGCTGACGCTCTGGGCTGGCTCTCTGGGTTGGCGCTCTGGGCTGAGGCTCTGGGTTGGCGCTCTGGGTTGGCGCTCTGGGCTGACACTCTGGGCTGACGCTCTGGGCTGGCGCTCTGGGTTGACGCTCTGGGCTGACTCTGGGCTGGCGCTCTGGGTTGGCACTCTGGGCTGACGCTCTGGGCTGGCTCTCTGGGTTGGCGCTCTGGGCTGACGCTCTGGGCTGACGCTCTGGGCTGGCGCTCTGGGTTGGCGCTCTGGGCTGACGCTCTGGGGTGACGCTCTGGGGTGACGCTCTGGGCTGACGCTCTGGGGTGACGCTCTGGGGTGACGCTCTGGGGTGACGCTCTGGACTGATGCTCTGGGTTGACGCTCTGGGCTGGCGCTCTGGGTTGGCGCTCTGGGTTGACGCTCTGGGCTGACTCTCTGGGGTGACGCTCTGGGGTGACGCTGTGGGCTGATGCTCTGGGTTGACGCTCTGGGCTGACTCTCTGGGCTGGCGCTCTGGGTTGGCGCTCTGGGCTGACGCTCTGGGCTGGCTCTCTGGGTTGGCGCTCTGGGCTGAGGCTCTGGGTTGACGCTCTGGGCTGACTCTCTGGGCTGACGCTCTGGGCTGATGCTCTGGGCTGGCGCTCTGGGCTGAAGCTCTGGGCTGACGCTCTGGGCTGGCTCTCTGGGTTGGTGCTCTGGGCTGACGCTCTGGGCTCGCGCTCTGGGTTGGCACTCTGGGCTGATGCTCTGGGCTGACGCTCTGGGCTGGCGCTCTGGGTTGGCGCTCTGGGCTGACGCTCTGGGGTGACGCTCTGGGGTGACGCTCTGGGGTGACGCTCTGGGGTGACGCTCTGGACTGATGCTCTGGGTTGACGCTCTGGGCTGACTCTCTGGGGTGACGCTCTGGGCTGACGCTCTGGGCTGATGCTCTGGGTTGGCGCTCTGGGTTGGCGCTCTGGGTTGGCGCTCTGGGCTGGCGCTCTGGGTTGGCGCTCTGGGTTGGCGCTCTGGGCTGACGCTCTGGGCTGACGCTCTGGGTTGGCGCTCTGGGCTGACGCTCTGGGCTGACGCTCTGGGTTGGCGCTCTGGGTTGGCGCTCTGGGCTGACGCTCTGGGTTGGCGCTCTGGGTTGGCGCTCTGGGCTGGTGCTCTGGGTTGGCGCCCTGGGCTGGCGCCCTGGGCTGGCGCTCTGGGTTGGCGCTCTGGGTTGGCGCTCTGGGTTGGCACTCTGGGTTGGCGCTCTGGGTTGGCGCTCTGGGTTGGCGCTCTGGGTTGGCGCCCTGGGCTGACGCTCTGGGTTGGCGCTCTGGGTTGGCGCTCTGGGTTGGCGCTCTGGGTTGGCGCTCTGGGTTGGCACTCTGGGCTGGTGCTCTGGGTTGGCGCCCTGGGCTGACGCTCTGGGCTGGCTCTCTGGGTTGGCGCTCTGGGTTGGCGCTCTGGGCTGGTGCTCTGGGTTGGCGCCCTGGGCTGGCGCTCTGGGCTGGCGCTCTGGGCTGACGCTCGTGTTGCTGTTGGCATTTTGATAGAATGTTTTCCATCCGCACACAGAACCTCCCCGAGCAGCGCTTTCTGTGTGACAGTGATCTATATGCAGGTAATTGCAATTGGCTGTGATGGATAGTGCCGTCAGATTTGCCATAATTATCCTGAGATTAAACGTGTTTCAGAAACTCCAAATGTCACAAACCATCACAGGGTCAGCAGAAGTCCCCAAATCACCGTTCAGTTCTCCTCTCTAAAAACTAAATGTTTCCTGTTCACAAACCAAAACCTATTAAAGTTCTTCCAGCATCATAATCAATACAGATAAATCAGGGTTTTGTGCTGCTGGTGGATTAGCGTTCGCTCGGGTTTCCGTCTCCTCCTCCAGCCGAGTGTCTCGTCACGACGGTTCCTCCAAAAAGCTTCACCCCCTCCAACCAAATCAGGTTTGCTGAGTCTTTTAAAGACTTTGGTGAAACAGATGCAGGATTTCATCTGTTTTTCTTTCCGCTCCGCGACGCAAATTCATCCAGTTCAACCTGAGCTCTGAGTCTCTGCAGCTCCTCCAGAGTCACTCTGGGCCTCTTTGTCTCTTCAGTGCTCTGCTTGGTCGGGCAGTCAGTTCAGATTAGCGATGAGACGTTCATGAACGATCTGGTTCTTTTGAACAGTTCTTCATTGTGAACAGTCTCGGTCAGTGACAGCAGATCTTTTATTTTATTTCTATTATTATTATCCTATTTCATTTAAATATCATTTCATCAGTAAATGTCTTCCTGTGTTTCTTTTATTTCTCTATTACAAATTGCATTAAGAAATTTGCAATTTAAAAAACCTAAAGCTTATTTGACATTTACATTGTGAAATATTATATTTCAAGAAAACTTATACATTCTATTTTTTTGGCAAAAATAAAAACAAAGTAGTTTTTATTCCAGAAACTGCATTTAGGTTAAAATGGTTTGCTCTTTCAGAGCAGAAGGCAGATGGAGAGGAGTTGACTTCATTTATGGGCGTCAGAGTAAAGCATGGTGATCCTGCTGACTGAAATGTTTCACTAACGGTGACGGATCTTTATGTCTTCTTGGGATTTGCATCTTTCCAGAGGATTTTATTTTCTTCTCAGATGTTTTTCTGAGCTTTTAATAAACCTTTTCTGTTGATTAAAGTTTTTAAACTCTTGATGGAAATACCTTCATGACCTGAAAGACAGAAGCCTTAAAGCCTGATTGGACTTATTAAAGGGACTCCTTATCTGGCAATCCTTATTAGCTGCAGAGATGGAGGCGATAATGGCCGACTGGCAGGTACCACCGGACCGCTAAGTGAGCAAAATGAGGCAAAGTGACGGCCGGGCTGAGAGGAGCCGCCGCGTCTCAGATTGTCTCCTCTGTGAGCGGCGAGTTGTGACCGTATCAGTCATCATCTTGTCTCTGTCCTGGTTCTGTGTGTGTGTGTGTGTGCGTGCGTGTGTGTGTGTGTGTGTGTGTGCAGCCGGGTTGACATGAGCTCAGAGTGAGAACAAAAGGAAAGGAGCAGGCAGGAACATTTCTGCTTCACATGCTTCACATTTTCCTCTTCACTCTTACTTTAATAAGCTCATTCTTTTCTGCCGCTGGACCGAAGCAAAAATTCAATATTTTCACTCACTGTGTGTGTGTGTGTGTGTGTGTGTGTCTGTGTGTGTGTGTGTGTGTGTGTGTGTGTGTGGGTGTGTGTGTGTGTGTGTGTGTGTGTGTGTGTGTTATGACCACAGTGCTAATTTATTTTAAAAACAATAACTTGGAAAAGGACAAAACCTCCATTCAGGTTGTGATTCCAGATCGTCGTCGTCTCAGGAAACTTTGGCTGTTTTATAATCTAAAGTTTTGGATCAGAGTTTAAACTTTAAGTTCATCCTGTTTGTTTCATAATCCATGTGTGTTTGTGTTTTGATCATTTTCTTGCTGCTTCTATTAAAATGTTTCCTAATAATCCAACATTCATGAAGTTGTGATTCTAAACTTGTGGGTTAAATTAAATATAAATTTCCTGCTGACTCGTTTAATCTTCACTTCAGAGCCTCTGAGGGTTTTAAACGTTTTAAACTGGAGGATTAGAAACTGAATCTGCTGCAGGAGAAACGGGATGAATCCTAATCTGAGCAGATTAAGAGTCTTCAGAACCAGAACCAGAGGGAGGATCCGACAGGTTCTGGAACCTCACCGACCCAGAACAACAGGACGGAACCAGTTCTGGTACCGGTCGCACTTTGGTTCCAGTTATTCCATTCAGGAGAAAATAGCATCATGTGTTGGGAACTAAAATAAAAAATGTTTTATTGAAGTAATATTTTTACACAAGATGTGTCATTATTGAGACTTTGGGTCGGGTCAGGGTGGGTCAGGGCGGGTTGGTGCAGGTCGGGTCGGGTCGGGCTTTTGATAATCCAGAAGGAAGTGAAAGATGAGATCTTGGTTCAGTTTAACTCTTCCAGACGTTCCTCTCATTATTGCCTTCTGGTTATTAAAAGTAAATGTTATATTGACATTTCAACAGCTCTGATTTATTAGCTCCTCTGGAAACTCACTGCTTGTCTTTGGCTCCAGGGATGCAGAACACGATTTCCATTTGTTCACAACCAAACAAGTTATAAAGATGAAAACCTGAAACTTTTCATCCAAATCACAAAAATACACATTTGTTTGTCTGACATGTTTCAGTTAATCAATGAAACGATCATTTCATCTATAAAGTGATGAAATAATGAGCAGAAGCCGCTGCGTTCAGGCACAGAGTCTCAGAGGAGGAAATTTGTGCCTCTGCTTGTTGCGATTTTCTCAGATGTTTGATGCTGGTGAACCTCAGGGCTCCTCATTTGCTCCTCTGTGTTTCTGTGGAGTTTTTCGCTCTGTTTTTTGAAGAGCCAGCGGCTGTTTGAACATTTCTAACATTTCATTTGTTCTGTGCAGAGATCCGGTTCTCTGCAGGATTCTTTGCTCTAATTAAGGTGAGAACAAACTCACTGCTTCCTCTTGCAGCTTAAAGAGTTTGTGAATTAGAGCCATGTAAATAAACTCAACTGAATTTTATTAAATTAGTGGAAAAACATGGAGCTGAATCACATGGATAAATAAATGTCCTTGGTTAGTTTGTTTTTTATCTATTTATTCCTGTTTCATTCTGATTGTGCAATATTCTCATTATTATTATTATTTAGTTCTATTTGTGTTTCTCTGATGAAATGAGGAGTTTGTGCTTCATGCTGCTGAAGTCAGAGCAGGTCTCACAGTCAACACAAAGTTTACCAAATTACCAGGGAATTTTTCATTTCCTGTTTTCTGCCTCTGTTCTGCACAGCCAAGCACAAGATGATTGCTTCATTAGAAACTGATTTTAGTTGTTTATGAAGCCCTGGGTTTCTCCTCCACCCTTAATAAAGCGGCGGTTCCTCTCAGCCTCTGCCCAGTGACACTTTCCAAAGCTGACATTTCTATCCAAATGGTAATTGATTCAGAGGAACCTGTTAGTATGCAGCTACAATTTAGCAACCCTCCTTGTGGGTTCAGCGGAAAACTCAAGCTCTGAAAAAACAGGAAGAAAATCCCGGCTTTCCTCCCTAACTGGACTCCAGACACACGGAGAGGTGGAGGAGCGCCGAGGCTCTTATTGATTGGCTGCCACAGCCTGAGTGGACTTTGTCACAGGCAGTGCTCCCCACTCGGCCTGCAGGCTGTTTACTGGACCGTTCTTTACCGTCCAAGTGAAGATCGGCGGCAACAAACAAGCAGCAGTAATCCTCCTCAAATACCGCAAAGCCTGCTGGACAGAAATAATGGCGCCGCGTCCCAGGAGCCGGACAGCCGCCTGGACGGCCGGCTGCATGCAGGCCCTTGTGAAATTGGCAGAGTTGTCACTCATGATTAGAGCTCTGGCCACGGACAGTTACAATTATGACACACTTAACGAGAACAAATGAAGCAATGATTGGCCATATAATGTGACCTCTAGCGACTGCCAGCAGAGTTCATTGTGTGTCTGCAGCGCATTCACTTTCAGCAGCTGCTAACACCAATGAAGCTAATCGCTCATAATGAAAGGCTCTGCAAACACACACACACACACACACACACACACACACTGAGAAGAGTTGGGAGTGTAAAAGGATCCGCTGAAGCGCCCAAGAACTGTTGTGTTCGTTACAGCAACCCAGGCCTTCTCAGGAAAGGAAGCAATTTGGAGCTGCGCTCTTGCAGCAAAGGTGAAATGAGTTTAGCTCTGCAGTCTTCCAGCTAAACAAGACCAATGTGTGTGTGTGTGTGCGTGTGTGTGTGTGTGTGTGAGTGTGTGTGTGTGTGTGTGTGTGTGTGAGTGTATATGTGTGTGCGTGTGTGTGTGTGTGCGTGCGTGCGTGTGTGTGCGTGCGTGCGTGTGTGTGTGTGTGTGTGAGTGTGTATGTGTGTGTGCTTGTGTGTGTGTGCGTGTGTGTGTGTGTGTGTGTGTGAGTGTGTA
>NW_026562409.1:1150000-1170000 GCF_027474105.1 Poeciliopsis prolifica
TGGATGGATGGATGGATGGATGAATGGATGATGGTTGGATGATGGATGGATGATGGTTGGATGTTGTATTGTGAATTTGACAAAAACTAAGAAATAACTTCAATTTTATTGCAGGTAAATTTTTGAAATGATTTAATTTGTTCAAATTCTTTAGAGACAGAAAAGTTTGCCAAATGATAACATAAATGTAATTTTTCTGAGTTTATTGCGGGATATTAAAGGGGTTTTGTTATTAAGTGACTATAAAATTGTTGCTTATGTCAAATATGATTTTACAGAAATCTGACGTCTCAATTTGATGTAATGGAATTGGGGCTCTGTCTCTTTAAGAAGCTCCGCCTCTTTCCTTCGCTCCACCTTCAGCGTGTTCTTACAGCAATGCTCCTCCATGATGCCGTTTACCGTCTTCATGTCCTCGTTGGTTGTTTCTGCTGAGGTCAGCAGACCAGCTCAGGTCCAGAACGACCCGGTTCTGGTCAGCTGGACCTGACCTGCCTTCTGACTGACTGCAGAATTTAGAGCCAATTTGCGGACGCTGCCTTCCAGAGGCGCCACAGCAGAGGGAAATTTGTCAAATGCTCTTTCTTCCTGTCATTTGATGGTTCTGTGATTTGGACCCTCAAAGAACAAGCTGGCAGTTAACGTCCAGCTCTTCTCCTGTCCAGATAAAATGGTTCGGACAGATAAAGTCAAGGAAGAGTGTGAAGTCAAGTTGATGAAGACCAGATTTAAATGAATCCGTCAGGAGGAAGCAGGCAGGAGGAACCTTCACATCCTGTCGTCTAATGAACTGCTCATCTGTCTTTGACAGGCTGACTGCAGTGAAACGTTTCCTTCCTACCCTGCAGGTTGTTTGCTGTAAAGCTGCAAAGTGTTTGGATCCGCCTGCTTGGTGTGAAACGTTTCCCTGAACGCAGCACTGCTCCGTTTATGTCCCGTCAGACTCTTCCTGCTCTGTGGAGACGCTTGGTTCTCCCAGAACAAACATGGAGAAACGTCTCAGATTGTCACCGTGACATTTGACTCATTTTTCATCAAAACAAATATGATTCTTTTTAAACTCCTGATGTAAGGAGAGAAACTGTCCCTGAACATGTGAAGCACGGCGATGGCTCCATCATGGACCGGGCCTTTAACAGAAACTGGATGTTTCAGATCCTTTCAGTCATCTGAAAGGTTAGGGTTAGGATCTGAAAGGATCTGAAAATAACTGAAACACGACCAGAAACTGAGCTGCAGGTTTTTTACTCACCTTTTAATGATTTCTCTTCTGGCATTTATTTCACTAACTGCAGTCAGACAGAAACGATGAGGGAGAAAAGGTCCGGCGGCCGGCGGGGCTGCAGCTCAGTGGCCCGTGACTTCATCTGAAGGAGGAACTTTGGTTCAAAACTTTAAGGAAATGTCACGTCAGACACAGTTTTAATTTTTATATCTTAAGCTGCTACCATAGAAAAATGTTTTTTCTTTATTATTTCCACATTTTGTCTCTTTCCAACCTCAAAATGCTGAGTTATAATTTCAAAAATATGTAATGATTTCTGATTTAAATTAGCATGCAAGTGTTGGAACATTTTCCTCTTGCTGAAGGATCAAAGTTTCACTCATTAGATGAAACGTCAGAATGAGCAATAACTGCAGACCTTGGTCCAACAGCGCCGCGGCTAAAACAAATAAATCTGAGCTGCAGTCGCTCCAGATGGATGAGCTTTGACACGTCGGATAATAACGGGCCGGGCCGGGCCGGGCCACACACTCAGAACAGAGTATCTGAAAGTCAATTTAAAAGCGCTTCCTTTCTCTGTCAAAGTTAGCGGCCTGACTGCTGCAGTGTGGCCGTTTCACCATCTGCTGCAGCAGCTTTCACCAGATTAAAACATATTGGTGGAGATCATTAAACCACCAGCAGAAACGAGTTTTTATTAACTTTTATTGACCTTCAGCTCCAACCAGCAGCTCCAGGATTCATTAGAGAATAAATGATGCATTTATGTGAAATGTTAGTTTTGCTGGATGTGCTGCTCCAGACATTAAATGAAAATCAGGCGAGTTCAGGAGCCGCTGCAGCATGTTTTTATTTTCTAAAGCAGAAGAAGAGATGGAGCTGCGTTCACCAGCAGAACCTTTTCAAACACTCACATTCCCAACAGAGGAGCCGTCAGAGAAACGTCACTGATGCAGCTTCAAACGTTTTACTGTGAAATATTTAAAACTGTTCAGATCAGAATTTAAATCCAAAAACGCACCAATCAGGAGCTGCCTGCCTGTTACCACTTCCTGGTTTTCTTTCTGATGGTTCTAACAGTTAATTGCATTTCTGAAATGAAATAATTGATATCTTACAGGGAAGTGCAGCAGGTTCTTGATAAACAGTCATTTTTACTCCAACAGGAAATTATTATTTGTAGTTTTGGTGTCAAATTGTTGACATGATTAGGAGCATAGATATATGGTCAGACATTTTATAAAAGATAAGATCAGATCAAAGAAAAATCCACAAGAAGTGCAGAAACTGAGGAAGAAAGCGAATGCAGTGAAACTTCATGTTCAGAGTTTATCGTCTCCAGTCCTAAAATATTCTCCAGAAATGAGTTTCTGCTGCTGCAGCTTTGGTTTCTATTCACTGCATTGTTATTGATAAACTCCAGGAATCACCAGAGAACATGTTGATGTTTTTAACAAACAGAAAAATAAAATTAAAGGAATAAATAAAAAGGAAGCTGAAAGTGAAGGTTTGATTTATTAAGTTAAGGAGCAAAAACTGAAACATCATAAAACCAATTGCAGAAATTTATATTCAAGATGATCAAAACTTTGTGAACATGAATGTTTGTTTCAACAAGAGCTGAAATTAGAAAACATCTGATCATTGATCACATGTCCACTGAAATGAGGAATTATCAAAATCTCATTTCCAAAATCAACATATCAACCATAATGCAGCCGTAAAATCTCACAAAATGATTTCAGGTCCTGAAACATCTTTAGATCAGAAGCTGATCAAACTCAGAACCCCGGACACACACACACGCACACACACACACACACACACACACACACACACACACACACACACACACACACACACACACACGCACACACACACACACACACACAAACACACACACACACACACACACACACACACACACACACACACACACACACACACACACACACACACACACCCTCCATGGGCTGCCACCTGGGGGGGTTTGCGTGTCCCAGTGATCCAGGAGTTCTGCTGCCCAGTGCAGACGGTTCTAGGTGAGGGACCAGACCAAGTGCAGCCCAAAGATCCCTTATGATGATACGACCGTTGGAAACAGGGGTTGTTCTCTCCGTACATGAGGTCCCACCCTGGAGCCACCCTGGCCTGGGGCTGGGGCACGCTGGGGAGCCCCTGGTGGCCGGTGGTGGTATGACAATAAAAACCCCTGAACTATATCAACAAT
Source organism: Poeciliopsis prolifica (assembly GCF_027474105.1). Taxonomy (NCBI): domain Eukaryota; kingdom Metazoa; phylum Chordata; class Actinopteri; order Cyprinodontiformes; family Poeciliidae; genus Poeciliopsis; species Poeciliopsis prolifica. The sequence continues at coordinate 1,153,456 of NW_026562409.1, forward strand.
ATGTGCACCAAGCAATACATACACTTAGCATTCCACAGGTAAATGCTTTTAGTCTGGTTAAGAATAATAATTGTACTGTCAATAAATAACGTCTAATCGATGTTCTTAGTTACCAGAGGATCAATAAGGCCTTAATCAGCCCAGAGGTTCAAACTGATGAAACATGAGGATGGAGGCTCTCTATTAAAACATTCCTCACCATCTTCCATGTTCTTTCAGCAAACAGTTGAGACGGAGCTGGTTTTGGTTCCACCTCTATTGACCTGCTGCTTTACCTGAAGGTTTCCTTAAAAGTCTGTCTGTCTGCAGGTCATGTGACCAAACCAGAAAACACACTGGAAATATAGAGTACAGCATTCCTTGTTTTACCTGGCAGCCATCTTGGTAGGCGGCTGCTATGACAACAATAAACAATTACACCAGAACATTACAACCGTTGTTTACGTCTATTTATGATACATTTTCTTTCCCACTATCGTTTTCTATCTGGCCCCAAATGGAAATGAGTCGGATGCTCCTGATATACGGGATAAAAACAATGAATCAGGAATTATTCTTGTTTTGAAGGTAAAGAATAAAGAGTAGGATAATTGGTGGTGGAATGATGCCACTCCACCAGCAAAGGGAGATTCTGTGATGTCACAGCCAATGCCATCAGTGATGTCATCAACTGGAGAATTGTATGTGACACAATTCTGCAAATTTGTCATTGCTTGCAATACCCCTGACTTGTTCAGACGCTCGCAAAACTCTTTAAGGAAGTTTTCCAAACGACGATTTTAGCGAAAGCATTAGGAGAAAAAATGTCTCATCGTTCACCGACATTCAACTTTGAACTGATTGGACCCACGGGAGAAGGGGAGCCCAGCAGAACCACCAAGGCGGGTTCCCTCCTGTGCAGCCCAATGCCTCCCAAGGGGAAATCGGAAGGCTGAGCTCCCTCCTGGAGATGGAGAGAGCTGGAAGGTATGAAGACCACCAGCGACTGGCCCACCTGGAGGCAGAGCTGGAGCGAGAGAGAGAGAAGAGTAAGGGCCTCCAGGAAGAAATGGACGCACTTCAGACTTCGTACAAGGAGCTGAGCTCCAAGTACGAAGCTGAAGTTGCTCTGGTGAGGCTGGAGGCCCAAACACAGAAGGTTTATGAAGAGGGAATCAAAGAAGCACAAAGACTCCTGGAGAACGAGAGAGCGGAAAAGGACCAGATGTACAAAGAGCTCCACTGCCGGTACGAGACGGACATCATCCATCTGCAGCAGCAGAATGAGTCGTACCGGCAGAGGATCAAGCAACAGACAATGTCCCTTGGTAACAGAGAGCAGCTTCTCCAGGAAAGAACGTTTTGTGCCCTAAAACAACAAGTTAAAAAACTGCAGCAGCAGATCACACAGGAGAGAGAAAGTCATCGAAAGAAATCCGAGGAGGACGAGGCGATGCTCGACACCATCGGAGCCGAGAACGCCGTCCTCCTGGAAAAGAGCAGACAAGAGGTCAACATCCTGCAGGAGAAGGTCAGCAGCGCCCAGGATGAGCTGCAGAAGGCTGACAGTAGGTACAAAGAGCTCAGCTGCAGATACGAGACGGACATCACTGCTTTGATACAACTAACAGAGCAGTACCAACAGCAGGTGGCCTGTCTGCAAAATGACTTGGAAAGAGCCAGACAGGATCTGTCTGGCTCTTTCCAAGTCATTTTTGACCTGCTGAGACAAGAGAAGGATGGTTCCCAAGAGAAGGAGGTAAGTTCTCTAATCCAACTCGACCTGGTCCAAGTTTCCAGTCAAGAGGTTTCTTCGGAGGAGGAGCTTTATGGAGGACCTTGTTCCACCAATCAAGAATCCACGGAGGAGATCTCTGACGAAACTGGCATGGAAGAGATGGACCATCCACACACTGACACCATGCAGGAGGGTGAAAAGAGAAAGTCCAAATTTTCAATCTGGAAAAAAATTTGTAACACTCTGCGACTGAAGAAGTCAAAAAAACCAAAAGAGTGAAGCAATCAGAGAAGGAGCAAGACATGCAAGAGAGACTGAGGACTGGAATCAGACGCAGGAAGGTTGTAGCGTCTGCGTTCGGGGCGCCATGCGACGCTCCGACAGCAGGACGTTTACAGCAGCTACGTTTTTCCCCCAAATTCGATCCCTTCCCCACCCAATTGAAAAAACGTGGGCAGCACGGTGGCGCAGCGGTTAGCGCTGCGTCTTCACAGAGACCCTCTGTGTGGAGTTTGCATGGTCTCCCCGTGTTTGCGTGGGTTTTCCCCGGGCGCTCCGGTTCCCCCCACATCTCCTAAAACATGCAGGTCAGGTCAGTTGGTCGCTGCAAATCGCCCCCGAAAAGAAACTCCCAACACATTTTACTGTGTTTTATTGCTAAACTTGTCAAAATTAGGTTTTATTTAGGACATGACTGAAAGGTTTTGTTTGTCAACCTGCGTTTGATTCCCAGTCCTGGGGAATCTGCTGCATGTCTTTCCCTTCTCTCTGCTCCCAATTTCTAAATAATTGGGAGGAGCCTAAAAATCTTAATTAGAGCCTAAAAAACTTAATTAGAGCCTAAAAACTGAAACATTAACTTTATCTCACAAATGGACCCAAAAAAAATCAATTTTCTTTCTCTCTCTCCCACAAAATTAACAGATTACTTAACACACACACACACACACACACACACACACACACACACACCCTTACAAGCCTAACCAAGCCTTCCCCACCCAATTGAAAAAACGTGGGCAGCACGGTGGCGCAGCGGTTAGCGCTGCGTCTTCACAGAGACCCTCTGTGTGGAGTTTGCATGGTCTCCCCGTGTTTGCGTGGGTTTTCCCCGGGCGCTCCGGTTCCCCCCACATCTCCTAAAACATTCAGGTCAGGTCAGTTGGTCGCTGCAAATCGCCCCCAAAAGAAACTTACTTAACACACACACACACACACACACACACACACACACACACACACACACACACACACACACACACACACACACACACACACACACACACACACACACACACTCCTCCTCTCCTCCAAAACATTTTTCTAACTGTTATTTTCCTGAGTTACTGACTGAAACCTGCAGGGAGGAGGAGGCGGGGCAGGAGGGGAGGTGGGGGGTAATTAACGGAGTACCTGAGCCGGCTGACGCGGGCGGAGGGCCGTCCGCAGAGAGAGGAGGCGGGCCGGAGCGGAGAAGAGGAGAGCAGAGCAGAGGAGAGGTCTTGGCTCTGATTCAGTAGCCGAGGCGGCGCGGCGCTTCCGGAACCTCCAGCCTGTAAGTGTTTTTCTGTTTCTGCTGCTCATCGTCTTCATTTGTTTAGTCTTTTATTAGAGGACAGTTAAAGTTTGGGTTCGGGTTTTCAGAGGAAGGAAGACGAACTGAAATAGTAAACGCGCAGATGTGATCAGTGTCTCCAGAGAAACAGAAAAGAGTTTAGACGTTAAAGGCGTTTCATCGTGGCGCTCTCCGTGGTGCTGAAGGACCACAGTCACTGTGTCTTTAACGGGCTCAGATCAGACTAACTGACCAGCCTCTCACCTCTCCACATAGATCCACACAGATCCACACTGATCCACCAGATCCAGCAGATCCAGCAGATCCACAGAACAGACGCAGGTTTTTCCAGAGGACATCGGCTCAGTTCGGCTCGTTACGCAGAGACTTTCCAAAAAGAAACTTTTCATAATTCAACGTTTTCCTGAAATAGCGCGTGTGTCGGATCCCCACAGAGTCAGAAAATGTCTAATGAGGGAACCATCAGCCTGTCAGGGTCCGCGGGTGTGAGCTTGGCACAGACGAGAGACGCAGAGGTGAAGCAACGCGCCAGAGGCTCCACTCGGTAAGAGGCGGACATCCAGAGCCAGCAGAGCGGAGGTCAGCGAGCCGAGACCAGCGGTCCTCAAACGATGGGGATGAAGCACCTCCTGCTGCTCTTCATCTCCCTGGACCCGCTGAATGTCCTGTGCGCCGCCGCCACCGCCAGCAAGAGGAGCAAGAGCCCGCCGAGGAGGAACCCGAAGGCGAAGGAGGTGACCAACAGCACCGCGCTGCCCGCCGCCGCCCCGCCGAGAGTCACCCAGCTCCAGGCTCCGTCCGCGGGTTCCCACGACACCTGCTGGGGTTACTACGACGTGAGCGGCCAGTACGACAAGGAGTTCTCCTGCAACAACACCGACCACCGCTTCTGCTGCGGCAGCTGCTTCCTGCGCTTCTGCTGCGCGGACCGCGGCAAGCGGCTGGAGCAGAAGACCTGCAACAACTACAACACCCCGGAGTGGGTCAAGGTCCCGTCCCCCACCCCGACCCCCGCCGGGGACATCTACGACCCGGAGCTGGACCAGACCAACACCACGGTCTACATCACCTGCGGGGTCATCGCGCTCATCATCGCCATTGGGATTTTTGCTAAAGTTGCTTATGATAAAGCCACGAAGCCGCCGCAGGAGATGAACGTTCACAGGTAAGATGATCCGGTTCATTTCCATTGACAAGCCTCAGCATCGTGACTTCCTGTGACCAACAGGAAGAACTGAATGTTTAATGCAAGCACAGAAAACCTGATTAAAATCTGAAAGGTGTGGCGTGCATGTGTATTCAATGCAAATCTAAAGATTCAGACTTAGATGCGCAAATCTGAAACAATAAAACAGGTTCTGATGGTTCTGATGGTTCTGATGGTTCTGAAGGTTCTGATGGTTCTGATGGTTCTGAAGGTTCTGAAGGTTCTGAAGGTTCTGAAGGTTCTCGTGGTTCTGATGGTTCTGATGGTTCTGAAGGTTCTGATGGTTCTGAAGGTTCTGATGGTTCTGACGGTTCTGAAGGTTCTGAAGGTTCTCATGGTTCTGATGGTTCTGAATGTTCTGATGGTTCTAACGGTTCTGAAGGTTCTCATGGTTCTGATGGTTCTGAAGGTTCTGATGGTTCTGAAGGTTCTGATGGTTCTGACGGTTCTGAAGGTTCTGAAGGTTCTGAAGGTTCTCATGGTTCTGATGGTTCTGAAGGTTCTGATGGTTCTGAAGGTTCTGATGGTTCTAACGGTTCTGAAGGTTCTGAAGGTTCTCATGGTTCTGATGGTTCTGAAGGTTCTGATGGTTCTGAAGGTTCTGATGGTTCTAACGGTTCTGAAGGTTCTGAAGGTTCTCATGGTTCTGATGGTTCTGAAGGTGCTGATGGTTCTAACGGTTCTGATGGTTCTGATGGTTCTGAAGGTTCTCATGGTTCTGATGGTTCTGAAGGTTCTGATGGTTCTAACGGTTCTGATGGTTCTGAAGGTTCTGACGGAACCGTTGTGAGCGACTGACCCAGATGAGAGGAGTCCGTCAGCAGCAGCTGAATCCGGCGCCGAGCCAGAGTTCTCCAGAACCGGACCTGCAGGTTTAATGAGGTTTCAATGGTTCCTGTGGACCGGGCCGGACCGGGCTGGACCGGGCCAGAACCGCAGCCTGGTCCGTTTCAGGAATAAATCGCTGGTGACACACGTCTGTCCTGAAAGGTTTGAAATAAATAAATTCCTGGATAATTTTGCTTTATTTTTTAATTTTCACCGTAATATTAATGATCATATTTTACATCATCATCCAGTTTTTATTTCTGTGAACTTTGAACTTTTCCAGCTTCTTTCTAGTCAAAGTTTTACTCTGGAAGTTTATTCATTTTCTATTATTTTCTATGTTTCTCTGACATTTTGCTTTTATTTCTAGTTATTTCAGCTTCCAGTTTATGTGATTTATTTCTCGGTTCCTGTGGCGTTTTCACAGGAATGACATCACTTCCTGAGTATCAGCATGTTACTGATCTATACTGATATATTCATACGCTGGTTTTACTGAACATGTTTCTGCTGAATCGAAGCATCAGAGGCAGTAGGATTCTGATGACCCGTCCTCTGGGCTTCCGGATGGTTCTGGTTCTGTTCTGGTGCTTTTCTTCTAGTTTCTAATCGGTCTCATGTGTTTCTGATCCTCCTCAGGATTTCAATTCATTTCATTTTATTTTATTTTATTTTATTTTATTTTATTTTATTTTATTTTATTTTATTTTATTTTATTTTATTGTATTTTATTTTGTTTTATTTTATTTTATTTTATTGTATTTTATTTTGTTTTGTTTTATTTTATTTTATTTTATTTTGTTTTATTTTATTTTATTGTATTGTATTTTATTTTTATTTTATTTTATTTATTTTGTTTTGTTTTATTTTATTTTATTGTATTTTATTTTATTTTTTTTATTTTATTTTATTGTATTTATTTTATTTTATTTTATTTTATTTTATTTTATTTTATTTTATTGTATTTTATTTTATTTTATTTTATTTTTTTTATTTTATTTTATTTTATTTTATTTTATTTTATTTTATTGTATTTATTTTATTTTATTTTGTTTTATTTTATTTTATTTTATTTTATTTTATTGTATTTTATTTTATTTTATTTTGTTTTATTTTATTTTATTTTATTGTATTTTATTGTATTTATGCTTTGCTCCAGCTGCCTGACTCTCGTCATGCTTCTGCTCCTCCTCAGAGGAAGGATTTCAGCTGTGTGGAAACATGAACTATGTTCTAAGTTTCTGGTTTCTTTTCAGCTCTTATCAGTCCGTCTGAACAACCTTTGACCTTTTCACAACTTCTGTTTTCAAAAGTACATGAACAGGAAAATTTAAGCAACAGAAGTTTCCTGGAATATTTCAAAATAATATTCAGATGAAGGTGAAAGCAGAAACAAACCATCACATGTTTTCATTTACAGCCGATGAGAATCGATCAGCTGGAAAAGGCAGAACAGATTCCTGACGATCCAAACGGATCACCAGAACAAAACTCAGTCAGTTCTATAAAACCAAGATAGTTTTGGTGGCTTTGAGCTGAAATCTCTTGTCAAGGATGAGAAAAGACGAAGAACAGGATGACCTTTGACCCAAAGGCTGAAAGGCTAAACAATCCACACTCTGGGGAAGCTGAGTGATGCGTTCAGGAGCATTCAGGGAAACTGAGCGTCCAGTTGAGTAGATGCAGACAGGGAACGGTTGCCATGGAAGCATGAATAGTCACGATGTTGTCATTTCAGAAATCGCACATATTTAATAATCTGGAAACTTCAACAAACTACAGATCAGAATAACTGGAGTTTAAAACAAGATCAGTTTATTTATTTGTTCTTTTTCAGAAAAAATGACTTTAACAAGTCAAATTCATCATGAACTGTTGGAAATACCAAAACATTTTAAATCCCATTCCTTAATGAGGTTTATTTATGCTTTAAAGGTCTTGCCATACTATGTGTATTTCTCTGTATTATTGTTACTGAGGTGTTGCCATACAAAATGGATTCCTGGTTTCTGTATATTTGAATTGATTTCATTTTTTAGATTCTTTTAAGGATTTTTCTTGGTGTTAATTTCTCTCCTGCTTCAGTTTTGCTGTTTTCTCTGAGCTGCACCACCTTCCCTCTGATTAGCTCTCCTGTCATCTTCCTCTCCTGCTTCTGCATTTTAGCTCCTCATCTTTAATGATGAGATTCTGCATCTCTGGATTCTTCCTCTGAATCCTCATCGTCTGGCCAAGCTGCTTGCTTCAAGTTTTATGAAACGTTCACCTTCAGTCACAGACATCATGACACACAGTCAGTGAAATGTTTGGTCTGCAACCTGAAAGCTGAAAGCTGGGTCAGAAACAAACTCCAGATTGCTCAGATGGACGCAGATCGTCTGTCTGAAATGTTAGAGGAGGAAACTAAGTGCTGCTCTGGAGGCAGAAAGATTCAATTCTGTTCAACTTTTGGCTTTTTTTCCCTCAACGTTCTGCAAATGCAGTCAAAAGAAAGGTTGGATTTTCTTTACCAGGGTTGAGGAGGTGTGTGTGTGTGTGTGTGTGTGTGTGTGTGTGTGTGTGTGTGTGTGTGTGTGTGTGTGTGTGTGTGTGTGTGTGTGTGTGTGTGTGTGGGGTGCAGTAGATATTAGTCATGTATTTTTGCTTTTATTCATGAGCCATTAGCGTCATCTGGCTCTGCGGTCCGTTTTGTCTGAAGCAGACTGAATGATTGAAGAACAATCAAACGTTGTTGCGGCGGATCGGCCGCCTGCTGTTCTCAAAATGTCGGGGATTACTCAGCCAGAAGCGTCTTCATCCAACCGCTGATGACCGACTGGGATTTCCTCCGGGTTCAGCTTTGGGTTTAGCAGGAGTTTGAGGAAGCAGTTTTAGGCTGGAAGAACGACCACCGTCATGTTTTATCTGCTTTTCTTGCTTCGTTTTGAAGAAACTTCACTTCAGAGTGGAGATGATAGTTTAGCTTTGTAACGTCTCTTCTTCTGATGAAGTTACATATTTTCAGTTTTGGTAAAGATGCTTTTTTATTTGGCTCCTAAACAGTGTCTGTTTATTTCCAGCACTTTGCTGAGGCCTTTAGCCTGTGAAAGGAGAAGTGAGCCTCCATCTCTCTGTCTGTCCGTCTGTCTGTCTGTCTGTCTGTCTGTCTGTCTGTCTGTCTGTCTGTCTGTCTGTCTGTCTGTCTGTCTGTCTGTCCGTCCGTCCGTCCGTGTCCGTCCGTCCGTCTGTCTGTCTGTCTGTCTGTCTCTCTGTCTGTCTGTCTGTCTGTCTGTCTGTCTGTCTGTCTGTCTGTCTGTCCGTCTGTCTGTCTGTCTGTCTGTCCGTCTGTCTGTCTGTCCGGCCAGCAGGCCTTTGTTTGTTCTGTGACCTTCATGGAAAACGGCAGATAGTGAGCGAGCTGCGACTCGAACAGGTCGTATTGATCACTTTCTGCAGAGCAAACTGAAATGCAATTTGTGCCTGGCGGCGGCGAGGAGCCGGGCTTCTGTTCCCTAATTGCAGCAGAACATGGTGTGAAAAGAGAAGCCAGCTGATGTTTCCACAGGAATTTGAGTTTTCTACTTTCAGTCAAGTTTCATGAAACAACCAAACTAAAATCTTGGGCTTCATTCTGTGACTCAGATCCTCATGAAGCTGGAGATGATTGAGAGAAAACAGTTACTGCGCCATCATTCAGAGTTAATTCAGCTGCTGCAGCACAAACTTTTCCTCGCGCTCCCCCCTCCCACACCTGCTCCTGAGCACTGCTGGTTAACGAGCTGAAAGAAGGAATCTTAGTTTCTATGGGTTTATATTCCACAGCGTAAAACGGATCAGCAAAAACTCACAGCAGATCCTGCAGCATCAATATTTAAGAAAATATCATCGAAATGCTCAGCACAACTCTTTCTGGTTTTTATTTCATGTTTCTTATTTTCTGGTTTGTAAAGATGCTTTCAAACAAAAGAGGAAAACCTTTTGGTCCCAAACTCCTCACACCAAACCCAGGCGTTCCCAAACTCCTCACACCGAACCCAGGCGTTCCCAAACGCCTCACACCGATCCCAGGCGTTCCCAAACGCCTCACACCGATCCCAGGCGTTCCCAAACGCCTCACACCGATCCCAGGCGTTCCCAAACGCCTCACACCGAACCCAGGCGTTCCCAAACGCCTCACACCGAACCCAGGCGTTCCCAAACGCCTCACACCGATCCCAGGCGTTCCCAAACGCCTCACACCGAACCCGGGCGTTCCCAAACGCCTCACACCGATCCCAGGCGTTCCCAAACGCCTCACACGATCCCAGGCGTTCCCAAACGCCTCACACCGATCCCAGGCGTTCCCAAACGCCTCACACCGAACCCAGGCGTTCCCAAACTCCTCACACCGAACCCAGGCGTTCCCAAACGCCTCACACCGAACCCAGGCGTTCCCAAACGCCTCACACCGATCCCAGGCGTTCCCAAACGCCTCACACCGAACCCAGGCGTTCCCAAACTCCTCACACCGAACCCAGGCGTTCCCAAACGCCTCACACCGAACCCAGGCGTTCCCAAACGCCTCACACCGATCCCAGGCGTTCCCAAATGCCTCACACCGATCCCAGGCGTTCCCAAACGCCTCACACCGAACCGAGGCGTTCCCAAACCTGAGGCGTTCCCAAACTTGAGGTGTTTCCTCTTTTGCTCTGAGGATTTCAGGAGTTTTTCAGGTTTCTCAGCAGGAAATGAACTTCTGCTGTCGCTTCGTTTCAGACGACGTTCCCAAGCAGCTCCACATGATGAAAACTTGCTCAGTGGCTTTTCCGTCTTTCAGATTTGCGTCCATTCTTTAGCACGATGCGTGGCGACGCGGCAGTCAGCTGGGACCAAGGAAATCAGGTCGTCTCCGTCTGCAGAAAGGAAACGGCGAAAGTGAGCGCGCCCTGGAAGGGAAATGCTATTAATACTCCGAATATCTCCCAAAGTCACCAAGTTATGGAAAAGTGGACTGTGTGTTTGCATTAGGCTGACATTGACACAGTTAGGCTGCCCTTTTTATTTCCTTTAAGGAAACGCAGAGCCTGTTTCTTTCCCTCGTGTCACGCTTCATGAAACGGAGAGTCATTTTCTGCAGCTTTTGTTCTGTTTTACTGAAAACCCAATTCCACTCAACCTCTGGCTGTCTGCAGGATTTCCTCTCAGACAGGAAAACATGTCTGTGTTTTAACCAGTTCTTTGACTTTCAGTGAAGTTCAACTTCTTATGGTTTTATTTGCATTTTGTTTGTCGCTGCAGTTTTTCAGTTTTCTGTTTTGTCTTTATAAAACTCTGGACTTCTGATATCAGCCTTTATTCTCTCTGCTTCTCTCTCCATTACATTTGAAACAAACACAAAGGAATTTATAATCATTTTGATGTATTAGTCCTGTCATTCGATTAAAATGTAATCAGAATAAACTGATACATCACTAAGGTTTAGTTTTTCTAAATGTTTTATTGTCTCAAACCAAATATGTCAGTTTTCCAGGTTTACATATTCAGAGAATGTCAGAAGTCATTTTGTTTCAGGCTCAGTTTATAAATGTTAACTCTGAACGGGTTGTGCGTTAGAGGAAGGACGATTAACTGTTGCAGTAACTCGGCGACATGCTGGCTGTTTTATCTTTTGATTTTAAAGAAAATTTGTTGCTCTGCTACCAAGTGGAGGATCTGAGCCAACGCTGTAATTCTCCTCCTGTGACAGTGAATGTGCAGGGCTTCATCTCAGAGTGGTTTGAAATGCTCTGCCAGACAGAAGGAGCAGAGAATGAAATGTGTGTTTTCCTTTCAGAGCGCTGGCGGACATCCTGAGGCAACAAGGGTCGACTTCTGCGTCGCAGTTTGAGCATGAAAACATGGCGGCCATCGATGGTTCTCCCAAAGACGAGACGCCGGTCAGGAGCTCAAAGAACCATTACACCCCGGTCCACACCAAGACGTCCAACCACGGTAGGACACCAGCAGGTCCATCATGTCCCTGCTGACCTTTCAGCCTGGAGCTGAAAACCTTCAGATGCTTTCATTTGCTGCATCTTTTCCCACTTTTATTGTTTAGTTTGCTTCAGTCACTTTCATGCTAATAAATAAGAAATAAACGGCTCTTGGTTCTGGTTCAGTCCACTCAGCATCGGTTCTGGCTGACCTTCCTCTGTGTTTCTCAGTCTGGAGGTTTTTCAGACGTTTTCCGTCATTTTTCCCGGTTTTTCCGGCGGGTCTCCGGGTCGCGGCTCCTGGGATCAGCGGACTTCCTGACTGACCCAGTATGGCGACCCAGATTCATTATTTTCCTTATTAGCAGCTGCTTCAAACATTGACTCAATGAGAGATGCAAAAGACGGCTGGGAGCTCTCTAATATGTTTCCACGGCAACATAAATTATTCACTGGTTAACCTGAACTAAACTGGTTAAACTGGGATGAAAAACAGAATGACAGCCGGAAGCTGCTCAGGTTTCCTGCTGCCTTCACTGCAAATCAGATTTTTGATGGTTTTTGCAGAAATCTGCTTTTTAATTTTTCCTAATCCAACATTTTGATAACTAATTGTTTCACATTTGAACAGAAATAAATTACAGAGCAAATTCAACAGAAACCCATAAATGACAGTTAATGGCATATGAATTGTTCTTAAAGGATTTCAGAGCGTCCTGCTGTGGTTGCGCCTGCAGGCTGACCTGATCTCTGTGTTTGAATCTGTGCTGCTAATCAAGAGACGTGACTCACATCACACATTTTAGCTAATTTATCAACAAAGTGAAGAAATATTTATCACAGCTGATGGGTTTCTCTTGAAACACGAATCGTTTTCTGACAAAGATTAAAACATGGAAAATGAATATTTGCACTAATAAATTAGTGCTTTAGCTTAAACAGACTGTCATCAATTCTGAATAAAAGCAAATTTGTGACATTTCAAAATGTAAAGTAATTTACTATAAATGACAACTGAACATGTTTCTGTTTCTACATGTTCTGCTAAAATGATCCAGTGAGACAGAAAATAACTTCAGGGTTAGAAAAGATTCACGCCTGGAAAATATTAAAACACATTTAGTGACAGAGAGGTGACTGTATGATGGACTGTATGATTCGGACTATTAGCCGTTACTCTTTGAACCATGTGGCTTGTAGCGGCTTTTCTGTGGCTGTTTCTTCAGCCACCAGGGGGAGCTCATGAGCAGGAAGTGGATAATTGGAAGTCAAAATTGGAAATCAAAGAAGAAAGTGCTGATTTTAATTTAGAACAATCACATGCAGCAGCAGCATAAGATGCAGCTTCTGAGCCGCAGATGAACAGCAGAGAAATGGAGCCACTGCGTAAAGCTCCATGTTTGGAGATGGAGACGCAGAAAACCGAGAGAAACCAGCGGCTTGTCGCCCGGCGCGGCTACATACAGTACATGTATGTAGCCGTACATGTTAGGAGAGAAAGAGAAAGTGGCAGTTTTCTCCTTAAGCTGGAAGCGTTTTGTGTATTTTGTGTCGCTTTGCTGCAGGAGGAACTTAATGAAACATCAGGAGGAAATGAAAGTTTGGGTCCAGATGCAAAATGAGGCATCAGGATGAGAATCAGGGTCAATAATGAATCTGGTTTTTTTCTCTACGGCTTTTAGCAAATAGAAATCAGGTTTGGTCTTACTAAAATCGATGCTGTCACTGTTTTTATGAACATGTTGAAGAGCAAAATCAGAAAATTCAAAATAACTTCCTCACTTTTGAAAAGCAGTTTTTGCAGCTTTGGATCATTTCCTCCCATGACTGATCAGCTGTTTCTGCTTTAGACTCAGATTTCTGTCACCAGAATAATCACAGCTTGTTTTTCCTCTGTGCTCGTTTCTACTTCCTGTTTATCTTATGACGTCACGCTTTGTGTCCTGGTTGATTCACTTCAACCTGCAGATGGAAACACATTTTATTTACATTTTGAAAGTTTATTTAAAATCTACCAATAAACTTCTCAGCTATATGTTTCCATCTCGAGGTTCAAATCTACTGTGTAGAAATGAAACATTTAAAGGCAGTTTGTTTTATTTATTAAAGTAACAACAAAATCAGGTTTTGGCTTTTGTTCTTGCTCTGAATTTGTGCTCAAAAACGAATCAATAAAAAATAAACTCTAAACTCTCAGCCTTAATCTCTTTACGTTATAAACAACCTTTAATAAACTCTTTCCACACAGGAAGGATCATTTTGAAGCATTTTAAAGTAAAAGTCAAACAAAAAAGGATTTGAATCTTTGTTGTTCTGCCTGATGAAATTCTTCTTCTGTGGTTTGGAGGGACGTCTCACCGTCAGTCTGTCCCTCATTCTGTCTTTGTGACTGGACTCGTCCCTGCTGGTCGTACTGGTTTTGTGGTGCAGCGCTGGATCAACGAGGCGTTTCTGGAAGCTGCTGCTGCTGCAGTCACTGTTTGGAAACTCTGCAGCCGTTTCCTTGGATTCATTCCCAGATCAATTCAAAAGATCTTCTCTAGAAGTAAAAATCTTCTGCCAAAGCTGAATATTAGGTCACTCTCGTATTTTCCACCTTCTGCTTCCTAAAGAAAACACAAATTTATGGTTGGGAATGTAAAACACCGGCTGAGTCGGACCAGAAGCAGCGCTCTGTTTTCTGAGACGTTGATTTTCAGTTTGCTCCTGGTGCTGCTGCAGCACAAACTGAACATGGAGCCTCGTCTTCATCACGGAGCCTCGTCTTCATCACGGAGCCTCGTCTTCATCACGGAGCCTCGTCTTCATCACGGAGCCTCGTCTTCATCACGGAGCCTCGTCTTCATGATGCGTTCATGTTTCCACCTGAGAATAATTCATGTTTTACTGTGAAGTCAACATCATTTCATCTTTCCTTTGAGAATACACACATTCAGTTGGAAGTGATCAAAATAATGATTTTTATTATTATTTCGAAATGAAAGGTTATGTTGTTGACGGTAATCATTTTTTAATGATAGTCTGGGTTTTATTAAAAAGGCCGATCGGTCCCCAGGCGTCTCATGATGACGGTTTGGGTCGCGGTTCGATCCAGATCCGCTGCTCTCATGTTATCCACTCTGAAGTGGCTCCATGGAGACGCAGCCATTTAACTGGTGAATACAGAAAAGACGGACCTTCTTGCATTGACATTTTTTCTCCTCTTTTGGTTTTTAATTTGCTCTCAGGTCCAGATTTATGATCAACTCTGAGCTCCTTCCAGCCTCACTGTCCCTTTTCCACATTCTGCAGTGCAGCAGACAATTAAACCAAAAACAAAGACTCTTATTTGTTGGTTTTTTATCCACTTTTAGTCTTAAACATCCCATGTATTTTGTTCTCAGAGCAGGAATCTGACAGCTCAGAATGATGCTGATGCCATTTCTGGTAATAAATATTGATGAGTCAATATTCCCACCTTAGAGTGAATTCCTCTGTTGCGCTGCGCTAGCCTTGGTTAGCATTCTCATCTGGCTTTCCATTAAACCGCAGGAAGGAGAGGAAACTGAGATTCTGTTTCATTTAAAAGTGTGAATAAATGTCAACGTGTCACAAACTGTTTGATTCTCATGTGAACCAGGAGCTTCGTATCAAACTCCATTTCCTCCGTTTGTTCTTTATGCTGTTTTTATTTTCTGCATGCAGATATAGTTTTATGATGCATTTAGCTGCAAACATTTGGATTTCCAGCTCAGGATGCCTTTATATTTTTTAAATATGCAACAGCAAGATATTGTTTAAAAATATTGAAATGAACATGCCATAAAATAAAAGCGTAGTAATCTGTTGATGTGTTTGTTCCCAGGGCATTATGGGAAGGACACCCTGCGTCCTGGAGGACCAGACATGCATAACTTCATCTCCTCTGGGTTCGTCACTCTGGGCCGGAGCCACCTGAAAGGTAACTCATCCTGCCGCCTCAGCGCCGCCACTTCCTGCTGCAGCTTCAGGAACACAAACAGTCCATGTGACTTTTGTTTTCCACGATGAAGCTTGGACATCGCAGTCCACAGCAGCTTGACGTGACATCTTGCAAAGTTCTTACACAAACGTCCAAAGACAAAGTGACACGTCTGGTTTGTGGGCCGGCGGTGTGAAAGGCAGCAGGGCTGTTTTTACTCTCTTCAGAATTTGTCGGATTGGGAAAAAGTCCTGAACAGGAAACCCGTTTGTGTTTCAACAGCTCAGCAATCCATCGACGAATCGGGCCAGATGTCCTGGCAGGGCGACCTGGACATCCCCGTGTCCTACGGTAGGTCCAGACAGAACCACCTGCACTCTGCTCACACCGACACTGGAGGAGCCACAGGCAGGGGCCACAAGCAGGGGCCACAATCAGGGCCACAGGCAGGGGCCACAAGCAGGGGCCACAGGCAGGGGGGCCACAAGCAGGGGCCACAGGCAGGGCCACAATCAGGGGCCACAGGCAGGGGCCACAGGCAGGGGCCACAAGCAGGGGCCACAAGCAGGGGCCACAATCAGGGGCCACAAGCAGGGGCCACAGGCAGGGGCCACAATCAGGGGCCACAATCAGGGCCACAGGCAGGGGCCACAATCAGGGGCCACAGGCAGGGGCCACAAGCAGGGGCCACAGGCAGGGGCCACAGGCAGGGGCCACAAGCAGGGGCACAAGCAAGGGCCACAGGCAGGGGCCACAATCAGGGGCCACAATCAGGGGCCACAGGCAGGGGCCACAGGCAGGGGCCACAAGCAGGGGCCACAATCAGGGGCCACAGGCAGGGGCCACAAGCAGGGGCCACAATCAGGGGCCACAAGCAGGGGCCACAATCAGGGGCCACAGGCAGGGGCCACAGGTGTTACACTGGTTCAGGTCCTGCTGCAGGTCCGGCTGGATGGATGATTCTGTTCGGTCGGGTCAGGATATCAGACATTACATGAGAGCAGCAAAGCAGAGTTTGTTTAGTTATGCTCATAATATCTGAAATAATTTACAGAAAACTGCTGACTGGGAGAAAATATTAAACATCAGATTTAGAAATCGTGAATATTTGCGTCCCGACTGAGACGCTGTGATCCAGAATGTCTCCAAACCGAACCTGATTCTCGCTGTGGTTCAACATGCAGCCGGACGGACATGTCTCATCACCTCATGATTCGTTTCTCTTTTACTTTTCCACGTGTTTTACTTTTGCATTTCTTTTTGCAATAACTCTAAGCTGCTCTCTACATGCTGGTTGTCGTGGAGGCAGAATTTTGCTGTTCAGTTTTATGAAAACATCTTTCTGCT
>NW_026562409.1:1172500-1430000 GCF_027474105.1 Poeciliopsis prolifica
GGATGACGGTTGGATGATGGATGGATGGATGGATGACGGTTGGATGACGGTTGGTTGGATGTCGGTTGGATGACGGTTGGATGGATTCCATCATTTCTTGATGCTTCCAGTCGTTCTCATGTTGACATGAGGCTGAACCTCCTGAAGAATGACAGGTCCACTAATCCCTCTGCATCGTCTCTCAGGCGTCTTGTTTTTTCCTGCCTGATTCTCCGTCCACTGATGTGAATCCTGCTTAATGACTTTTTCATGAGTTGTTCCCTGTTTTCCCCTGAGGGAACAGCTTCACCCCCTCAGCCGCCTCTTAATCCACTTAAGGTGACCTTGTCTTCCCGCTGCGGTTCCTGTGGGCCGCAGTGTGTGTCCATGTGTGGCGAAGCATGAGTGCAAATGGAGGAGTGTCAGAGTGTCAGAGTTCAGCCTGAAGGAATCATGGTCTCTGTTTCTGCCTCTCCAGCTTCTGTTTGTGACATGAACTCAGAGTGAAACTTTAAATGACAGATGGATGAAATCTGGTCCCGACTCGTCGTCTCTCCAGGTGGATGATGCTTCATATCGCTTCTGTCCAACAGAGCAGTCAGACTGCAGCTTCCTAAAAAACACCTTATCTGGTTTTATCTGAAACGGATCAAATAAACTGATTTATCTCACTGCATAAACATTTCTACATAAACACTCCTCTCATTTTTAAACAGCATAATAGAGCCATAATAGATCGATGGGGAGAAGGAGGACTACATTTATGCCAAAAAAGTCAAATATTTGCTAAAAAAAATAACAATTTTGGTATTAATATATGACAGTGTTTTTCTAGAAATTTTTTTTATCTTAATCTCAAAACTTTTCATAAGTTTTTAAAATGTTTTTAGAAAATAATTTTTGCTAAAAGGATTTAGCTTATTAGTGAAGTTACTCAAGCCTGAAATAGCACCTGAATGCTAAACATCTAGCAGCTAATGCTAATGTTAGCATCCACATTTCTGAAGAAGCTCCATGAATGGTCAAGACTTCCTCAAACTCTTTACTGCATCAGATCAGATTAAAAACTATAAATAGTCTATTTATGGATTCATTTTCCAAAAACTCTTTTTGGATTGAAAATGTTATTTATGATGATTAAGTCTCACCACAACTAAAACAGATTTTATATGAATTTAAATGTGAAGAAATGAGACACATTTTGATGCACACATATTTCATGTAGTTTTTTACATTTTGGAACAAAGATGGAATAAATCAGTTTTCAGACGCATCAGGCGTTTTATTTTTAGTGAAGTCACAATATATGAGTAATATTACCACAGACAACTGTTTTGCAATGTCATCAACTCAAGCATGCAACATCCTGAGGTGAGTGAAGATTTAGCATTATTATCAAACCAAAACCAAAGTGGCACCTCAGTCAGTTTCACTGAACATTTTTGACCCAAAAATGTTTTTTCTGCTCATATTTTACAAAGAATAAACAGAAACAGAATAAAACGGAATAAACTCCACAACGTGAAGCTCACTGTCAGCAGAAACGCCTCCAGGTGAAGAAAGTCACTTTCTACTCGAGACTTTTACAGTTTTTACACCAACTGGCATTTTTTCTAATGCAAAGCTACCAGCTTGTCTGAAAAGCCCCCAAATCACCATGAAGAATAAAGAAACGGCGTTCTGATGGACGCCTGGGCTCAGAAACAAACAAAATGAAAGACGAGACAAATAAAATAGGAAATATGGCATAAAATTAGTCAAAAGCCAAACCAGGAAGGGAAAAAGAAAATGATGACGATCTGCTGTACCATGGACCTGGACTCCTGGAATGATGAAACATTCCAGACCAGATCGGATCAGCAGCAAACGGCTCGCTGACCAAGCAGGAAAACGTTTTCCTGAACAGCTGCAGGTTTGCAGCAGGACGGCGTCGGAACGCCGCAGGTCCAGGTTGAGCAGAATCCATGTTCAGATCCAGTTTCTGCTGTTTGGTGAAACCAGTGACCTCCCGTCAGCAGCCGTGACCTTCCGTGTGACCCTCCCGCTGTGTGTCTGTAAACTGTTAGTTGCTGCAGTGTTCAGGCCCATTAGCGCTCTGATTGGCCGTTATCAGGTCATTTTAAGTCAGAGCAGTGTTTGTCAAAGTGGTAATTTCCGCCTGGTTCTCCAGGAGGCAGCGGGGAAACGGTTCCTCTGCTCAAACCTGCAGCCGCCAAACGCACAATGAGAGCTGATTGGTGTCCTCGTCGCCGCTGTCCGCTAAATGGTGGCTAATGAACCTGATTAGGCCGGGTACATGAAACCCACACACTGAGAATCCCACAAGTCGTCCAATCACACGGGCCGGCCTGATAATTGAAATTCATTCATGGCATCCTGACACACACGGAGACGGGCTCTTCACTCGGCCTCATGCAGCCGCGCCTCATGCATAATGCAGAGCAGGTTTGTTTGTAGAAATCTCATCTGAAGAGTCCAGGCTGAGGAAGGTCGGCTCCTGCTATCTCCCCGTATTAAACCTCCTCAGCTCAAAACTCAAATACATGCAGTCCGTTTCTATTCAGGCTCTCATTTCGCCGCCTGCAGACGCGTCGCTTTGTATTTTCAGACATATCCGACCTCGATTAGACAAAACCTTTAACCTCCGTCAACATTTCTTTAGTTTTACTCCACATTTCAAGCTTCACTGATTTGGATCCGGCTCCTTTAAGCTGCTTCCGATCAGGATGTGATCCTGGAAAATAACAGTGATGATGATCGATGCGCAAAGTTGAAAGAGAAATGAAGAAAAAAGGTGGAGCGTGGCAACGTTGTTTCCAACCACGACTGTTTCAGAAAAGCTTCACAGAACAAACGCTGATGGTGAACATGAGTGTGAAGAATTACGCAATCTTCAGATGTGCAAGTGCTAAAATTGCTTTCCGTGGAGCTGGAGATGAGTGTTATCGTCACTTATCTCCCACAAACGTTCCTCTGAATGAAATCCTGCAGGACCGGTTCTGACCCATCAGGGCGACTTCAGTGTTTTTATTTGGACCCAGTTTTCCATGTTGCAACTGCAAACTTCAATGTAATTCTCTTTTATTAAACCTAAATCTGAAAATAAAGCACTAATTAATATTCAGATACTTTTAATCTAAAATATTAGTTCAGAGTCAAATTGTTAAATTTAATTCAGGTGATCTGTGAAGGAGAGCAAATGGATCCTGATAACTTTATCAACTGATAAAAATAAAAAACTTCCCAACTCTTCACCAGCTGGTTGGTCCCAACTGGGTCTGGTCCAGTAAGGACCGGTTTGATTAGGACCGGGCCCGGATGCTGGGCAGTTCCGGTTCCTTCCCGCCAGGAGGAGACCCAGGACATGCCGGAGCGACGATGGAAACGCCTGGGATTCCCCTGGAGGAGCCGGAACCAGAGCAGAGGAAGTCCGGGTCCCTTCTGACCCGACCAGATGAAAAGTCAAAACGTTCCACATGGAGATGCTGCGAAACAGAAGCTTGTAGACACTCATGATGATTCTGTTCATAGTTTCCTCAGGAGAAACTTCAGGCTCGTTTCAGGTTCATGAACCAAAGCGGCTGGTTTTTTCCCCTGACAGTGATGGCGGTGAATCATGATCTCCTCCCAGCAGCCTGTGTGGCATCATGATGGATCCATCGTTGACCGTTTCTCTAAACGCTGCAGCACAAAGCAGGATTCCTGACCGCCTCGCTGCTTAGTTTGATGAATGAAATTAAAGATGGCCGACTCTGCAGAGGAGACGAAAGCTTGTGAAGAACAGACTGGATCTTCTGGAGGTCGGATGATGTGAAAGCTGAGAATCCACAGGGGGAAACTGGGAGAACATGAATAGTTTTAGGATTATTAATAGATTGAAGATACATTTCAGAGGTTCTGCAGTGAAAGGCGTCTGCTGAACCACAGCAGTTAAACAAGAAGCTCAGTGGCTGTTAAAGGCTAAACTCTCACCTTCAGCACCTTTATTGAACGAATAATGGAGTGTTTTAATTATAAAGTATTTTTATCCCATGTGCTAATGAACCATGTGCCGAGTTTAATGCGCATTAGTTCACCTGCTCAGAAAGCCGAGTCATCAATGAGTCGAGCTCCTCTGTCACATCCTCAGCTGTGAGGCTGCGGGCGCCGCCGTGGTAACGCCGCCGCCGCCGTGAAATGATGTTAGCAGCGCAACCAAGACGAGAAACAACCCGCAGAGACACGAGGAAGCGCAACGAAACGGACCGGATCCGCTTTAGATTGGCTTCAGTACCGCTTGGCCTGTCAATACTGATCAGATCAAAACATGTCGGTACAATCAGATCATTCTAATAATGAGGAGATTATCTCACAGCTGCATTTGCTACAAAACAATGACCTCAACAAGACAGAAAGTCGGCCTCTTGTTGCCTGATGGAAACGATATTTTAATCAATCCTGCCGTCTCCTCGGGAGAGGATGACTCACGTCTGAGCTGTTCTGCTCACCTGACGGGAAATCAATCCCTCAGCTTCAGCCATCGCCAGTTTGGTCTGAACAGCCCTCAATCCACCCAAAAACAGATCCCAACACAAACAGATCCCAACACAAACAGATCCCAACACAAACAGATCCCAACACAAATGGATCCCAACACAAATGGATCCCAACATAATCAGATCCCAACACAAACAGATCCCAGCACAAATTGATCCCAACATAAATGGATCCCAACATAAACAGATCCCAACACAAATGGATCCCAACATAAATGGATCCCAACACAAATGGATCCCAACATAATCAGATCCCAACACAAACAGATCCCAACACAAACAGATCCCAACACAAACAGATCCCAACACAAACAGATCCCAATACAAACAGATCCCAACACAAACAGATCCCAACACAAACAGATCCCAATACAAACAGATCCCAACATAAACAGATCCCAACACAAACAGATCCCAACATAAACAGATCCCAAATATGAAAACATTTGAGTGGATTAAATTGTTTTTAAATGCAATGGAAAAAAAGTGTTTTTAAGAAAATGTGGAAATTTTAAACTTAATGAAAATACTGACAAAAAACAAAAGAAAAAGTCTTGTCTTGGTAAAAAGTTCTCATTTATATTAATTTAAACTAAACCAAAGATCTTTTCTGGTCTGACAAACTGAATTGATGAGTTTTTCCTCAAAGATCAACAATAAGTTCTGATTCCAGTAAAATCCAGAACAAAAAGCCTCATCAGCAGAAACAAATCAGCATCATTTTCTGGCGCTGATTTTGTGCTGCACTCCTCTCTCCTCCCAGCATGTCTGCTCCTCAAGCCAGATTGCGAGTTTTCGCTGCAGGCACAAATGGATGATAATTGTATGCAAAATGGCTTCGGAGGTTAAACTGCAACTTTGCGGCGCAGGTGGGGTCTCCTCTAAACGCTTCATTAGTCAGCGCCGCGGTGTATTTACCGGGACGCGACCGCCCTCTGGCTTCCTGCGGCTCTGGGCGGAGCAGCAGCCGCCTCTGGCCGCTGCGTCCGGCGCTCTCTGGCCGGCGGAGCTTCCTGGGGAGGAACTACAGATGAGACGTAAAGCAGCTGGAGCAGGAAGGAAGCTGCAACATGATGGCTGCCGGTTTGTGGTGGCTCTGAGTCCTGGAGAAGCAGAAAGACATTCAAGATGTGAAAACGGAGAAGTCAGACCTGCAGCAGCCTAGCGAACACATTTCCACTCACTCATTAAAGGCGACGCCACCAGGAATGCAGCATGCTCCGCCAGACATGCTGCAGGAAGCCAAGCTTCTTCTGGGTTTCTTCCAGCGATTCTGTGACGCTGAGCTTCAGTGATGCAGAACGTTTTGACACCCAGAGGCGTCCGGCGGGCCGCGGTCAGGCTCCAGCAGCCTGAGCGGGATCAGCGCTGCGCTTTGGATGGACAGCAGGAGTCTGGAGGTCGGATCTGCATTCGGCCCAACCGGCTGTGAGGATCCGAATGGAACCAGGTCACCTTGAAACAGCCCGTCTCCCAGGAAGCCAAACACTTGGTTCGGACCCCTCGGTCTGCGATTACATCTGCAGAGTGAGAATTGGCTCCTTAACAGCTCCACTTTCCCATAAACTCCTGCTTCAGCTGAAGCAGATGCAAAGAGACGCAATAATGATGCACATCTCATCTTATCACTAGTTTTAATATGGTGCAGAGCCGGGCCCCATCAGGGCCCATCAGGCCCCATCAGGCCCCATCAGGGCCCATCAGGCCCCATCAGGCCCCATCAGGCCCCATCAGGGCCCATCAGGGCTCATCAGGCCCCATCAGGCCCCATCAGGGCTCATCAGGCCCCATCAGGGCTCATCAGGCCCCATCAGGCCCCATCAGGGCCCATCAGGGCCCATCAGGCCCCATCAGGGCTCATCAGGCCCCATCAGGCCCCATCAGGGCCCATCAGGCCCCATCAGGCCCCATCAGGCCCCATCAGGCCCCATCAGGCCCCATCAGGCCCCATCAGGGCTCATCAGGCCCCATCAGGCCCCATCAGGGCTCATCAGGCCCCATCAGGGCCCATCAGGGCCCATCAGGCCCCATCAGGCCCCATCAGGCCCCATCAGGGCCCATCAGGGCCCATCAGGGCCCATCAGGCCCATCAGGCCCCATCAGGCCCCATCAGGGCCCATCAGGCCCCATCAGGCCCCATCAGGGCTCATCAGGGACCCTGGAGGCGCTGGCCGGATCCGCGGTCAGTTTCCTCAACAAGACGTCTCCGGACGCGGCTGAGTTTCGCTCGACTCCTGTGACTTTGCGGCTGATTGTGTGAGACGTACCGAAACGCTGCTGGTTCCGTTAGAGGCTGGAGAGCAAGTGGATCGGTTCAGATCCACGATGTCAGGCTGACGGTAATCCTTCTGCATCGAGGCCGGGTTTCCAGGCCACAGCCCGGGAAGAGCGGGCCAACATCCTGAGCCAGTTCACATCAATAATCCTGCTTATTAATAATCACACAGTGGCTGATGATTATTAATAAGTAATTGTGGCGACGTTGCCAGAGAGAGAGAGAGTCAGCCGAGCTTCATCACCAGGAAACTAAAGCAAACATCACAAAGTTTTAAACCTGCAGCTTCTTCCACCTGCTGACAGTTTATCTGTTAGAGGAGATCTGAAGTTTCCACAGATAAAACCTCTGGAGATGAAGAGAGTTTGGAGGAAACAAACATGGCCGACTGGGAAGAAGACCAAGTTTAACAGGAAAAAACGATGTGAAGGTTGTTGGAAGGTTCCCACATGAACCCGCCGCCGCCGCCGGGTTTATTTTGATGCCACATTTAAAACGAGCTGAAACTGCAGTGATGATGTTCAGTCCATCAGTTGTTGGGTTCACAGATCAAACATGATGCTGTGATGAAAATCAGAATCAACTTATCTGGCTAGATGAAATAAAAATGACAGAACTGGTTCCAATCCTGACGATGGAAAAGCAACAGCAGCTGAAAACCTTCATGTCAAACCGGAAGCGGCTCGGCTACAGCAGCAGAAGACCGCAGCGTCTCATTGTTCGACCGGAGAGACATTTATCCAGACTGATCAGACTCCAGGAGGAGCCTCCTGTGGAAACACTGAATGAATGATTTTCATCCACGTTGCATGAAAACGTTTGCGTGGCTGTGAGTCTGCGGCTTCGCAGTGAGAGTGCCGGGACGCTCAGCGCCCGGACGCTCAGCGCCGGGACGCCCAGCGTCGGGACGCCCAGCGCCGGGACGCCCAGCGCCGGGATGCTTAGCGCCAGGACGCTCAGCGCCGGAAACGTTGTCCAATATCATGACCTTCAAACTGAAGACGCAGTCTCTGATCCCACGCGCCGGCCGCCTTCATCGATCAATCCTGAGGCGTTCAGGATCAATCGCTCTGATATCTGTCATGTGAATAATAAGGACTCATCACTGCAGGGGAGGAAAACGTTTTATTTTTTATTTATCCTCTGGTTGGTCTGAGGAGGAGAAACCAGGAGGACGGGTCAGTCACAGAACCTCCAGAACCGCCTGGTGAATCGTTTCTCCCACTGCAGACACAAAGGAAACAGCGTCTGACCTTTCACCTTTCTGCCCCACATGTCGTCCTTTCTGCTGGTTTTATTGGCGGCGTTTCTGCAGCGACGGTCCGGTCGGTTTGGCAGGATTTTGTGCTCTAACGGCTGAACGTCTCCCAGCAGTTGTGACTCAGTCATTATGTAATCATGAACAGACTGAATGTCAAACAAAGGTGTGAAAATCACTGAAAAAACAGAGTTCAGTAATTGTCTTAATCATAAATCAAAAGGATTTAAGCGTCAGTGTTTCTTATCTCTAATGTGTTCATTTGCATTCAATTATTTTCTCTGCACAAATGAAATAAAAACCTTTAAAAATCCAGAACATGTGAATGGATCTTCCCGTCTGATTTCTGATCCTCCAGATCAGCTGATCATGGAACAACATGACAGGATGGGAATCCATCAGAATTTACCAATTTTATTATCAATCTCACTTATTGATCCAGGTCCTTCGTTTAGAAAATAAACTCTTTAAAATATGAATCATGTTCAAACTAAATGAAAAGCGATAAGAATCCATCCTGTCAAATCAACACTTGAAATGCAACGTTTTGCAACGTTTTGCAACATTTTACATATGCAAAAATGTATTTTACATTTTTGCATATTTTCTATTTTATGAAGAATAAATCAGGACTAAATGTCAGATAGCAGAACATTTCCATCTGCATGACTCCTCCTCCACCGTGTTTTCAGGACGGTGGTTCCAGATGTTTGTGGTTTTCGGTGTCTGGACGTTTTTCGGTGTGAATTTGCAGATTTGCTCTTTGGGAAGAAAGACGTCTCAAGCGGTGATGGTTTCTGCTTTTGCTTTTTCCTTTTCAACGTCTGGACAGTTAGCCGTTAGCATGTCAGGATATTCATGGCAGTCTTCGGTCAGAGGCCTCGTTAGGTTTGTTTGAAGACTGGCTGCTACTGGAGATCCATAACGACATTTATGACATGAGTTATGAAAACATTAAATTTCCCTTTCATTGTATTGTTGTATTGAACTGAAGGGATTTTGGACGTGTCGTGTGTTTAAATCATTTTTTGAACCAGAGCAGATGTGTTTAACATCCTGGAGTTGTCGGGTTCCTGCAGAAACGTCTGAATGTTTCTGGAGATCATCCTGCTGGTTGGACGACTTCCTCTGACGTTTCTCATTGATGGAGAATTGAGATGTAATCTTGATCTCTGTGCGGTCGTCCTGTCAGGCTGGACAGATGCTGCGTCCTCTCTGACACCTTCCTCTCTGGCCTCAGAGCTTCTTAACCTTCACTCTGCAGGAGGAGAGCTTCTGGCTAATTTGTGTTTCCTCAGGAAAACAGAGCTAACGTCTGCTCTTTAACTTTACTCTGAAACAAAAGGAAACAAAATCAAACACTGAAAGTCATCAGCATTTCTATTGGCTGCAGTTAAAGCTGTGAAGGAAAAATTAAATAACATGTTGAAAAAAAGCACAGTAATGGTGTGTGTGTGTGTGTGTGTGTGTGTGTGTGTGTGTGTGTGTGTGTGTGTGTGTGTGTTTACTTCACACTGTTTCCCAGCTTCATGCTTCTGTTTTCACCACAAACTTTAAAGGATCAAATTGTTTCTGCAGCAACAGAAAGCAGAACATCAGCAGGTCGACCAGAACAGGAATCTGAGAAACAATTCAGACTCTCTGTTTGAGTTCCATCAATTCATTCATCAGTTCATCCATCAGTTCATCAGTTCATCCATCAGTTCATCCATCAGTTCATCAGTTCATCAGTTCATCAGTTCATCAGTTCATTCATCAGTTCATCAGTTCATTCATCAGTTCATCAGTTCATTCATCAGTTCATCCATCAGTTCATCAGTTCATCCATCAGTTCATCAGTTCATCCATCAGTTCATCAGTTCATCCATCAGTTCATCAGTTCATCAGTTCATCAGTTCATCCATCAGTTCATCCATCAGTTCATCAGTTCATCCATCAGTTCATCAGTTCATCAGTTCATCCATCAGTTCATCAGTTCATCATCATCAGTTCATCAGTTCATCCATCAGTTCATCCATCAGTTCATCAGTTCATCAGTTCATCAGTTCATCCATCAGTTCATCAGTTCATCAGTTCATCCATCAGTTCATCAGTTCATCAGTTCATCAGTTCATCCATCAGTTCATCAGTTCATCAGTTCATCAGTTCATTCATCAGTTCATCAGTTCATTCATCAGTTCATCAGTTCATTCATCAGTTCATCCATCAGTTCATCAGTTCATCCATCAGTTCATCAGTTCATCCATCAGTTCATCAGTTCATCCATCAGTTCATCAGTTCATCAGTTCATCAGTTCATCAGTTCATTCATCAGTTCATCAGTTCATCCATCAGTTCATCAGTTCATTCATCAGTTCATCAGTTCATCAGTTCATCCATCAGTTCATCAGTTCATCAGTTCATCCATCAGTTCATCAGTTCATCCATCAGTTCATCAGTTCATCAGTTCATCCATCAGTTCATCAGTTCATCCATCAGTTCATCAGTTTCATCCATCAGTTCATCCATCAGTTCATCAGTTCATCCATCAGTTCATCAGTTCATCAGTTCATCAGTTCATCCATCAGTCCATCAGTTCATCAGTTCATCCCATCAGTTCATCCATCAGTTCATCAGTTCATCCATCAGTTCATCAGTTCATCAGTTCATCAGTTCATCCATCAGTTCATCCATCAGTTCATCAGTTCATCCATCAGTTCATCAGTTCATCAGTTCATCCATCAGTTCATCAGTTCATCAGGTCGTTTTCTCTTCATTAGTTTTCATTTATGTCTTCAGTCTCAGGATGTGAAGCGACATGAAGCCTCACTGAAAATGATGCTGTGATTATTAATCCTCTCATAGTCAAACTCGATCAGTTGGTTTGAGGTTATGAGAGAAAGATCATTAATTAATGTCTGGAATCACATCTGGACTCGTCTTGACACGTTTCCGTCTGGATGAAGTGAACATCTAATTAAAGTCAACGCTGCGCCTCGTTTGCACAGGTTCACTGGTTTTACTGAATAAATCCACTTCCTGCCTCCAGAGGTGCATCTTAAATCACATCCTAATCAAATTAATATCTCCCTTCTCACAAAACGAAAACACGTTAATAAAACATCACATTTTTTGCCTTGAGAGGAAAACATCAGAATAAACGAGGTTAAAACGTAACGTAACTCTGAGGTCTTTTTATTTCCTCTTTTATAATCGTCTTTATTTCTCCTGCTGATCCTGAGTATTGTGAAGACTTTTAACTGTCATTGTGAAGGCAATTAAAGGCCTAACCAGGGGAGGAAGGGCTTTCAGAGCGGCAGTGGGAGGCAGATCAGAACCGGATCAGAACCGGATCAGAAGCAGAGGAACCAGAGGAACCTTGTCTTTAACTCTCGACCCCATTAGAGGGAAAAGCAGGGAGGAGTGTTTCTGCTTTGCTGCGCTTCGCACCGACTCTCTTAATTTCATAAAAGGCCTGACCTCTGGCCGGCCCACTGAGGGGTCAGACTGAATTAATAACCGACCTTTCACTCCTCTGCTTCCAGCTGCTTTCTATCACAACCAATTAAGATCAGGAGCTGAGACACAAACCTGTTCAGTAAATCCCACATTAACAGCAACGTGTTTGTCAAACAGCTCAATATTTGAAGTGTTTGAAAAACTTACAAGCAGAATCTTCAGAAATAACAAATGTAACATTTCAGCGTAAAACTACAAATGAAATGATCCAAACTTGTTCCATGTCTTTACATTTCACCCAGTTCAAAGTTTCTGAATCACAAAGAAAGAAGATTTAGAAATGTGTTGGTTTTTTCCAAACATAAAATATTTGTGTGACTGAAGCTGAACTTTAAAACTCTGAATAATTGATTGGATGAAGACAGGAATAAAACTGGAGCTTAAGGTTCATCATTATGATCATCATTCAGCTAATTTAGCAGCATGTTAGCTGCTAAATTAGCTGCTGCAGGCCAGAGCTGCTGCAGGCCGGAGCTGCTGCAGGCCGGAGCTGCTGCAGGCCGGACCTGCTGCAGGCCGGAGCTGCTGCAGGCTAGAGCTGCTGCAGGCCGGAGCTGCTGCAGGCCAGACGTGCTGCAGCCCAGAACTGCTGCAGGCTAGAGCTGCTGCAGGCCGGACCTGCTGCAGCCTGGACATGATGCTGCGTCTTACTGAACGTCGGTCCAGGAGACGCGCAGCGCGCCCTGAGGCATCCCCTCTGTCCGTTTTCACCTGGAGTCTCTGCAAGTTTCAGGTTTTTATGAAGCTGAAAAAGAAATGAAAAGCATCCAAACAAAACTCCCCCTCCCCCCGACGCTGCAGAGAAAAAACACTCTGTGGTCAGACAGTTTCAGGTTGTTTGCTGGAGGCAGAAACACGCTGAGGGAGAGAAACTCAGCTTCAAGTCTCTCCATCTTATGACGGGAAGAAAACCTTCTTGGAAGATTTTCTGGAGCCAACAGAGCCTTAAATCTGGTTCCAGGCATGCATACTGCGTTCATATGAGGATTTATTACATCAGAGATCCATCATGAGAGTTTTTCTTATCTTTAATAATTCACATTGCAGAAAACCAGAAAATCAGTCATGCATAAAACCACTGAAGTATTTTGAATATAGAAACATTGCATTATTAAAAGTATATGCATTGACTAGGTAGAGTTCAGTCAGTACTTGGTTTGGGCTCCTTTTGCATTAATTACTGCATCAATGCAGCATAGCATGGAGGAGAGCAGCCTGGGAGGCCGGCGGCCATGTTGGTTCTGGTGTCTCTCCTCTTCCTCAGACAATCTGCTGAACGGCAGGATCCCATCGCAGGGCAGAAAATAAAATCTCCATGAATCTCGTCAGAGGAAGGAAGCAGAGTGACATTTTTTTACCTGGTCTTTCAGGCCACAAATAAAATGCGACCTGTCAGATTTTTGTGTGAGCAAAGAACCAGCAGCGCTCTGTTTACAGCAGTAAACAGAGAAAAAACACTCTGTCCTACCAGGCAGATGTTGGTGTGGAGGATGCCATCCTCTACCTGCTGCACCGGGCCCACTCCCACCTGGATAAGGGCAGTGGCACAGTGAGGATCCTTTTCTTGGACTTCTCCAGTGCCTTTAATACAATCCAGCCCCTTCTGCTCCAGGACAACTAAATAGCACGGGAGTGGACCAGCACCTGGTCACCTGGATCCATAGTTACCTCACCAACAGGCCGCAGTATGTCAGGCTAAAGGACACCGTGTCTGACACTGTGGTCAGCAGCACAGGAGCCCCTCAGGGCACAGTGCTGGCCCCTCTTCTCTTCACCCTGTACTCCTCTGACTTCCACTACAACTCGGAGCTGTGTCACATACAGAAGTATGCTGATGACACAGCCATAGTCGGATGTATCAGGGACGACGGAGAGGAGGAATATCGCTGTCTGGTGAGGGACTTTGCTCTCTGGTGCCACACAAACCACCTGGAACTCAACACCTCTAAGACGAAGGAGCTGGTTATAGACTTTGGGAGGTCCAGACCAAAGCCGAGACCAGTCGTACTAGAGGGAACGGAGGTTGAGGTCGTGGGCTCCTACAAGTACCTCGGGCTGTGGCTGGACAGTAAACTGGATTGGTCAAAACACACCAGCCACCTGTACGGGAAGGTGCAGAGCAGGATGTACTTCCTGAGGACTGCGGTCCTTTAACATCTGCAGCAAACTGCTGTGGATGTTCTAACCAGTCAGTGATCGCCAGTGTCCTCTTCTACACCGTGGTGTGCTGGGGAGGCAGCACATCCAAGAAGGACACGTCCAGACTGGACAAACTGATCAGGCGTGCCGGCTCTGTGGTCGGCATGAAGTTGGACTCTCTGGTGACGGTGGCAGAGGCGAGGACACTGAACAAACTGCTGGACATCATGGACGATAGCAGCCACCCTCTACATGCCGTCATCAGCAGCCAGAGGAGCCTGTTCAGTGACAGACTGCTGCTTCCCAAGATTCAAGAACTCCTTTGTCCCCCACGCCTTCAGACTGTACAACTCCTCACTGGGGGGGGTGACACAGGACAGAGGGAAGAAGGAGTAGTTTTTCTACAAATGTGAACTCCATATTTATCAGGCCAAACCATACAGTGCAATACCATATCACTGGTCAATCTATCCACCAAATTGCTATAATTTCCTTTTGTGTTGTATTTATATTCTTTGTTTTGTATTTAATTTGTATTCTTTTGCGTATGCTTACTGTGTGCCACATTTTTGCCTGTGAGCTGCTGGTAACTATAATTTCCTGAGGGAGTCTTCCCAAGGGATCAATAAAGTCAAGTCTAAGTCTCTCTAAGTCTAAGTAAAGATGGCCGCCGCCTCTGTGGATGGATCTTAATGTTATTCAGCAATCAGAGCCGAAAACAAAACAGAGTGAAGGAAGCTAATAAAAAGAAACCAGATATTCGGTCTTTAGTAGATCGTTGCCTGTTTGGATGTGGAGTCGCTCAGGCATGATGGTATAGTTAAAGTTTCATGGTTTGTTTCCAGATTTGCTGTCCGTCTTCCTGTGCTGCAGAATCATGATGCGTGTCTGACATCAGGACCGTTCAGATCGCAGAATCAGAATCGTGTCGTTCAAACTGCGGTGGAAAGTTGGATTTGGGTGAAATATGAGCAAATAAATCAGATTTGGGTCAATGTGCTGCTGTGTGACCGTAGCTCTAACAGGACTGACTATGGATCTGATGAGACCCAGTGGACCAGAACCAGCAGACATCATGGCGACCCAAATGTCGCTGGTCAGTAAACCGGATCCGCTCCACTCTTCCCTCAGACTCCAGGATCTTTAGGTCCAAATGAGACGGAAACAGTTTAAAAATAGGAGCGTTTGTATTTGGACCTGTGAGCCGGTTCTGGTTCTCCTGAGTTCTTCCTGGTCCGGCTGCAGCAGCCGACCTGCAGCAGAATCAGTCTGGATCGTCTGCAGTCTGCTGCAGCAGAGTGATGCTGGCCCCATTTTCTGCCTCTATTGGTTTTCATATTATCAAACTGGGACAGCTGGAAATTGCCACATAAAGTTAGCAGTTGGTGGTTCCTGTGAGCGACGGATGCAAACAGGATTCACTGCATCGCTTTCATGCTGGGAAAAAAGAGCTTGAGTCAACTGTGAGACGAAAAAACAGCAAACACCGATTAGAAGCAACACAATTTGTGGAAAAACTCCTTTAATTTAGGTGCTTCTGGTAGAACCTGACATCTTAATGAGTCTAAGCAGATATGAAGTTCCAGCTGTAGAAATGATCTTTATTGAGAGATCAGATTCAATCGATCAGTTCAGCCCCAGATATTCTCCTTGGTTCATTAATGTTTCACAGCGTTGATGTGAAGCTCAGAAAAACCTGCAGCTGCTGTCACTAATGCCACCGCTCGGCCACGCCTCCCTGTTGCTGCTGCAGCTGCTGCGGCTGTTGCTGCTGTCGCTGCTGCTGCAGCGGCCGCAGCTGACTGTCTGTACAGAAGCCAGCGTGTGTATCGGTTGTTTTGACGCCGTCATGGCCGAATGCGCCGCTTTCTGCAGAACCTGACGTCACGTTCAAACAATCAACTCGTGTCTGATTCAGTGGACAGAATGTCAGGCCGGTCCAACTGGGTTTTATTTAAGGGCATCAGAGTCCAAAAGCCACATTTCAGTGTTGAAAACACAATAAATGAACCAAAGTTAACAGAAACAGTGCAGTTATACGTCCCATTTAAACTCCGTATGGATGAATTGATTTGCCGTTAAATTGGGTCACCAGAGACGACCTCAGGGAAACCAGGCTTCTGGGTCAATACCACTGCAGTCGTATCACGTCGTCTCAGCCCTGCAGCTCTTTCCTCACATCGTGTCCATAGCAGTGGCGGAGCTAGACTTTTTTTCAAGGGGTGGCCAAAGGCTGAGCAAGGCTTTATCAGAGGGTCCATATACAAATGATGAACAAAAGGAAACAAATATTTTCTCACACACTCAAATTAAAATGGTTTATTTAACGAAGATTTGCCATGACCAAACAAGATGTTAAACGGCTCTATGGAACAGTGAACATGTGAATGTAAACTCAGAGCCCAGAATATGACCAAAAACAAATTCTCAAAAATAAATAAATAAATAAACTGGTGCTTCTGGTGTGCAATAGGTTGTGCTGGGTGGGGGCAGTTCAGTGCCATTTCCTTCTGCTTCACTGTCTTCCTCCCCAGAGTCTGACTCTGAATCTGTATCACCCTCATCTCTCTCTGGAACTTAACTGGAAATGCATAAACAGACACAATAAAAAATGCAAAAAGATTCATGCTAACCTTTAGAATTAGGCTTATTGGATTTTACTACTTAATAACTCTCTATCAGCCTCTAACCCGCTGGTGATACACTTGGGCCTGGAGTCTCCTGGCTGGATTCTCCAGGTTGGTCACTGCTGCAGGGTTCTGTCTGGTCCTGGTCCCTGCTGCAAGGTTCTGTCTGGTCCTGGTCACTGCTGCAGGGTTCTGTCTGGTCCTGGTCACTGCTGCAGGGTTCTGTCTGGTCCTGGTCACTGCTGCAGGGTTCTGTCTGGTCCTGGTCCCTGCTGCAAGGTTCTGTCTGGTCCTGGTCACTGCTGCAGGGTTCTGTCTGGTCCTGGTCACTGCTGCAGGGTTCTGTCTGGTCCTGGTCACTGCTGCAGGGTTCTGTCTGGTTCTGGTTTTTGCCTCTTTAAGAAGAACTGGGAGATCTTCCCTTCTCTCTTCATTTGGGCTCTATACAAAATAAGAGCCTGGTATTTAGACTCCATGACTGTTTGGCAGAGACAATATTTTAACTATTATTTAAACTATAGTTTTTAGTTTTCTGTAGCTAACTAAAATAATATTAAATTAAAAATAGATTAATTAAAATTAATTAATATAACTAGTGAGGTTATAATTCAAAGCTTTCATATGACATAGCCTACTTACATTTCAGTCATTATAAAACTTAATGGTTTTTCTCATATTCTTACCACACATTTCAAGCAAGAGCTGGGAGAATAAAACATTACAGGGCAGCATGTCACTAAAACATGTTAAAAGAATCTGTCTAAAACACGATCTACCAGCACTAGCATGGCTAATATAATAAACCAGGCACTACGCAGCGGTACACAACCATTTTGTTTCTTTTTAGAAATGTATGACAAGAGCCGCCTCTCATTAGGAAGGTAACAGCGGTTACTGCTGGGCGGTAAAATGTTGGAAATACCTGCAGAACTCCTGGACGGTGTAACTCTAAAGCCGTTGATGTGTTTTGGATCAAGCAGGAACCACATGTCAGTTTAACCAATGAACAACGTCGGGCATCGAGCTGCCTTCAGGGACAGTCGGAAATTACAGTTTTCCTGGCAAATCTTTGCCGATCTCATAAGTATTATATTTTAAAATTACAATTTCCAGTGGGGTGGCAGTAGGGGTGGCCAAGGGTCTGTTGGGGGTGGCAAGTGCCACCCCGGCCCCCCCTCTGGCTCCGCCACTGGTCCATAGAGCTGATGCTTCTCAGCCACTGTGACCCGGGCCGGGCCTTGGGTCAGAACCTCTCATGGGAAACATTGGTCACCACTGTAACGCTGGCAGATCTGATCTGCTCCCAGTGAGTCGGGCCAGTTCACTACTGGGATCCAGTAAAGGTTTAAAGACAACAGTTTAGTTTTAACCACCAAACATCTGCAGGAATACGGAATGACATTAATGTCAAAACATTTATGCTGCATATTAAAGGAGACATGAATGAAAATATTAACATTCACAATCTGACTTTTATCACAGTAATAATTCATACATCAAAACTAACAGCTCAGTAACTTTATGATTGACTTGGTTTTGTTTAATAAGCTGATATGTTTTCATATTTCGATCTGACCTGAATGTCATGAATCTTTAACCGTCTGTGTCTGAAAGTTAAGTTGAATCGGTGGAGTTGATCCGGTTGAATCGGA
This sequence comes from Poeciliopsis prolifica, assembly GCF_027474105.1. Classification (NCBI taxonomy): domain Eukaryota; kingdom Metazoa; phylum Chordata; class Actinopteri; order Cyprinodontiformes; family Poeciliidae; genus Poeciliopsis; species Poeciliopsis prolifica. The sequence goes on from NW_026562409.1 coordinate 1,190,463, forward strand.
GCGGCTCAGAGAACCGAACCGACCCGTCGGACCTCAGCAGGACGTTTCTGAGGCTGCAGGTAGCGGGAACCTGCAGCGCCTCGTGTTGCTTTATGTAACTCGTGTCCCGTCTGCTTGGACAGGTTCTCCATGCTGCGTGCAGCACCCCGAGCCGTCAGCGCTGGCCTAGTTAAAGGGTATTTTAAGACTTCCCACACGGGGTTCAGTTGCCCTTATCTCCTTCTCAAGTTCAGCTGTTTTCCTGTGAAAGCTCAGGTGTCAGGCCACAGGAAGGGAAGCGCTCCGTTGTGAAGGTGAATTCAGTCCAACATGTTGCAGTCAGAAGTCGTTTCTGGGAGGAAGCCTGGAAGTAGGTCACCGAGCGAAGGGAGGAAAACAATCGCCTGGCTTTAATGGAGGCTCTAAAATAAGGAGAAGATGGAGTTTATAATGTTGTGTAAAATAGAAGTTCCTGCTCTACTTTTCCAACTCTGATTTTTCTGTTGAACCTTTTTAGATTTTGTCTTCTTGTTGGATTAAGATCAGATTTAGACCAGAACCAGCCGTGACGTTTCACTGATGCTCTGGTTTGGGTCGATATGCGATGTTGATATTGATATTATGGCTGATAATCAATATCTATTGATATATATCTTCAATAGGAAATGACCACACTGCTTCTCTGATTCAGTTAAACGTCCCACAATGCTTTGCTTCATCACTGTCATTATGACATGATCGGCCTCCTCTCCCCCTCTGGAAACAACAAGATGGAAATTTAAACATTTTCCCTCCAGATGATCCAGAAGGTTCAGTTTGGAACCAGAACTCCACCATCTGCTCCACCTGCAGCTGCTGTGGTTCTGACCCAAACCAGCCTGTTCCACTCCTGGCCTGTGGGGGCGCTGCACCAACAACCACTGCAGGAAACGACACTAAAACCTTTGGAGACACTGAGAGCAACTTCCTGTTTCACCAGATGAAACAAGATGGAGGATTTCTCTTTAGTCTCTTTAGCCATTTTCCTGCTAGCGCTAGGCTAGCATGTTTGTTGTGACTGTATTTACCCAGAATGCCCTGCGCTGTAGTCCACTTCTCTGGTCTACTTGGTGTTCACATGAATTCAAAGCGAACCAGACCAGAGTTTTTATGTATTGATTCAGATGTTTTGCATATCGATCAACTTGATCCGACATCGATGTTGGCGTCGACGTATCAGGATGAATTCAACCTTTAAGGTTTTGGTAACGTTGATGCTGGTATTTTTAAGGCGTTTTGTGTAAAATCAGTTCAAACTGTTGAAATAAACATAAATATTATTTCTGAGGATGGAATAACTTTGGTTGACTGTATGTTTATTTTCTGGGAGGGATCCACTGAGTTTCAATAAAGAATCACAGAAAACATAAAAAAATAATCCTGGAGCGCGTCCTGGATGCCCGGGCCAGTGTGGTGCCCCACATTCTGCCTTAACGGCCCATAAATGCTTCAGACTCTGCATGAGAAGCTGGAATATGATCAGCAGCAGCTTGATCAATTATACATCTGTCCTCTTCTACTGCACAACTATCTGGATCGCTGCTAAACATGCATAAGAAATGAAAGATGTGGTTCTGCGGAGATTCTGCAGGAAACCAGTAACCTGATCTAATGACGCGACCCGGTGGAGACTCCGCCGGTTCCGCTCTGCTCCGCTTCTATCAGCCCAGATGATTTAAAGCAACACAGTCACAATGAGGCTTTGGCTCCGGCGGCGTCTGCGCCGTTTCTAATGGCTTCTGGATACATTTAATTAGCAGCGTGTGGCTGCAGATCGTCCTTCGCTCCGCCAGCCGCTTCCAGGGAGACGCGGATCTCCAGTTGGGCTTCATTCATCAGACTCTCACTGGAAATGAGATCTGAATGTGAAATGTTTATGCTGGATTGTTTTAATCTGCTGCAGGGGGATAATGGGCTCCGAGCTAACAGCTAGAAAATAATGGAGGCTCATTATTTTCCCAAACTCCTAATCAACGTTTCTGATTGTGATTAAATTGAAATCTTTGACTGAGAAGAAACATGAGGTTGTGGCTTTGTTCTGGGATTGGATTTAAGGTTTAGTGGTTCTGCTGAACAACATTAGAGAAGCTGGAGGAGCAACACTTCAGTCTGTTTAAATATGAAACGCAGCAAACAATCATCCAAAATATGCCTTTTATTCTCCACATTTCTGTTGCTGTTTGTAGCAGGAAAACATTTAATCTGATTTCGTCCCACAATCAGTTTGATAAGAAGAAAATAAAGCATATTCAGCAGACAGAGGTTTCAGCTTCTAGATGAGCAAATCTGGAGCTGCTGCTACAGAGTCCAAAGCACACAACGCTTCTCATGCAGTTTGTGGATTATTTTTGCTGAATGTCACAAACAAATCAAAGTAACATACCGAAATCATTGCCTGATTTTTCCATATTTGTCAGAAATAAGATGGTAATATCTCTGTTTATGATGTAGATCTGTGTGTCTCAGAAGTTGGTAACTAGTTTTCCAGATTGTTGGCCTGTCAGGAAGTCACCATAAGATGAACCTGATCACAGATCATCAGGCTTGTTGCAACAAATCTGCACAGAAAATGATTCAAAAATCAAACAAAGAGATGAAAATGTCTCCCTGCTGCCCTGCAGGATTATCAGCAGCTGAAGTTGGAGTCATCAGATTCAGACTCTCCTGATAGATGTGACATAAATTCACTGGTTTAAAACCAAACACATTTGCTCCTGTGTGCAAAGTGCTTGTTTTGTTATTATGCTCCGCCGTCAGCAGCAGCAGCAGCGACAGACACGGTGATGAAATGAATTCCAGTCATCCAGCAGGATTTCATCTGCAGCAGTCATAACCTCTGGACGCAGACGGATGTGTCTGGCAGCAGAACGAGGCGCAGCGGCGTCTGAGGCCTTGTTAAGGCATCGCTCCGCCGTGGCCATGCGTGTTTCAACACGTTCCCCGTCTCTCTCCAACGCCTTCAGCTCACTTTAATTTAGTTTTCCATCCATCAGGTCCTCAAAGTGCAATTTCTGTTTTTGTAATTTATAAAACGTCGCTGTGTTTGCCATGGCCTGTGTTTGCAGAAAACACAGAAAAGCTACATTTCCTGCTGCAGAGGAGGCGTCTGTTAAGATTAAAGACTATTCTCCATCTCACAGTGAAGTGAAGACCATGCAGCTTCTTCCTGGGCCGAATTAAAAAGGGAAATATTTTCAGTTGAAGGAAAGAAAAAAGGATGAAAATGTCCTGCAGAAGTCGAGATGCAGCTTCGTCTCAAACAGTTTAGTTTGTTTTCTGTGAACCAAACCTGAGGATTTATTATTCATGTCCTGTTTGGAGTTTTATTCAGGCAAATCTGAGGGCAGCCCCACCACAAGTTCAATGTTTCACTAAAAGCAACTTATTTAAGTTTTAGGTCCACAGATAAATTTGCACCTGATGTGTTGTGGAAATGTTTCTCTGAATGAGATAAAGAAGCAGATCTTTGGTTTCTTTCCTCAGTTTTAGTTGATCTCTGATGGAAGCTGCAGCAACAGCAGGCGTTTTTGTCTCCGTCTCTTTGTTTGGTGCGACTGCTTCATGTGAGTTATGACAGAAAGCTATTAGTGATCCGTCTCTGTCTGAGCCTCAGACGGCCTTCAGAACGTCTGACTGTCACTCGGCCGCCTGTCCTCCTTCATCCGTCCTTCTCGCTTTTTGTCTTCACGCTGTGGTCACACTTTGACCTTCTTTTGACCTTGGTGTTTTTCTGTCGACGCCCACCCGGTCGGCCAATGTTGACGGCTTCCTCTGCACAAAAAAACGGCCTAGTCAAAGACCTGGACTCCCCGCTTTACATTCCTTTATATCCTTATGTCAGCTGTTCTGATCAGACTCAGATGAGTTTACAAAAAGATGCCGACAATAAAGCATGATGAATGTTTTCTGGAAATCCTGATGTTCAGGTCAGTCAGAAAAATATCGCTGCAGACTTTGAGTTTATGAGGAAACACACTGTGGATGGGATCGGTCTATCACCTGGAAGACCTGACTGTTGTTCTGAATATTCTCCAACCTGAGGAGAAAATGTCTCATTTAAAGGCAAAAGGTTCCACAGAACAGTGAAAAAAGATAAATAATCCATTTATATAAGGCTTATAGTTTTATTTACTTCTAAATATGCATAACTGCACTGGATTTTTAATATATTAATTTTTAATCAGTCTCACTTTATAAATCAAATTACTGTGTCAAACAGATTTATGTTTTTAAGAGTTAAATAAATGAAAATAAATAATCCTGAAGTTTGCAGTAGAAAAGGTGTAGAACCTGCAGAGGGACTTTGTGGCGCTGCGGTCTAGTCAAATCCTGCCGTTCTGGTGCTTCTCTGCTCCGTTTGGCCTGCGGCGCCACCTAGCTGCAGGGAACGTTTGACATGAAGCTGCAAACTGCCATCATCCTGCACTGATGTCAGGAGGCCCAGTGGGGAAACGGGCAGGAGTTTGATTATATGTTTGAATCATGAATGCACAATCAAGACCTTTTCCCCATCATTATGAAAATGGGGCTGATGGCATCTGCTTAACGAAGGTTCCCTTGTTTTAAAACCTCTGCGGCTTGTCTTGACATTTCAAAAAGTCCCACAGCGCTGAAATTTGAACGAGTGCTGACATTATCACTCAAGTGTTCATTTGAGATTCTGATGAGGGAGGTCGATATTTTGGATGACAGCATCTAATCAATTAAGCCTGCAGCCTGTTAGCGCGTGACGCTGCAGTCACTCTGACTGTCAAAAAGAAAAACGCTCCGACTCCCTGCGACCACAAATTAATCAAGTCTTGTAATAAATACTGTTAGATGCAGTTGTAGTGCCTCCGGTTTACAGCCACTGTTAATTTCCATCATCATCCAATTGTTTACTTGTTGCAAACGATCATTTAATTAAGTAACTTCAGAACGAGGATCCAAATATTATGGATGGATCATAACAAGATCAGAGGAAGCGACTTCAGCAGCCGCTTAAGGAAGCTTAACTCTGCAGGACAAATATCAATCACATTTCTATGTAAATAGATGTAATTATTATCAGTTGTAATGATGACACACGCAGAGGAAAAGCCTCTGGATGACAGGAGAAACCAGGAGAAACCAGGAGAAACCAGGAGCTGAAGAAAAACATGAAACTCTTCAACCACCGAGACACGACTGAGTCTGGCACAGATCAATGTGATGAGACAATAGATGGATCAATAAATGATTATAGATCAATGCAGCCAATATGATGAGACAATAGATGGATCAATAAATAACAGAAAATAAAGGCATGAAATGCATCAACAAATGTAAACTTGAATATTTTTAAACATTAATATGTGTTTAATATTTTATTGATTCTTTGCTGCAGGTAAATAATGTAAACTTCTGATTGGTTCCATTTTACACCAATCGTCTTGATTGGAGCGTTCTTAGTCCCGCCCATCAGGCGTAATATGAAAAATGATTACATCTGTATTTATTAATTAGACAGGATTAAAAATCTGATAAGTCAAATGTATTTTTATTTTGAATATTGCAAAACATTAATTCAAGTCATTAATGTTTAGTTTTACTTTTGCGTAAAGGAACTGAAAGTGAAGCTGCTTCCTGTTCCAGATAATCTGGACATTATGGGATTAAAAAGCTCTTCAGGCTGGATTTTTACTTCATAATCAATTTAAGCAGAAAAACCCAAAACTTAGTTTGTGTGAAATGAGCTTCAGCTGAAGTGAAATTCCTGCAGATCTGGATGTAAACAGTGAGTGTTAGCATTCTGCTCGCTCTGCGTTAAATGCCACCGCCAGCAGAGCTTGACTCATAATTACAAAGTCATTAAAAGATCTCAGTTGCAATTTTCCAGTTTGTGGTGTCTTGACAAAGCCGCCTTTTCTCCTCCATTTAATCGCTCCATCACCCTGCTTATCTACAGTTGCTATATGCCGAGGAGCCAGTGTAATTATGGGAAAACACGGAGCGTAATTATAGAAAATAACTTACGGGATAATTCGTTTTAGAATAGTTGGCTGCATTTTCTTCACACCAAACAAAAGATGATGCCCTGAAAACGATTAGAGCGTCGTTATTTAATCGCTGCTGTCCTGCGTCTGCCTCAGGCCTTCACCTCCGATCTGATTATTGCTGCTTGGAGCATCGGCGCCAACGGACGGACGACAACTGGGTCAAGAGGTGATAATATGGCTTGAATGGGAGGAGATTAAATTAGTATTTCTGTTTTTATATTGTCAGAAATGCACTTCATAAAATAGTTTCAACTCAGATTATTTAAATATTAACCACATTGTCATATTTAATTATAGCTCAAATTTGTTCACCAAGAGAGTTAAAAGTTTCTTTTTGTCCATTCCTGCTGCATAAATCAGAAGTCCAGTCCAGTTTCCGGTCCAGACTTTGAAGGAATCTCATGTTTCTCAATAAGGTAGAAAATGATCAAAACTGTCATTTATTTCAGTAATTCAGCTAAAAAATGAAACGTGAAGATGTTTAATGTTCAAGCATTTATTTGATCATTTAGATGTGTTAGTGGTGATAAAACGCACTAAACTCTAAAAACATTATTAATCATCTGCAGATGTTTTCATAAATACTAACTGAACCTGAGCAGCTCAAACTCAAAGCCCTGATTTGATCTCTAATCAAGTTTAAAACCGTTTCCACTGAGCAGGTTTCTTCCTTCTGGGAACTCTTCTGCCTTCCTGTTTCCTGCTTCCTGTTTCCTGCTTCCTGTTTCCTGCTTCCTGTTTCCTGTTCTGCTGGACTCCAATGTTCCACGGCAAGGATAACGGCAGCTTTGTGTGATGTTACTTCTGAGATATCGAAGAAGACATCAGATAAATCTGTGCTTATCCTTGTTAGTAAATCACAGTCCAGAAGCCGCTGGAGGCGCCGTCATCGTGGGAACCGGTGAGACTCGGCGGGACCAACAAACATGGCGGAGTCTCGTCCACATCCGGGTGGAAAATGAACCAATGCTAATCAGAGACAAACTGATCTATTAGTTTCTCTTTCTCAGAAGTTGTTTACTTGCAGACGGAGCTGAAATTATTCACTCGCCGCACAAAAGGGAAAACGCAACTGAGAAATGAGATTTTCTTTTAATTACCCAGAGATGTGGCATTAAGAAGCTTTGGTTGGTTTCACTGAAGCAAAGAGATCAGGAGGGACTCAACGGGAAACCAAGAAAATGACCAACAGGAGCCACTAAAACTTCGGTCTTCTCCGTTTTAATGACTAAATGTGTTTCTGTTCATAAAACCTGCAGAGATTTACACACAAACACTGAAAGATTCACGTCTATAAGCTCATTAATTTACTCCATATTTGATGTCGTCAGGAATACTAAACCATTTCTCAATGTTAACACAACTTTAACTAATTAATGCAGATTTGTGTATAGCTAAAATTGGAGGGAACGTTTCACAAATTTAAAATTTTATTACAAAATAATCTGAAAAGTGTGGAGTACATCTCTGGCTGATGCCATCTGCATGTGCAGCTGCTGCTGGGAAATTACTTTCCACATAAAATTATCATTTAAACAGAGTTTGGATTTGTTTATATTTATCTGGTATTAAAATGTGTGAAAATCCAAACCAGAATGAGTTGATGGTGAAGCAGGACTTTAATGTCCGGATCCAGTTTGACTTATAAAAATGTTTTGTGCTTTTAGCATTTAATTGTTTTTTATGTTGATCACTTTTCATCATCAAAGCAGTTCAAAGTGCTTCAAATCATAAAATATATCAATATAAAATATATCACACTGTAACTAATTATGAAACAAGCAATAAACATTATGTTATATATATAAATGCATCAAATTTATTGATCCAGTTACAGCAGCTGTAAGCAGGAGGTGAGTCAGACCTTTTAAAGGAACTCAGTGTTTCTGCTGTTTTGTAGTTTTCTGGAAGTTTGTTCCAGATTAGTGGTGCCTAGAAGCTGAAAGCTGCTTCTACATGTATTGTGGTGCAAAACCTTTCAGCGGTTTAAAAACAGTAAATTAAAGTTTCAGTGAAGGAATGTAGAACCGGGCGGTGTAGAACCAGGTGATGTAGAACCAGGTGGTGTAGATCTGCATGGTGTAGAACCAGGTGGTGCAGAACCAGGTGGTGTAGAACCAGGTGATATAGAACCGGGCGGTGTGTAGATCTGCATGGTGTAGAACCAGGTGATGTAGAACCAGGTGGTGCAGAACCAGGGGTGTAGAACCAGGTGCTGTAGAACCAGGTGCTGTAGAACCAGGTGATGTAGAACCAGGTGGTGTAGAACCAGGTGCTGTAGAACCAGGTGCTGTAGAACCAGGTGGTGTAGAACCAGGTGGTGTAGAACCAGGTGGTGTAGAACCAGGTGGTATAGAACCGGGCGGTGTAGATCTGCATGGTGCAGAACCAGGTGCTGTAGAACCGGGCGGTGTAGAACCAGGTGCTGTAGAACCAGGTGATGTAGAACCAGGTGGTGTAGAACCAGGTGGTGCAGAACCAGGTGGTGTAGAACCAGGTGGTATAGAACGGGCGGTGTAGATCTGCATGGTGCAGAACCAGGTGCTGTAGAACCGGGCGGTGTAGAACCAGGTGCTGTAGAACCAGGTGATGTAGAACCAGGTGGTGCAGAACCAGGTGGTGTAGAACCGGGTGGTGTAGAACCGGGCGGTGTAGAACCAGGTGGTGTAGAACGGGCGGTGTAGAACCAGGTGCTGTAGAACCGGGCGGTGTAGAACCAGGTGCTGTAGAACCGGGTGGTGTAGAACCAGGTGATGTAGAACCAGGTGGTGTAGAACCGGGCGGTGTAGAACCAGGTGATGTAGAACCAGGTGGTGTAGAACCAGGTGCTGTAGAACCAGGTGGTGTAGAACCAGGTGCTGTAGAACCAGGTGGTGTAGAACCAGGTGGTGTAGAACCAGGTGATATAGAACCGGGCGGTGTAGATCTGCATGGTGCAGAACCAGGTGCTGTAGAACCGGGCGGTGTAGAACCAGGTGCTGTAGAACCAGGTGATGTAGAACCAGGTGGTGTAGAACCAGGTGGTGCAGAACCAGGTGGTGTAGAACCAGGTGGTATAGAACCGGGCGGTGTAGATCTGCATGGTGCAGAACCAGGTGCTGTAGAACCGGGCGGTGTAGAACCAGGTGCTGTAGAACCAGGTGATGTAGAACCAGGTGGTGCAGAACCAGGTGGTGTAGAACTGGGTGGTGTAGAACCGGGCGGTGTAGAACCAGGTGGTGTAGAACCGGGCGGTGTAGAACCAGGTGCTGTAGAACCGGGCGGTGTAGAACCAGGTGCTGTAGAACCAGGTGGTGTAGAACCAGGTGATGTAGAACCAGGTGGTGTAGAACCAGGTGGTGTAGAACCAGGTGATGTAGAACCAGGTGGTGTAGAACCAGGTGATGTAGAACCAGGTGCTGTAGAACCAGGTGCTGTAGAACCGGGCGGTGTAGAACCAGGTGATGTAGAACCAGGTGGTGTAGAACCAGGTGGTGTAGAACCAGGTGATGTAGAACCAGGTGGTGCAGAACCAGGTGGTGTAGAACCAGGTGGTGTAGAACCAGGTGGTGTAGAACCAGGTGATGTAGAACCAGGTGGTGCAGAACCAGGTGGTGTAGAACCAGGTGATGTAGAACCAGGTGATGTAGAACCAGGTGGTGTAGAACCAGGTGATGTAGAACCAGGTGATGTAGAACCAGGTGGTGTAGAACCAGGTGGTGTAGAACCAGGTGATGTAGAACCAGGTGGTGCAGAACCAGGTGGTGTAGAACCAGGTGGTATAGAACCGGGCGGTGTAGATCTGCATGGTGCAGAACCAGGTGCTGTAGAACCGGGCGGTGTAGAACCAGGTGCTGTAGAACCAGGTGATGTAGAACCAGGTGGTGCAGAACCAGGTGGTGCAGAACCAGGTGGTGTAGAACCAGGTGGTATAGAACCGGGCGGTGTAGATCTGCATGGTGCAGAACCAGGTGGTATAGAACCGGGCGGTGTAGATCTGCATGGTGCAGAACCAGGTGCTGTAGAACCGGGCGGTGTAGAACCAGGTGCTGTAGAACCAGGTGATGTAGAACCAGGTGGTGCAGAACCAGGTGGTGTAGAACCGGGTGGTGTAGAACCGGGCGGTGTAGAACCAGGTGCTGTAGAACCGGGCGGTGTAGAACCAGGTGATGTAGAACCAGGTGGTGTAGAACCAGGTGATGTAGAACCAGGTGGTGTAGAACCAGGTGATGTAGAACCAGGTGGTGTAGAACCAGGTGATGTAGAACCAGGTGGTGTAGAACCAGGTGATGTAGAACCAGGTGGTGTAGAACCGGGCGGTGTAGAACCAGGTGCTGTAGAACCGGGCAGTGTAGAACCAGGTGATGTAGAACCAGGTGGTGTAGAACCAGGTGCTGTAGAACCGGGCAGTGTAGAACCAGGTGATGTAGAACCAGGCGGTGTAGAACCAGGTGCTGTAGAACCGGGCAGTGTAGAACCAGGTGATGTAGAACCAGGTGGTGTAGAACCAGGTGCTGTAGAACCAGGCAGTGTAGAACCAGGTGCTGTAGAACCGGGCGGTATCTATCTTCCTGGTTCTGGTCAGAACTGCAGCAGCAGGTTCTGGTCCGTCGGTTTGTCAGTCAGACCTGCTGCAGGAATGAGTTTCTTCGACCTGAGACTTGAGTCTCTGGTCCTGGAAATGTTCTGCAGTTGGTAGGAGGCCCACTGTGGAACCGGCTTTATGTGGCTCTGGAGACTCAAGTCAAAGGTCAGAGGTCAGCTTGATCTCTAGTTCCACATGGTCTAAAGAAGCTCCGAAGTGAGACTTTCTGTCAGACACAAGTGCAGAATGAGGTGATGTGTTCTGTCATGCCAACTTGACGCTAACATGATGCTAACATGATGCTAACATGATGCCAACTTGATGCCAACATGATGCTAACATGATGCCACTTGATGCCAACTTGACGCTAACATGATGCTAACATGATGCTAACTTGATGCCAACTTGACGCTAACATGATGCTAACATGATGCTAACTTGATGCCAACATGATGCTAACATGATGCTAACTTGATGCCAACATGATGCTAACATGATGCTAACTTGATGCCAACTTGACGCTAACATGATGCTAACATGATGCTAACTTGATGCCAACTTGACGCTAACATGATGCTAACATGATGCTAACTTGATGCCAACATGATGCTAACATGATGCTAACTTGATGCCAACATGATGCTAACATGATGCTAACTTGATGCCAATTTGATGCTAACTTGATGCTAACATGATGCTAACATGATGCTAACTTGATGCTAACATGATGCTAACATGATGCTAACTTGATGCCAAAATGGATCTGGGTTGCCGTGGAAACCCGTCATGCGCCTGCAGCATGCGCCCGCTTCCTTTGTGACATCGCTGCTGTCAGCCAGGCCTGCTGCATTATGCATCAGTACCGCAGACTGGATCCGTTCTGACAAGTGGATCTGGGAGAAGTTGAGCAGAAGTTGATTATCAGGCTGCAGCTGCAGCTGGGATGGAGAAACGGATCAGAATCATCAAGTTGTTCCCAATAAACTCGTCCTGTTTTCACCTCAGACCGACTTCAAGCTGCAGTTAAAGTTTAGGCCTAAAATCATATTTTAATCGATCAGCAAGAGCCTTTCATCTGTGGCTTGGCTAAAGATGAGGGTGATGGCACAGAGTCCTGGAGCGGATCATCAGAGATAAGTGATCAACAGAACTTTATTCTGTACCTGCTCTTCATCGTCATCATCGTCCACAGAGCCAATCAGAGCTCAGGAAAATGTTTGCTTCACGTCTGAATCTTCTCTGGCTTCTTGAGTTCAGGATTAGAGCCAAACGTTTTATTTTTATTTGCTTATTGTGTCACAATAAGAGACATTCTGTGAAACTTCATAAAGTCACAAAGCAGAAATTTTCCCAAACATCCTCCGTTCCAGCTGCTGAGCTTTGGGTTTGCTTTTAAAGAGCTGCATTTATTTTGTTTTCCATTCTGAGGATGGAAACATAATTGGCTCCAAGATCCAATATTTGTAATTAGAGCGGCCTGCAGGGAGAACAAACCGGGACTGTTTGTTTATCCGATGTGGCTCCTTAAAACCGGTTAATCACATTTCAGCAACATATTTACATCTGGATCTGAGCAACACTCAACATTTGTCAGAAATGTCACATGCACCCAGAGGAGAATCTGCCCGGCGACACGCAAACATTGATCTTTAACTGAAGCCGAGCCGGCCCGGTCGCCGATCCGAAGCCTTTCACGGAGCTCAGCAGATCTCTGGGGCATTTAGAAAACACTTTCCTTTGTGTTTCTGCTCTCACTGGCTGACAAATGAACACGGCTGAATGCTAACCGGCAGCGGAGCGGCTCAGACGTTTTGTTCTCCAGCAGAACCAAATGACTGAGAGCAACAACGGATCACAGAGCCGGAGCCGCTGCTGCTCCTGTTAACAGGAGGCGATCAATCAGAAAAACCTAGACATGTTGGTCAACCTGCTCTGAGCTCAAGCAGCAGTGATGTCATCATTACGTCACTCATGTTCTGAGGAAGACTTTCACCCGAATCCCACAGATACAGCAGGTTCCCTGTGTGCTGATATGTTTTATCTGTTGCATGAAGCAGCAGACGGTTTGTATCGGATCCGGTTGGCATCGGATCCGGTTTGTATCGGATCCGGTTGGCATCGGATCCGGTTTGCATCAGATCCGGTTGGCCTCCAGTCAGACGTCTTCTGGTTCAGAATGAGCTTCATTCCACCGGCCCAGTTCAGTCCGCTTTAATCTGACTCCAGTCCGTTTGTCTAGAAAGTCCAGTTCGGTTGGTGAGGTGTGAATGCTAACTGACCTCTGACCTCTGGTCCTCCAAACCTCGGCCTGAGTTCGGTTGAAGTGAATTCTGTTTCAGTTTCAATGCAAATCTGAACGCCAAGCGGATCAGAGACCGCTCCAAAAGTAGGACATGGACTACAGCAAAGAGCATTCTGGGTAAATACAACCAAAGCTAACGTGTTAGCCTGGCATGGAAGAGCTAGGCTAACAGAAGCGGCTCCTGGCATTTAGCCAAATCCCACTAAAACTCTGACGCTTGTTTCCATCTGGTGAAGCAGGAAGTTGCTCTCAGTGTCTTCAGAGGTTTTAGTGTCGTTTCCTGCAGTGGTTGTTGGTGCAGCGCCCCCACAGGCCAGGAGGGGAACAGGCTGGTTGGACTCAGAGCCACAGCAGCTGGAGACGGGGCAGATGTTCTGGTTCCTGTAGAACCGGGTCGACCAGACCATCAGGAGGGATAACAGCCTAAGTTTTTCACAAAGTGGTGAAACCAGTTAAACCAAATTTAACTCCTGTTGACTTTAGGAAAAACGATTCATTTTTTGGTTTTGGGAAATTTTTGCAGTGATCTTTAATATTTCTTATCAGTTGTGATGGACCGAAATGTTTTTTTCCTTCATGCATGTCCTTTTACTTTCATTTCCTCTTTCTTATTATGGGTGAAATAATAACTAAAATAATATCCAAGAATGTTTGATCTGATCTGATGTTTGGTGTGGAATCAGAAACTCTCTGGTTTCTCAGCTGCTGATTACTGAGGGGTTTCTTCAGAAACCACTTTTTAACTAAAATAGGGACGTAATTCTGTAGATGAATTAGTTAAAAGAAGAATCATTTTTCTGCCCTGAGTGCGTTTTAATAACTGCGATGGATAAACTGAGGAAGGAGGAATGAGGCCAGATTTCTGCCAGGTTTTGACTGAGTTTTATTTGTCTTCTCTTTTCCTCTAACAACAGGGAACCACCACCATGAGTACCAGCACAGCCATCTGGACCTGACGGCGCTCACTCCCAAACTGGGTGAGTAAACATGATCCTGACTGCAGGCTGCAAAGATCTGGTGGACCAATGAATGCTTTCAGTTCAGAGCTCATCACTGCTCCCAGTTTATCTCTCCAAGTGATTTAATGTTTTACGGACCAGTCCTGCAGCTCAGCCATGATGAGAAGAAACAAACTCATTCATGTGATGAATGAGTGAATGTGATGATTCTCTGTCTGGTGCTCTGCAGCAGGCAGAGTTTTGGAGGTTAGTGTTTGGTGTCTGGATGCTTTTCTCTGGGAAATGGGTCTGAAAGTAGTTTCAGAACCAGAAGAGACTCTTCAAGCAGCACAGCCGCAGTCTGTTTAGCTCCATGCATAATTCACATTTTGCTCTTTTGGACCTTTTGTTAACCCCTCGCTGCAGTCTTGCCATTTTCCACATGAACGTCTTATTGTGAAGCGTTTGTTGATAACATCCTCTCTCTCTCACCTGGACCCGTTAGCCCACAGAGCAATGGGATACGGTAAGTGATACACATAGTGTGTATGTGTACGTTTTGATCACTTTCCGTTCAACATGTGTCATGAGCAGCAGAGATTCAAGCTGGTTTCCTGCACACCGGGATCATTTTGTTCTCATTTCTGTTTTTTTCAGTGCTTGTGTTTTCTTTGCCGTCACAAAATGTCAAGCTGCTGCATTTCAATACATGACCTTTAGCCCAATCACCAAATCTGTTCTTTATTTCGCGTGTGCCTGCACCCATCTGCCGGCTCTCTGCCGGCTCTCCGCCGGCTCTCTGCCGCCCCAGGCCTATTTTTAATCGGGTCCCTGTCCTTCCCACCCACCGCGCCTCGCGACCCGTGACTGGTCGTCCCACATTCTGGAGCTGCAGGAGCTCCGCGCAGTGCAGGAGCTGTAATGGTGTCATGAAATGGTTTCCTGAACTGAAGCGCTCAAGTCGCTGCGCTGAACTGTTGCTCTAATGCAGCTTCAGACGAGTCAAAGCTGCAGAGAGGATCAGTTCATCAGAACACCAACAACTGAATCACGTCAGAGAGCCGCGAGGATTTGATGCTTCAACAGACGAAACTAAACACAAACACTGAAATGCAAATCTGGTTGAGTTTTCAAGCATTTCGTTGGCTGGTGGCCATAAATCTCCATTCAGCCAGAACAGATTTACTATCTTATCAGCTGCAACAAAAGTCAAACATCTTCTCTCAAAATGTTCATTTTAGAAATATTTTATTGACATTTCTTCTGCACAATTCAACAGAGAAGCAAACAAATCTGAAGGGTGGATTACATGAAAGACTCCAAACTGACACTTTATTGAAAAGATGTGAACATTTGCTGGTCAGGTTCTGTTTGGTTCTGTTTGGTTCTGTTGGTTCAGTTCAGGTCGTCCAGCAGATCCTCCTCTGAAAACTTTATTCTTATCTCTGTTTGGATGAAACGTTCCACATCTTCAGCTTTTTTGAAGGTTTTGTGTTTGGAACTCTCTGAACCAGGTCCACCTGTAGAACCCAGGGCATGATGCTGCCACCACCGTGTTTCATTGTGGGTTTGTTTCAGTGTTGTTTTTGGAGCAGAGTTTCTTTGTCCCTCAAACCTCCAGTTTGTTTGTTTTTGTTGGTTTTTACCAAAACTCCCTTAAATCTGCACTTATTAAAACTTGAACAGGAAAAACTGTGATATGTTTTGTGTTTTCTCCTGACTGATACATTTGCACACTGACCCGATTCTGTAGATATTTTATAGATGATTTAAATGTCAGAAAAATCCAACCAGTTTAGCATCATTTCAGACTCATCAGATTATTTTAATAGCTCATAACTGCAAACTCAACAAGAGTTTAATAAAGAGTTTAGATGTTTGTTTCCCAGTTAATTTAATTTGTCGCATTGAAGATGTGAAAAAGTTGAATATCTAAAAGAGCATTTTAGACTTTTATTTCTGTTTATTTAATCTCTTCATAAATCAGATAAAAAACAGGAAAATAAAAATAAGGCGGTGAATCTGAGGTGAACTGAATGCAAAGCAGCAGAGAAACACACGGAGACCGCCGACCTTCACCGTGACCTTGAGACGGTTCTGGATCCCAGACAACAGCTGGAACTTCAGAGACAACAAATGTTTCCTTGTAGCTGGAAACCATCATCACATCTTTATATTTAGATTATTACAACAACTCCTTTGATCTGTTTCATTTTTCACACATCCTGTTTATGATGGACTTTATCAAACGATGTTTGTTTCTGTCATCAACGTCTGAGAGCCACATGGAAAATATCGTTACTAAGAATAAAAACGTAGTTAATACGTCCATCTAAGACTGAGATCATCATAGTTTTCACTTTATAGAATTGAAACCAGAAGTTTACATACACCAAATGAAAAACTTTTTTCTGGTTGTGTGAAGTTAAATCAGACCAAACTTCTGTTTTCTGTTCTGCTCTGAATTCAGAAAGTCACAAAAAATTCAAACAGAAATGTTTTTGCTGAGTTTTATGTTTTTTAGCAAATAAAAACAATTTTGCTGATTCTAACTGACCTGACTTTAGACTTTAACTGAACATGTGACATTTATCCTGCACAATTCAACTGAAAAATAATCAACCTTCGGGTGATGTGAGATTATTTTAGCCATAATCTGACCCTTCAGTGGCCTGAGGAATGAAGGTTGAAACGAGAAACTGATCAGGTTTTTATTTGAAAACATATCCAACCAGGTTAGTGGATCTATTTTTATTTCATTTACAAACTGAAACAAAAGCTTAGAAATGATTTATTGTGCTGATCTCTTTATTTTCCTGAAATAAATGGAAACTTCTCCAGGCCTTTGTGAAACTGGAGCTAACATTGAACCGTCTCAGGGTAACGTTGGGATGGTGTGGCGCACTTCCTGGTAACTTCCTGTGTTTCTGTTCACATTGAGTCGTCACAGCGAATCAGAAGCGATATTGGCCAGACTGGAACCAATCAGAGTCCAGATCCCTCTCTGGTCGCTCCAACTCCCATCAAGCCAAATGACTGAAGGATGTAGAAATGAACGAACCGTTTGGCTGCTACCAGTTAAAACCTTCCAGAGCTGAAAGTTAAATGTTCCATGTAACAAACGCAGCATTCGGTTTCTAGTTTTATTTCAAACCTGATTTCATAAAACAAAAGGAGCCTCACCTGAAGACCTTCAGTTTGGACGTTTCTCCATCACTCAGGCTCTGACTCGCCCTCTTTCTCTGACCTCAGTGCGACTTGTTCCCTTGTTCCCTGCAGACCGGCCGCAGCGGATCAACAACATCCTGACCTCGGCCACCGAGCCCTACGACGTCTCGCTGTCCAGGTCCTTCCAGAACCTGAGCCGCCTGCAGCCGGCCTACGAGCTGCCGCTCCAGCCTGACTTCAGTAAATACTCTCCTCACTGAATACGTTGCTGCTCCTCCATTGGTCCGTCGTCGCCGTTAGAAACGAGCGACCCGGAATGACGTCACCCTCATGCCCTGCCCAGAAACGGGTTCACCCGCCCCTGCATGCTTGTTATGACGCCTAGTGGCCAGAAGGGGGCGTCTCTGCGAGTCAGAGTATCTTTAGAGGGGATCTAAAGATTCACATTTTGTACATTTTTATCTGAACTGCTTCTGAAAAACAACCCAAGCATTTAAAAAATCCAAAAAGGGATTTATTTTCAATAAATTTATGATTTTGGTGTCTGGAAAACGAACCGTTTCAAAAACTTCCAGGATCGTTCATTGTGAGAGAAACAAGTGAAACTAACTGGTGTGGGTGAAAAATCTTCATCCCTGGAGTTTGACTGAAGCAGATGAACGTCTGGATGATCTTCTGATTTAATGAGACGCTCCTGTTTTCACTCGTCGGCTCACCTTTTCACATTCTGTAGAAAAATGATCCTGAAACGCTTGAAGCCTCCATGTTTGTTCCCATCGCCTCATCGTGTAGCCTGATCCCATCTGCAGCCCAAGTCATGCCGCTAATGTCTGTTAATGACGTATTAAGAGCCTTTTCAGAAGAATATGGTTAATATGCCACCGTGATGGCGCCGTAGAGCAATACCACAGTTCATTATCCTGAGTGAGATTATCTGTGTCATAATGATGTGGGCTGACGGCTGCATGCTTCATGTCTTTCTTCTGCTGATTTAATGTCACTGAAGCTAACAATTAGCCTGATGAGGCATCACACAGCACATTATTTAACATCCTAAACCATGTTGAATGATGTGACTGGACATTAGGCCGTATGCTCCTCTGTAATGGCTCTCTTGCAGCAGAACCCAGTCGTTCAGTCTGTTTGGGTTTGGACAGAAGAAATGAACCTGATCAGACGGTAAAATAATGAACACTGAATGATTTCTACTCCAACAGTGAGGAGCCTTTCCTTTCAGAAAATTTTCATTTTGTAAAAATAACCTAAAACCTTTAAGAAATGCAAAATAAAGGAATAACTGGAGCCCGACTATTCACAGATGTTTCTGTGGAAATGAACTCCAAATATTCTCCTATTTGTATAAATAAAATATTCAAAGGAAAATTCAGTTTGTAAAGATAGAAAATGTCCAGCCCTGCTTATGGGAAACATGAATATTTGACAGAAACATGAAACGATGATGCAGCGAGGAGCATTCAGAAAACATGTTCAACGGATTTACTGAGATTTTTGTTAACAAATTTAAAAATGTTTTAAAAGTTCAGGGGATAAAAATGTGAAATCAGATCATTTTTATTGAGTTTTAGCTGAAATCAATGTTTGGTTTCCATTTTTTGATTTTCTCATCACATTTTGATTTTTTGTTGCAATTTCTCAACTATTCTTCCAAATAAGTTTTGTTTTGATTTGCTCTCCAGTGGTCATTTATTTGCACTTTGTTTATTGAGGAAAAATGCACAAAAAAGTCATATCAGTATATTAGTGATGCGTTTTGTATCAACGGCTTGAACAAAATAACTGAAAGGAAAAACATAAAAACCACCAAAAGGTCGGCGGTTTGACAATGTATCAAACTGAAGTATCGTATCGGCGATACGGCTGCAGGAGCCATGATGGATGTTTGTTATCTCCAGCTTCAGATTCCCTGGCTGTTGTTCGGTTCTGCTCTCCTTGAGAGGATGCTGCTGCTTTAATCAAACCACATTCTGTTCCTGCTTTTATCTGAAACCCTTTCAGATGCACATAATTTATCATCTCTGGGACAGATAAGAGGAGCTGCTGTTTCCCATATTGTTCCTGGTTTATCAGTCAACTTATGCGAGCCGCAGAAACTCGTTCGGCTTTTGCTGTTATCACATTTAGCAGATTTGTTGACTGTAAATCTTTTATAAAAGGCTCTTCGTTCCAGAGAGGCGTTTAACATTCAACGTGATTTCTCAGCAGAAACATTACCGGCTCTTTGCTGCTGTTCTTTTAAAAGCATTCTTTCACAAGAGGCTCTCAGGTAAAACAGACTTTAAAGCGCCGCCACTCAAGGTCTGAAGTCACGCAGACAGAAAGCCACTTAGAGATGTTATTGGTCATTCATTAGGAAGCATGAATGAAACATCTCCTTCCAGCGTTTATCTGGTTCAAAATGTTTTCAAAAGTAAATCTGCAAAGGCAGGAGCAGCTTTGGTAAAAAAACAAAAGTACACACTTGAACAAAAACACAACTAATCCAACTCTGTCTTAAAGAGCAGCTAAGATAGAAAAGACTAAATTATATTTAAACTAACAGCCAGTCAGACTCTTTACTTTGGGACATTTTTTATACAGTTCATAAAACTGACATGAAGCTGCACATGCAGTGACCTTTGACCTGGATGTCACTCTGGGAAGGAATCGTCTGGATTCATGCGGGTGAACTTTTCTAATTTGGCTTTAGTTGGATTTGTTTAGAGTGCAACGTTGATAAACTACATGAATATAATCATAAACACATAAAACCATAATCTGACAGATTAAAGAGACTCAATCAAAATAATACAACCTAAATTAGGATTAAAAACAAAACTATAATTATGAATCAAACTAAGTCAGAGCTGCTTGTGATTTTATTGAGCAAAAAGAAAAATGCTTGCAGAATAAATCATAAACTTTAGAGGAAAGTTTTTCTTTTTCAGCTCAAATGTTGGATCAGATGAAGGAGGTGAAACTTTCTGCTTCACTGGATTCAAACTCCAGACTAGGAAACATTTCATTTGGTTCCTGTTTAATGAAACTACTTCCAAAGACAGCAATAATGAACTAAATTAAATTAGTACGACTTGTTTGTAATGTTTTAATTAGCAGATTTAAAATATGACAGCAGTGGAGAACGCTGTGATGTCATCACCCTGAAAGGGTTAAAACGGCAACCAGAATACAGATGATGGCGCTGCCCTCTACACACACACACACACACACACACACACACACACACAGCAACACACACAAACACAGCAACACACACACACAGCAACACACACACACAGACACACAGCAACACACACACACACACACACACACACAGCAACACACACACACACACACACACAGCAACACACACACAGCAACACACACACACACACACACACACACAGCAACACACACACAGACACACAGCAACACACACACACACACACACAGCAACACACACACACACACACAAGCAACACACACACACACACACACACACACACAGCAACACACACATGGAAACACACACATTTATTCCTCAGATCTCTTTATTAAGAATCTCCCACCGGATTCAGACGCGGCTGCACTACATGATTGCACCTTTTGATGGATAAATATAATGTTTGTTCAGGATGTGATTTAGTGAAGTGGGAGCTGCAGTTTAATTATCTGTTTGTGCAAAGAGCTGCTGTTTTATCACCCAGCAGAAATGATCTTTAATCATCTCGGCCTGTAAGGGAACCGACTGCATCA
Source organism: Poeciliopsis prolifica (assembly GCF_027474105.1). NCBI lineage: Eukaryota > Metazoa > Chordata > Actinopteri > Cyprinodontiformes > Poeciliidae > Poeciliopsis > Poeciliopsis prolifica. The sequence goes on from NW_026562409.1 coordinate 1,211,223, forward strand.
GTCAGGGTTTGACTCACATGGACATGTTTAAATAAATCATATGAGCCAGTATAATTAGGCTTTGACATCATGAGGCAGAACCCGGATCAGCGGCGCCGTCCGGCTGCAGGCAGTCAGAACCAAAGGTTCAGATTCAGGGAGACAATTATTTTTATTCAAAGTTTGTTTCTGTCAGAAGAATCAGAAGATAATCTGCAAAACAGCAGTCCTCTGTTTTTATTTACATTTCAATATGGATGTCAGAGAAACTTTGTAATAACGCTGCAATATGTAATAATGTAATAAAATCTGGCTTCACAGTGCGATAAAACTTCATTAAAATCACATCATGTCATAAAGTTCTGACGTGCAGCAGAAAGTATCACAACATGTTCAGGGATTTTATTTCACAGATTATTAGAACATGTAAAAACGGAGCTCTGTTTCTAGAAATGATGATGTAATGATGTGACGCATTATGTAATAATCACAAACTGATTATCCTAATCACACGGTGACGGACGTCCACGGTGACGTCCGTCCACAGTGACGTCCGTCCACGGTGACGTCCGTCCACGGTGACGGACGTTAGACTGTTTTGGACTCTACCGGTTCCACTCACTGCTCACCATTAAACCGTTAAAATCCTCCAGCTTCGATCCAAACTTTCTCTCTGATGATGTGTTTGTTGATTCGATCAAATTTACAAATTTGTCTGAATTCACACCACATAATTTACAGCTTTATGTGATAAACCATGTTTCCCCTCAAGCTGGAGAAAACTGAACACTTTTTTATCGGTTTTATTCAGACATGCTGGTGGAGAATCTTCTAACTTTTGCATTTAGTACATGAACATTAACTTTGTGTTGGAAGCAGAGCATTAAAAGTCAGAGATCCTTACGGCTGATTCCCGTCAGAAAGTTTTCCACTAAATGACACGTTTGGTTTGTATCTTTGTGCAGAAAGCAGCTGAATAAATGGATGTTATGCTGCCAGAAGTCTGTTTTCTGACAGGCTTCACTTATATTGACATTAAAGTGTTAAAAGCTGGTGAGACACTTTCTGAAGTCGCATGTAGTGAGTCAGAAATAACATGCTAATAAAACCTCAGTGTTGATTTAAATGATGGTTTTATTAATAACAATAATCCAACTGGATTAACATATATTTGTGGAAAAACTCATTTCAAACTAAAACAAAAAGATAAATAAATCCTCTGAGCAATAATGATATTATAGATCATATTGTCTATTATAATCAATCATCAGTGACGACACACTGCAGCCATAGCAACCAACTTTTTAAAGGAGCATTTATTTTCAATATGTCGGCCATCAGCAACGCCATTTAGTCCTTTTAGTCCTTTTAGTCCTTTTAGTCCTTTTCTCCCACTAAGACAATAGACTCACATTTTGATCCATTTCTGAGAACTTTCTGACCTCGTTATTCTCCCACAGGCGATAAAGACATGGATGATTATTACCCCAGGAAGCATCTTCATCCTGACTTTGCCGGTCGAGGACCGACCCACATGGTGAAGCTGAATGCTGAGCCCCACCAGCACCAGCAGCACCAGCAGCACCAGCAGCACCAGCAGCACCAGCAGCAGCGACAGCGCCCCCGGCGGGTGCAGAGGGCCATGTCCCAGGACCACGTCCTGTCCCCCCCCAGGACGCCGCGGCGCGGAGACTACGGCTTGTCGTCGTACGGCGCCATGGCAGCCGCCGCATACGGAAGCAGCCGCAACCTGTCAAACGAGCAGCTGCTGTCGGCGGACCGCCTCCACTCCCAGGATCCTCTGCTGTCCCCGGCGATGAGGCGTGACAAGTTTCGGGAGAAGGCCATGGCGCGGGCGATGTCTCACGCCGACATGCTGATGCCTACCACGCCGGTCATGGACCGCCACAAGATGACCAAGATGCACTCCCAACCCAGTGCCTCCAATGACTCGTACAACACGCTGATGGTCAACCATCACGCCGGCACGTCCACGTCCAAGAGGCAGGCGTTCGCGTCCCGACGAACGCACACGGTGGACCACCTGCAGTACATTCCGGGCCACCACCACACGTACCGCACCGCCAGTAAGAACGAGGTAACTGTCTAAAGACCGCGGCGGACGATTCTTGAAATGTGAACGGACGTTTTCAGCATCCGTCATTAAAACTCTTCTTGTTGTTTTTTTAGCTTTGTGTGTGATCCAGAATTTGGACGACTAGAAAAATCCTGCAAAGACTTTTTTTCTCTGAGCATCATAAGGGCTTTGCGCGTTGACACAAAGATCCTTCCTGTCGGACGCAGGACAGAGTGAAGAAAATATTTTTTAAACCGGACGTAGGACTCGAAGGGGATTGTACCACCTTTATAGACGTATAACTAAACTCTACTGTTTGTATTTCCAGTCTTTGTTATAGCTTTAGAGATGCTCATTATCTGATGTACGCACTTCAATCGGTGCCTCTTGAAATTGTCCCGTTTCAGCAGTGAAGGGGATCTGAGGGTTAAAAAGCACAATTAATGAATTCCCATTTTTTTTGGATTAGGTTTTCTCTTCTTTGAACAGAACATATCAGCTTAGACTATAAGTGAAACAGACTATTTTTGTTGCACACTATAGATGATTGTAAATATGCTATTTTAGCTGCATAATGGCCCTCTGGACCAAGTGGAGTTTATTAGGTGTTTCCATTTATTAATTCTGTTTTAGATAAGTTCCCAGATTGGTATTATTTCCACCGATGTCTGCAAATTATGTGGATCTAATATGTGCATTGGGAGTTTCTGTTGTTTTCTCACCCGGCTTGCGGTGCAGAATGGCTCTGAGTGAAACGTCAGTTTTTGGCCCGTTGCTTCCATCTCTACAAATCAGGCCTCAGCTTTGCAGATCGTCTCGTGTCGACGAAAACAATCAGTCTGAACACGTTGTCATGAATGACTGAGGAGAAGTCGCGTGCCAATCAAACGCTGATTAAACTGTGAAATGTTTGTTCAGTGTGTTTCATTAAAGCAATGCCTTATTGTATAGATGCCATAAGCTCTTAAATGAAGCAGGATGCTTTGTCATGTGTCGTCGTCTTGGTTTCTTTGTGGAGTGTTATCATCATGGTTTACCAGCCGAACCAGCAGGACTTTCTGTTCACTGTCGTCAATTCAGATTGAAATCCAAACTTTGATTAGCTCAGTGATTTCATGGCTGTTATTGGAATTTGTCCAACTTTACACAGAACATAAAGCGAATGCTCGAGGTTCAAAGATTCCTTGGTTTGGTTCATATCACAGCTTTGGGGTCAAAGTCTTTAGCGCTGTACGTTTTCCAGTTTCCTTACCAAAGCTTAGCAAAATATAACTCACAATTTATAAGTTGTAAAATATTATCCATCCATCTGTGGTGCTTTGCTTGTCTGAGGTCAGAATCTGAGGGAAACTCAGCCGTTGCTCTCCCAGCAGCTCAGTCTAATCTGGAGAATCCCCAGCCGTTCCCGGCCAGAAGGGACCCAGAACCACTCCAGTCGGTTCTGGGTCGGCCTCCTGGGAATCCCCGATTAGATTCACCTCAGCTGACTCCTTTCAATGTGGAGCAGTTCAACTCAGAGGTCTTCAGAGCCAGCCGCCCCTGGAGGAAGCCGTTTCCAGGAAGCCGTTTCCAGGAAGCCGTTTCCAGGAAGCCGTTTCCAGGAAGCCGTTTCCAGGAAGCCGTTTCCAGGAAGATGTTTCCAGGAAGATGTTTCCAGGAAGCCGTTTCCAGGAAGATGTTTCCAGGAAGATGTTTCCAGGAAGCCGTTTCCAGGAAGATGTTTCCAGGAAGCCGTTTCCAGGAAGCCGTTTCCAGGAAGATGTTTCCAGGAAGATGTTTCCAGGAAGCCGTTTCCAGGAAGCCGTTTCCAGGAATCCGTTTCCAGGAAGCCGTTTCCAGGAAGATGTTTCCAGGAAGATGTTTCCAGGAAGCCGTTTCCAGGAAGATGTTTCCAGGAAGATGTTTCCAGGAAGCCGTTTCCAGGAATCCGTTTCCAGGAAGCCGTTTCCAGGAAGATGTTTCCAGGAAGATGTTTCCAGGAAGCCGTTTCCAGGAAGATGTTTCCAGGAAGCCGTTTCCAGGAAGATGTTTCCAGGAAGCCGTTTCCAGGAAGATGTTTCCAGGAAGCCGTTTCCAGGAAGATGTTTCCAGGAAGCCGTTTCCAGGAAGCCGTTTCCAGGAAGATGTTTCCAGGAAGCCGTTTCCAGCTGCTTGGATTCCAGGTTTTGTTGAGAGAATCAAGTCTTGGGCTGACCGGCAAACCGCTGAGCTGCAGATGAGGCCCTGAATCTTCCACTCATCAGACAAATCAGAACTCATGATCATCCCAGTTTCAGCCATTTAAAGGATCTGACTCTCAGTCAGGTTGTTTCAGGGTCAGAAACCGTCCAGTGGACCTTTAGGGTCCCAACAGAACTGCATCAGCTGCGAAAGCAGAAATAAGACCCAGACATCACCCTGTCCTCAATAAGGCCCAGCATGCTCAGACTCTCTGCAGAAGTCCAGACACATCTGTTCAAAGGAACATCTTCAGAACCGTGCAGACGTACGGTTCTCTTTGCTGCGACAAACTGTTTTCATATTGAACTGCAGCTGAGAGACGCTGCAACCAGTCGCATGGATGTGGTTTGTGCTGCACTGCGTCGTTTGCCTGGTGGACTAGGAACCCAACTACATCATCAAACTGACTAGAACCATTAGACTTGTGGGAAGTGAAGGAATTAGTGGTGAGATGTTGGCAGTCAATTCGCTCCACTGTGAAATCTCCGCCATCCACGATGCTGCACATGAATCTGCATCGTCACAGCACCGCCATCTTCAAGACTTTTAATCAACGTTTGGTCTGAATTAACAGACATTTATGAATGATATTTAGTAACTCTGTTATAGATCTTGTAGAAATTACCGGGAAAAATAAAAGATGGCGGGTGTCTTCATCTCTCTCTTTTAATTTGGTGGGAAAACGACGACCTATTGCTATTAAAAGTGATGAGAGAAGTGACCGGCTGGAAGTGATGAGTTTTTCCTTCCTGACTCTGAACTGAGATCGCAGGAATTGAGCGAATCAGTCGGTGTGTTGATGCTTCACATCAGTTTTATCCTCCGTTATTTCACCGCCATCATCATGCAGAATAAAATCTGTAGTTTGCCAGAATCGCAAAACCGTAAGCTGCTGTGACTCTGAAAACCAAACGAGTTGCTGGTGAGATTCTGCTTCAGAGATCTGCCGGTTCACAACCTGCTGCTGCAAAACGTTCTGCTTCATAACACACAACCAGCTGATCAGTTTTCTGTAGCTACTGACCCTCCCCAACATATTGCTGTGTGTAAGCACATTCAATTACATACATTTTGTGAAATCATGATATTGTTGGTCACGTTTGTGCCACCATGCAAATCTCAGCAGCCCATGCAGTTCCCTGTGAAACCCGTCGCATCGCCGTTCACCTTTCTTTGGTCTCGGAGGTGCAGGAGGATCAGAGACCGCAGATGAATCGCGCCTCGCTGAGTGTTTCGCTCTGCAGCATCTCTGCTTTTCTCCACATGAACCAGGAGCCTCTGATTCTTTGGACACATTTTCCACGAAACTCTGGAACCGACAGAACTGGGACCCAAACATCACAGAAATGACCCAAAAATGACATCACTTTAAATTTCACTGTGCGTTGCTGAAGACTCTCACCTCAGGATGTCAGACGCTTGAAACTGAAAGTGACACCTTGACCTATTGGGGACTTTCATAAGCAATGGCATTTCACTCCTAGGTAGTCATCTAATTCTTATGTAAAACTATATTATGAAAGCATTAATTTCCTCTGATGCAGCAAAACAAGGTGAATTTCTGATCCTTGGTTCTGAAGCAGATGAGCTTTTTGGAACAGGAGAGCATTAAAGCGATCAGATGACTTGATGTTCCCTTTCTTTCCTGTTTTGGACCCGTGTGACGCCTGCTTTCAGGACGCCGCCATACTTACCCAGACAGGATAAGTATGGCTGCGTACTGATAATGAACATAATGTCCACATCAAAAGAAGAATTTGCCGTAGTTTCAAAAGCAAATGGAAAGAGGTGAAGGTGGAAGAAATGATCTTCTCTGAAAGAAACATGAAAGAAAGAAAACTGACAAAAACGCTGAAGGAAAGTCTCTGGTACTGTAATCAGAGACGGCATCAGCCTTTAGCTGATTCTTTATAGAAGTTAATCAAGTCAACGACTTTACAGCCTTAAAGTAAATCAAAGCATCTGATGAATAAAAGAAAAGTCCTGGATGATCCAGAGTCTCATATTGATGCAGCAGCAGATTTTAATCCTGTCTGCAGATTTAATGAGCAGCAGACATTATTTTACTGTGGTCTAAAACATGCATCACACTATATTTAAGTTTATATTTGACTCAACAAACAACAAGACTAATAAAATTCTGCTGCTGCCGTTTTCATGTTGAATCATTCATGCTAGGCTAGCGTTAGCATGTTTTCTTCCTGTTGCTGATCGTTTGGTTTGTAACGTTTGGATGCAGTTTAAGTTTTGTACAATAAAACTGGCAGGAAGAAGATTTATTTGGATCTATTCCAGATTTAGAAACTTTTGTTTCTTCGTTTTGTTTTGTGTAGAAAAACAAAAAATGATCCAAAACGTGACGCTGAGGATGCTGTCGCCATAGTAACAGAGACAACAACAACAAGACAAGACGAGTTTTATCAGGGACTGATACTGGGAGCACTGGGAGCACTGGGACCACTGGGAGCGTTAGGAGACACTGATACTGGAACCAGTGGGAGCACTGGGAGCGTTAGGAGCATTAGCAGACACTGATACTGGGAGCACTGGGACCAGTGGGAGCGTTAGGAGACACTGATACTGGAGATTCTGGACAGGTTGGAGGAATCCCTAACATCCACATCAGATTAGCTCCACAATAACAGCGAAGTCAAACTGTCTGCAGCGTTTTGTTTGAGTGACAGTAATTAATCCTGAATGGACTAAAACCCGTTGCTTTAATCCTGACATAATTTAATCGATAAAATCTTGAAACCCACATACAGGTTTGGTCTTACTGATGAAAGCAGATCAAAATATTACAGGATTTTTCTTCTCTATGTCTGTAAATACTTGAACACGATGTTATTTGTGATTTGTAATTTTAGTGGCAGAAGAGCAATCCGTCATGATATATTATTTAGAGGGTTGCTCATAATTTATAGATCAGTTTTTTTATCGACCTAATTTATGAACAAACCAATGAAGGAATTACAGTTTTTAGGGGTCTTGAATGTTGGCCAAATGTACCTTCAGTTTAACAAACGTGTTACTTAAACTTGATGTGCCACTTTACTTTTTATGACAGGTTTGTAATCAATGATGTCAGTTATATGTTGTTTTCTCTGAAGTCAGTCTTTCGACACATTATTTCTTCTTCTTTCTTCGGTCTGCTTGCAAAAAATGAGGAACATCTGATCTGTGCGGCTGACAGAAGGCGTTAGCTGCTCTGCTGTTAGCAAATATCTGCATCCATTCCCTTTGTGCAGCTAATCTCAGAAACTTCTGCTCCTTCTTTAATAATGATGTCATCTCCAAAGCCTTTTCTCTTTGTGCAATATTTTGTTTTCGTGCTGAATAATCCTGCAGCCACTTATTATTCCTTATTAAAGATTGTGAGATTCCTTTGCAGCCATGAAAGCTTTCCTGTCCTTCAAGGACTTTTCTGTGTTTCTTGGTCATTGTTAACAAAAACTATACATTTTGGTATGAATGGAAATGGTATAAATGTTATTGCACAACTAACTTCAAAACTACAACATATGACTGTTCTTGTGGATTTTTGTTTTACAAATAATTAAAGATCATCAGGAGTGTTATACACACTTATCAATTTATGTGTGTGTTTCATTTATTGCCACATTACAGATGCTTACATCAAAAAAATAAAAAAACATTCTTATATTTTCTGCTCTGCATTAAATCTTTACTCTTTTTGGTGAGTTTGAATCATCAGAATAATTTGCTACATGTAAGAAAAATTACAAATATAATTTTTGTAACTTAAATCAGGATCCACATGTACGGATATTCAATTGAATGATTTGGAAAGAAATATGTTTTAGAATATTTTCCCTTTTATTTAATGAAGGACAAAACTGGTCTTTATTTTCCTGGATTTGAGCGAAATGATCATTTCATTTCATTCTCGGTTTGGTTCTTTTGTTCCCGTCACACAGCTCTGTCCATGGTTATTATGGTTATGAATGCAGGTCGATACCTGTGACCTTCTGGAATGACTGTGTTTGACGCTGAGCAGGAAAAATAAGCACCTTTCTGTGCAGTGGAGGACTCTGTATCCTGGTGGAGAGGCTGCTCGCTGTGATGTGTGTTTTTAAATGTGACGTTGCAGCAAAGGAATCTGATTGTTTCTGCAGGAACTGAAATAAAGAAATAATCCAGTTATCTGAACGCGTCGCGTTAAAGCAGAAACGCGCAGGACAGAGAGGATCAGCCAGGAAAAACACACAAAAACTGAAACTGCACAATGAAATGGCTCAAATCAAATCATGTTCAGGTGTTAAACTGTCCTAGTCAAAGTGCAGGTCTGAATCCAATTGAGAGTTCCCAGCAGGAAACTGATAATAAAAACAAACAAAATAAAAGACAAGTACAGGTTAACAATCTGAGCCACATTCATTCTGATAGCATCAGGTCCTGATAGCATCTGGTCCAACTGAGACCAGAGACGTCCTCCAGTCTGAAGTCCGGCCAGCAGCTGCATTTCCAGTACAAAACTGTTAATTTCACAGCAATTTATAAAAAAAATGAATTTTCAGTTAAATAAGAAATTCGGTTAAAATCAAATGAATAAATTAATTCATGGTATAAATCGTCAGAAACATGCTGCCCCATCATCCTGATGCCACTTCCTGTCAGCAGCAGCAACATCCTGTTGTTGGTCACATGATGCAAAAAAAGCTTCAACTTAAATAAACTTTCAGATGAAAAATCAACTCATGCAAAATCCAACAGGCAAAGCAAACTTTCTAAAAGTTGTTTTGTTTGCAAAACAGTCCTAATTTATTTTCATAATTCCAGTTTGTCCAGTTTTAAGTTTGGAGGAATTCAAATCAAAGTTTTCATCTCAAAATTTCAGTCTCTGTGGCAGAAATGTTCTCAGTTTGTTTCTTACGGCCCAAAGCATAAAAAAACCCAAAGTGACAGTTTTACTGCGCAAAGGTTTCCATCTTGTTTCCAGTAAAATCTGAAACTCTCCGCAAACCTTCTGTGACTAAAACTCCTGGAGCTCCAGACGCTCCAACGCGTTTCATCCTGCTGCCATGTCAATTTTGAACAAACTAAGTTGTAAAAAATAGAAAATGCAAACTCTGCATGTTTGGAGCTAAGTGTCAGATGTTGATGTTTGCTGTGACAAACAGGAAGTGAGGTTGGAAATGAATGAAGAGACGCTGTAATGTTCTGACATGCTGACAGTTATTGCTGAAAAAGAAATGCATGTGAGAAAAATGATAGTTTTATGTTAGTTGGTCTTCAATCTTCACACTCAACAATAATCCCCATTATTATTATTATTATTATTTTATTTGCATTTGACTCGGTTTTTAAGCATATTTGTTTAGACTATTTTCCATATCAAACATCTTTTCTCTGGGTTCACATTAAAACTCTGTTTGAAAACTAAAGACATGTGTCATATTTATTCATTCTGTATTTTCAGTGTTTTCAGTTTAATCTCTTTAGTTTTGCGGCTTCATCAAATTATCATTCGGCATTTTGAGCTTTTTTCCACCTTCTGACTATTTCCATCCATTATATTTTTCATCCTAAACACAAAATGTACCTCAGGCTCCACAGAAGTTCTACCAGTGGTGAGAAAAATGTTACATTTCCAGCATTTACCTCTGAAATTAGCTGCTGCAATAAGAGGAAAGGCTCCGGTGATGAATGCACCACTGACCGTCGTAAACAGGAGCTGCAATTACAGCAGCAGCATCCAAACTGAGCACAAATTGGACAATTGGTGCGATGAATGGGTCAGTGCTGGACCCTCCTGACGCCCCACCGCCTCCAGGGACGAATGAATGGATGTGAGCATCACGGAAATGCAGAGACTTAATAGAGCCGGAGCTTAAGGAGGCTGGCTGGGTAAACACCATGCGTTCACCGGTGACCGCGCCGCCGTGGGAGCAGGATGACGGCTGCAGCTAATAGGCTGGCCTCACTGCAGCACACACACACACACACACACACACACACACACACACACACACACACACACACACACACACACACAGAGACACACACACACACACATACACACACCCACACACACACACACACACACACACACACACACACACACACACACAGGGGGGTTCTTATGAGCCTGGTATTGATCCGTCAGACATACTGCCTTAACTTTGCTTAAATGAAAACGGTCAATATTGTTTCTGCAGCTCCAACCAGCCAGAGTTTCTGCACTGCAGCAGATATTTGTTGAATCAGGAGGGAAAAAATATTTCAAACTGGACAGTTTTCTACTTTGGTGCAAATAAAAACACAAAAATCAATTGTTTCTTCATCGATTTTAAATGTCTAATTCTTGAACTTCTGTTTACTTCCATGAACTTCTTGCCTTGACGACCTGAACAGGAGCAGCTGGATTGTTTAAGGTGTTTTATTATGTTTTAAATTCAGCGTATCGTTTCCCAGCTCTTTGCTGCTGCTGCACCTGCAGATCCACTGAGGGATAACAAATAACAGACACGAACCAATCAACCTGTCCTGTCTCAGATCAGTGATCTGGAGGTCAACAGGGGAAAAATCTGATTAAATGCATCAAATCCAAGAATCCCATCATTTTTAAAGAAACCAACCAAAAGCAACTTCTCCTCTAAAGCACTTTTAAAATTTGATTTTAACAACAAAAAAAATGGGTAAATTGTTGTAATTCCTTCCTGGCCTGCAGCAAATCGTTTTAAGTGTTCCAGACGGAACCTTTGTGTTGTGTTTCTGGTACAGCCGTAAAACTGACGCACCCGAATCCCAACAGTGATGGACGATGAAGCTGCTTTTCTCCATCGATTCATTTCTGCTTCAAGCTGATCTGAAATGACTGCTGTTGGTTCCAGTTGTGCTAAAAGGAGTTAGCCTTTCTGTGAAGCTATGCTAAATAGCTAAACAGCAGATCTTTGATGTATTGTGGTGCTAAACTGTTCAGTGATTTGCAAACTAACAACAGTATTTTAAAAACTATTCTTTGAGCTACAGGGAGCCAGTGGTGTTATGTCTCTATCTTCCTGGTTCTAGTGAGAACAGGAGCAGCAGCATGAAAGGCTGAATGGACAGAAAAACAGATTAAAAGCTGGAAATATCTTTGTTATTTATTCAGTAATTTAGCAGCAAAAGGGGTTTGGATTGTAAAATATTGTTTATTTTGTTGATCTAGAGTTTTTGATTAAATTGCAATTATTTAATTACAGATTCTGCAATTAACTCAAACGTTTTAATCAAGTTCAACCACTAAAAAAAAAAACATCTGAATATTAATTTTTTCCAAATATGAAACATTTGAAACTCCTGCTGTGAAGTGAACGAGCCGTCAAACAGAAATTACTTTAAAATCATTAAACTCTACAACTGAGCTTTTCATTTAGATAAAAGAAACAATGGGGAAGAGATAATCTGTTATCTTCCTCTTATCGCCTCATTAGAAGTAATAATTATCTACAGTCAGGCAGAAATCCCTGTTTTATCTACAAAAGATAAGAATTAGAGACAGAACTACATGAAGATGAACAAAACAGAGATTGTGATACCAACACCCAGAGTCAGACTGTCTCTGATTTTCTTATCTCATTTGATCGTGTGTCCGATCGGAGCAGGAGGTCATGGAAACGGCGGCGGCGCCTTAACATCCACAATCAATCTGAAGGCACAACTCCAGGCTGGAGGACGACAGAGAAAAGCCTCGACGCTCCTGACAGCGAGGCCCGGCTTCTGCTGCAGCTGCAGAAATAAAACCGATTTCCAGCAACAGACACAACCAAAACCTGCACCATTTGGTCCTTCGTTGTTTTTAGATGGAGTCGGTTTATCAGCTCTTCCTGCAGGTCTGACCTGCAGCCAGAGGATGATGATGGAGGGGAGACCTGCAGGTAACAACCCAGAGCTTCTAATCATCCATAACTTCAGGATGATTTGAGCAGCGTCCTGATGAAGCCTGGAGAACTCAAGCTGATGATCGGCTGATGATCGGCTGATGACCGGCTGATGACCGGCTGATGATCGGCTGATGATCCGCTGATGATCGGCTGATGATCAGCTGATGATCCGCTGATGATCGGCTGATGATCGGCTGATGATCAGCTGATGATCCGCTGATGATCGGCTGATCGGCTGATGATCAGCTGATGATCCGCTGATGACCGGCTGATGATCGGCTGATGATCGGCTGATGACCGGCTGATGATCGGCTGATGATCGGCTGATGAGCGGCTGATGATCGGCTGATGATCCGCTGATGATCGGCTGATGATCGGCTGATGATCGGCTGATGACCGGCTGATGATCAGCTGATGATCAGCTGATGATCGGCTGATGATCGGCTGATGATCGGCTGATGATCGGCTGATGATCGGCTGATGATCAGCTGATGATCCGCTGATGACCGGCTGATGATCGGCTGATGATCGGCTGATGACCGGCTGATGTGTTTTAGTTGAAACCTTGCAGATGCCTTTAGTTTTTCCTTCCTTTTTGAATCCATCTCTGATGTTGTTAAATCCTGTCTCTTCTCGATGGAAGTGAAGTTTAATATCAGAGACTTTATGTGAACCTACGTCTGAAGATGCTGAAGCGTTGTGAGCTGCAGATCAGTTTCTGTAAAATATATTTTCTTTTTGCCATTTCTGACATTGAACAAACTTTGCTTTTCATTTTCTACGTGTTCCACATTCTGAGAGAATCTTCTCCAATTACAGACGGAGCTTCCTGCCAGACTGATGAATTAATATCCCACCTGCATTGTCTTACCGACACCCACCTCCATTAATCACAGCCCTGCTCTCTGTTCTCCTCCATCTGCTGCAGAGATAACAACGCTGGAGGTTTGTTAGATTCACTCACTCTGCTGTCGTTCCTCCCATACTGATGTTCTCACCTGCATGTTGGAGTCAGACTCTCCGGGAGCTTTTGTCTCGGTCCTGGTGGCAGACTCCTCCGGCCCGCAGGCCGTCTTGGTCACAGAGCGGACCGGAGCGCGCCTTGCCACTGAACGGGTCGAGTCCAGAGATCAACGCCACTCTGGGTCCGTTTGATGGAAAGGCAGCAGAGAATAGATGAAATAAACGGAGGCAACGCCTTGGAAAGGCTGTGAGCAAATGAAAACTCTCCCGGGTTTATGAAACTGCTCACGCTTTATTTGCTGTCAAAACACAAGCGCTGCGTCCAGGAGACCTTCTGGTTTAAGGTCAAAGCAGCAAACAGCCAAAATTCATCCTGACAGTTCATTTAAACCGAACTGAAATTCAATTCCTGTGTTGAACTTTACTGTGGATTTCCTGAAGGAAGCTGAGAAGGTTTGCATACAAGATACCAGCAGATCCAGACATCGAGTCCAACAAACAGGAAAAGCAAAAACAGCTTTTTGTACGTTTTTCACACTTTGGCGTCTCGCAATGTGAAACCAGTTTGAAGGAAATCAGGAGAAAAAACCTCCAAGAAAACCTGAGATCATCCCCAAGCTGGAGCTTTTAGTGTAACAGTAACAATAAATCAACTTACCTTTAAAATGACATCCAGACCCAACATTAGACTCACACTTCAATAAATCCATCTGGTTGTTTGGGATGTTTTTAGAAACATGTGGAACAAAGTCCTTGGGACTCGTCATCGTCACTAACAGCAGATTTTCCCTCCAGAACTCGTGAAGCAGCAGTTTTAGTTTCACTTTGTTTTAATTCTGTATTAAAGCCTCCTGATGCCATCCAGGTATTGATGGGTTGATTGGAATTATAATTGATCAGCTTCTGATGTTTTCAGGATGTTTTAGCTGCTGATCAAGTGATCAGGAGTTCACTGAAGGAATGCTGCTAAAGCAAAAACATTTTATTTCTCTTTCTTTATTTGCTTTTCTTATGTATATTAAATAAAAATCTGCAAAATGTGACCAAATGTGACCAGATTTGTCCTCAAAAAGTGACTCTGAAGAGGGATTTATTGGACCAGAACCCGGCTGGCTGTCCGTCCAGCTGCGATGAGCGTCTCCCAGGCGTCTCCTCTATGGACGGAGAGTCTTCCTCCTCGCTGGACGCTGTGTTTGCTCAGCTGAAGCTTCTCAACAGAACAACAGTAAAAATCCTCAGATCTGTGAAACACAGAGAAATCTACAAAAAAACAACCAATTCATCCACCAAAAGCAAGACAGCTGTTTGAATTTAAACAAACCTTTAACAGATTCAGTTTCTTGCCCATCCAGCTGTTTCTAGGACTGAGGAGCAGCTCGTCCCACAGGGGGCGCTGTCCCAGATTTGGTCTTCATTTGTAAACCTGCTGATTTCTTTAATTGCAGCAGAAAAGCTCCAGCTTCAGCGGTAACAGCTTGAACCTGCTGCAGCGTTTCTGCTGAAGAAACGTTTTCAGATAAACAAACTTGTGATTAAACCTCTGCGCCAAACACAGCCTTCGGTCTCGGCTTAATCCTGTCATCTGTACAACCAGCCACAGGCGCAGCTCTGCTGGAGTTCCTCTAAAACCAACATCAGCTGCATTTCATACAGGAAACATCCCAGATCTGGTTCTGCAGACGGTTTTAAATCACACTTCATACTCGCTGCTGAAAACCTGGAGGACGTCAGAAAAAACTCGAGCTAAAAATGGCAGATTGTGGCTGGAATATGGGACATGAAAACAGGGTCATGAGATAAAAAAATCAGAATCGAGGTGCATGAGAAGGCTTCAGAATGATGAGCTCAGTTTTGATTTCTCTTCGGTGAAAACCAGGCTAACTGCTAACCTAATTAGTAACGTTTTCCCTGATGCGGTTGGTCTAATCAGAGGCTGATCATTTCACCCAGACGTCGTCTTTCTCCTCCTTTCTTCATGTAATTAGTTTGTCTTTATGAACAGGTCTCAGTAAAGTTCAGCCCCAACAGGCTGAACAGATTCAGCATGAAGACGCTTCAATATAAAACTGTCAGTTTCATTTTTTTATCCAGATCTGTGCAGAAATAAGATTGATTTTCGTATAGTTGGCGAGTCGATGGTGGTGCTTCAGGGAGTCGGACTCACTTCAGCTGGAAGAGCAACTTAAAGGTTTACAGGTTCAACTGGAAGAGCCCTTAGCTGCAGAAGAAGTTGTACGTGCTCTTAATAATATCCAGAGTTCAAAATGCCCAGGACAGGATGGATTTCCTGTCGAATTTTATAAAAAGTTCAGTCTCAAATTGGTTCCCCTCCTGCTGAATATGTTTAGACATTCATTTGAATCTTGTTACAGGCCTCTATTTCTTTGATCCTGAAGAAGGATAAAGATCCTTTATCTTGTGGCTCCTATCGTCCAATTTCTCTTTTAAATGTAGACTATAAAATTCTTGCCAAATTATTAGCACTCTGTTTAGAAATTGTTTTGCCACTTTTGATCAATTCTGACCAGACTGGATTTATTAAGGGGAGATATGCCTTTTCCAATGTTAGACGGTTATTCAATGTGCCCTATAACCCCACAGATTCTAGTGAAGCTGAATTTGTGATTAGTCTGGATGCGGAGAAGGCATTTGATAGAGTGGAATGGGGTTACCTTTTTATGTACTTCAACGATTTGGATTTGGTAATAATTTTGTTTCATGGATAAAGCTCTTGTACACTTCTCCTCTTGCTTCTGTTAAAACAAATTTCATTTACTCTAAGTACTTCCCTCTTTTCAGAGGCACTAGACAGGGATGCCCCATGTCCCCATTACTTTTTGCAATTGCTATAGAGCCATTGGCCATCTCCCTTAGATCCAATATATATCTAAGTGGGGTTATAAGATCAGGCATTGAACAGCGGCTTTCCTTATATGCCGATGACTTGCTTCTTATATTTCTAAACCAGCCACTTCAGTTCCTATTGTACTTTCAACTCTTGATCATTTTAGCCGCATATCTGGCTTTAAGCTAAACCTTGGCAAAAGTGAAATTTTTCCAATAAATTCAGCAGCTCGAAAACATTCACTTGTTTTCTCCCCTTCAAGGTTGCCCTTGATGGTTTTACATACTTAGGGGTTAAGGTCAAGAGTAGATTCTGCGAACTTTTTAAATTTAACTTTGAACCATTGGTGGACAAGGTCAAACAGGACCTGGATAGATGGTCTTTGCTTCATTTATCCGTTGCTGGGAGAATTAATACGATTAAAATGAACGTGCTTCCCAAATTTTCTTTTTTCTTTCAGTGTATCCCTGTTTTTATCCCGGTTTCTTTTTTCAGTAAATTGGACCAAATTATTACTGGATTTATTTGGGGTCATGAACCCTCTAGAATTCGTAAGTCATATCTGAGGTGACCAAAAGGTGTGGGTGGAATGGCACTGCCGGACTTTATGTTTTATTATTGGGCATCCAATATTAGAATTCTTATTTACTGGTTAAAGGCAAAGGATTTGGATAGTGCCCCGGCTTGGTTGAAATTGGAAGCCTCCTCCTGTATACAATCGTCTTTGTCTGCTTAGTTTATGCTCCCAAACTGCTATCTGGTGCTGAAATTCCAAATAATAAAATGGTGAGAGAGACTTTGAAAATCTGGTTCCAGCTTCGCCGTTATTTTAAATTAAACTTTTTTCTTTACAATCTCCTATCTTTAAGAACCCTTTATTTCGGCCCGCTATGATTGATAGTGCGTTCTCTGTTTGGTTCTCTCATGGTATCAAAAGCTTTAGTGACCTCTATGACCAGGGTACATTTGTTCTTTTGACCAGCTTTCTATTAAGTTTGACCCCCAAAGAGCCACTTTTTCGTTACCTACAGGTCCGAAGTTATGTTAAGAAAAAAACTTCTTTTTTTCCATCTAAGCCTCTTGCTAATGAGTTGGATAATCTTCTGTTACCCCTTCACCGAAAAAGGGCATTGTATCATGTTTGTATGAGAGGCTGTGCTGTTTTCGTGAATCCCCAATCCTTTCAATCAAAGCGGCATGGGAAGAGGACCTGGGTTTTTTGCTTCCAGATGACCTGTGGGATAAAATTCTTTATCGGGTACATGGTTCGTCACTGTGTGCCAGACATGGACTAATCCAGTGTAAGATCCTGCATCGCACTCACGGACTAAGGCCAGGCTCTCTAAAATATACTCAAACGTTAGTTTGGGTGTCTGATGCGACCGCTGTCATCAGACACCTGCCTCATTGATTCATATGCTTTGGTCATGCCCATCATTAAAGCAGTATTGGACAAATATTTTGCAGCTTTGTCTGAAGCAGTACACATGTCCATCCAGCCTGACCCACTAACTGCACTGTTGGTGAACTTTCTGAGAGGGTTTCTGTGTCAAGACTCGAGGCTGATTTGGTCTTTCCTCACTCTGTTGGCGAGGCGTAGAATTTTGCTGTGCTGGAAATCAGCTCTACCTCCATCATTTGAATTTTGGATTAAAGATGCTTTACACTTTAGTAAACTTGATAAGATTAAATTTACCCTTCGAGGTTCCTCAGCTAATTTTTTGAAAATTTGGCAGCCGTTTTTTGATTTTATTCAGACGCTGCCGTCCCGTATGGTACCCAACTAAATTTTATTTTCGCCTGACCTTTTTATTTACATTTTATTATATTATTTACCAAATAATTTATTTTGTCATTAATACCCATTGATGTACACGTTTATTTAATTTCTCCCCCGTCTTTTTTTTTGTTTGTTTGTTTTTTTTGTTTTTTTTTCGAGGGGAAAGTTTATGTATGCGTTCTATATGTCCTATGTCCGGTTTTGTTATAGAAAAAGTCTATATACTTTGTTTATACATTTTTTGCATATTTTGTATTTTGGTGTAAAAATCGAATAAAAAGATTAAAAAAAAAAAAAAGGTTTACAGGCTCAATACCAGGAAATGATCCTGAATCACAACCTTCCTGCTGCAGGATCACAAGAAACAGATGGACTGACAGTTTCTGTCGGTCATCATCACATTTCAACACTAACATTAACATTAACATTAACATCGCTGCAGGACAAACAGCTGGAAAATTTTTACAATTATTTTTAGGACTGGAAGTTTTGAAGAGGCCCAGCAAAATTAGCAAGAAGAAAATGTATTAAAACTTACAGAAAGCAAGAGTAGATGTGAACAGGAGGGTTCACCATCTGCTGACGAAACAAGAAATAAATAAATACTGAACAGAGCAGAAGAGCTAATTACAGGTGAGTGGGTGCAACTGCAGCGGCGCAGTTGGTAGAACTGTTGCCTTCGATTCCCGGCCCGGGGTCTTTCTGCACAGAGTTCTCCCTGTGCATGCTGGGTTCTCTCCGGGTACTCCGGCTTCCTCCCACAGTCCAGAAACAGGATCAGTCTTTCCAACGAACCAGCAAGGATGGATGGATGGATGGATGGATGGATGGATGGATGGATGGATGGATGGATGGATGGATGGATGGATGGATGGATGGATGGATGGATGGATGGATGGATGGATGGATGGATGGATGGAAGGAAGGAAGGAAGAAGAAGAAGAAAGAAAGAAAGAAAGAAAGAAAGAAAGAAAGAAAGAAAGAAAGAAAGAAAGAAAGAAAGAAAGAAAGAAAGAAAGAAAGAAAGAAAGAAAGAAAGAAAGAAAGAAAGAAAGAAAGAAAGAAAGATCAGGGAATGAAACCTGAACTGTAGATATAAATTAAAGCGAAACTAAATCAATTCAAAACAGAAACGATGAGATGAACTGAACTAATACAGGAAATAAAACCAAAAAATTAAAGGAGCAAATGACTGAAACACCACAGAACTACAACAAAAATAAATATTGCAAAATTTCCTATGAAAATAAATGTTCTGGTTTCATGAAAATCATTTAAATGAATCATTTAATCATTTAATTTTTAAAGAAATGAGTAACAGTTCCCAACATGTCCTCTAGATGGCACTAAAAACCCATTCATTGTTTCTTACAGGCCAGTTCTGTTCAGTCCACTTTAATCCAACTAAAGTCTGTTTGTCTAAGTCCGGCCTATTTGGAGAGGTGTGAACACTAATCGACCTCTGACCTCTGACCTCTGGTCTTCCAAACCTCAATAGAATTCTGGTTCTGTTTGACTGTGAACACCAAGTGGATCAGATACCGCGCCAAAATCAGGAAGTGGACAAAAGGGGTAAATACAACCAAAGCTAACATGTTAGCCTTGCGCTAGCAGCAGAAATGGCTCCTGGTCTTCAGCCAAAGACTAAAGAGAAATCCTCCTTCTTGTTTCATCTGCTGAAGCAGGAAGTTGCTCTCAGCGTCTTCAGAGGTTTTTGTTGTTTCCTTCAGTGGTTCTTGCTGCAGCGCCCCCACAGGCCAGGAGGGGAGCAGGTTGATTTGAGAACCGCAGCAGCAGGTAGAGCAGATGGTGGAGTTCTGATTCCAGTAGAACCGGGTCAACCGGACCATCAGGAGCAAAATTCTCCAAAAATCACAAAAAATTATCAATGGTTGATGTTTTTACTGCTAATGGAGGAAAGTTGTCTTCATCCACAAAGAGTCAAAACTATAGATTATTACAGAAAACAAGTCAGTAAACAGTCAGAAAAGCCGTTTAAATGATGTTATTATCTGGAGACCCGTCCATCCTGACACACTGACTCCTCTGCTTTACCGTCTGGTCGGATTCGTCTCTGCCTGCAGCTTCTGGACCTGATGCTATCACATTCCTGACTCTTTGCCCTCCGGTTTCTGGCTTTGAAAGAATCTCTCACCGTCTCAATTATCGATCTCAGCGTAAAGAAAGGAAACGTCTTAAAATGCATGCCTCTTGTTGGATTTATGTCGCAGGTCTTGCTCAGCTTGATAACAGACTCTTGACCTTAAGCAGCGCGCTGCAAGGAGGAAAAGTAAGAGTGAGGAAAAGAGCAGTCTCCCTGGTGATTTAGGCCTTTTAACTGTCCTGCTGAACCCAGTGGGTTATCCTCTGGACAATAGGAAGGGAAAAGCAGGAATGTTTTGATTGCAAATGGCAAGAGGGCTGAAGCGTTAAGGTCAAACCTCTTAGGGTTTCTTCTATAAATCTGGAGAGACTGAAGAGCAATTAAAATGCAGCGTGACAGTTTGGAGAAAGCAGGATGAAAACACCACACTTATGAATAATTCACAATGTTTTTTAAGCATACAGAAAAGAAAAGTAAACCCGGCTAGAAAGCCAGCAATGTTTGAGTCGATTACAGAACAAAAGGCGTGAGCGTGCCGAACGCAGACGACGATTCCCATCAGGTCAGGAGACGAACGGCAACACAAACATCCGCAGGCAAACGGGAGACAGAATGTGTAAGTTTTCCTCAGAGACAAAGGAGAGCCTGTAATTATAATCCTGTTCCTCTGCTGAAATGAAGTGAGTTAAGAAAAAAATCAATGGCTGTCCGGATAGAGAGATGAAAATGAAGGTGCAGAAATCAATTGTATCGATGCAATCTGCGAGAGTAAGTGTTGGTCTGCTTGTTTGTCAGAGAACTGAATGAATCTTTGAAGCTGAAGCAGCGGAGAGTCTGAGTCCGAGGAACAAACGACGTTCAGCGGGACAAAAAACACAATTTCACATAAAACTAATATTAATCAGCCTGCATTGTAATTTAATTTCACAGGTTTGTAATTTTATTTCAGTAAATCATTGGTTCACTCCGGATGGAGTCGGATCATTTTCTGGTGTTTCTCACCCGTCGCTGGAGACCTGAAGAGAATCTGATCCGTTGTTTTGTCTTCAAACAAAGCGAGTTGCTAAACCAGCAGGTTGGATAATTCAGCGCTTTGCTGCTTCCTCCCCTTCAGCCTGTTCTCAGCCTCACCCTGTGCAGAAGCAAAGGAAGATCTTATGATTTTATCTTCGTAAAACTACAAAAATGTTTCAGTTTCCATCATTTATGGTACAAAGAGGAAATGTAAAGATTTATTCCGTGCTTCCTTGTATCATCTGTTGTAACCATCCAGTCTTTTTCTTCATCTCAACCTGCAGCCTCCAGAGAACCCGGATGTTCTCGTTCTCACCAGCAGGGGGAGCAGTTCAGCGTCATGTTCTCCTGAAACATCTGGATTTTAATGTCTGAGGGTTCTGACTCCATGTTCAGCCCCAACCCGTCCAGCCAGCTGGTCTCCACTAACCCAGCCCACAGCATCACCCCTCCTCCACCTTGTGTGAGAGTGGAGTCAAAGTGAAGCTCAGCCCTAATTGCTGCTGTTTCTGAGTTTCCTGACGGTCTGAAAGCTCGATGCTCCGCAGGGAGTTTTTCCAGAGACGTATCGATGTGTCTGAATGGATTTCTCCATTAATCTTGATTAAGCAACAACACCTGTGCAGCTTTCAGCATCAAAGTGGCATTGAGTTGTGGCCTTGGACTGAGCCGTTCAGCAGGAGCTCTTCTCTAAAACGGCGGCCATTATGGCTGCTTTCATCCCTTTGACCCCTGATAGATTGCTCTTATTTCCCCAGGTTCACCAGGCCAGCGCCTCTTGATTTCTGAGATGAGATGTCAGAGTCTCTCTTGTGAAGCGGAGTCATAACTTGCTGTACGTTGCTGCGTCTGAAGGGCCCTTCTGCTCTGTTCCACAGCAGACGTCATTACAGTTTTATTGCCTGGAAGAGACATAAAGCAAAGACGGGTGATCAAAACTGAACAGTTTAGTTCTGTGAAATGTCCTTTTGCCATATCAGTGAAGAAAGGGCAGAATAGCTCTTTATCTTCAGAAAAATGTAATAAAACATCCTCCATACTTCATGCTTTTCCTCTGATTCAAGGCTCATGAGTTCAAGCTGGTGCAGCTGTGCAGAAAAAGCAGAATCACACTCCAACAACCTGACGTGATCTGAGATGACAAGTTGAAAATTTGATATTCTCAGCACAGGTTCAAGCGTCGACTGCAATTCTCCTGTAATTTCTGCTCCAATAGCCTCATTTCCACAGAGCTGCTTCGAAAACTGAGCTGAGTTCAAATGCATAAGAATAAATGAAAAGTGGAATCTGTTTAAATACTTTAAATCAAAACAAACAAAATCCAGTCAGAGTCGTGCCAGAGAGAAATCCTCTCCGTAAAGCTCTGACCCAGATCGGCGCCGTCTGGCCCGATACAGTCAAACTTTCTGCTCCAAAATCATTTTATTTTCGTCTAAAAGTGAAAGTTGATGTGATGTAACCGAGGACAGAGAAAGTCGAGCGTCTCTTTAATACAGGAAGATGTTACAGCTTCATGAAAATGAGTGTTTGCATTTAAATTCCCCTTCCAGCCTTTTGAATGTGCTTCAGATGCTTTTCACCAGCAGAGGATCCATATGGCAGATTACAGGGCTCTTCAGAATAAAAGCACCAGCAGTATTGCAGAAAGCATCTTCTTTCTCCTGATGAACTCTGGATGCAGCTGAGCTTTAAAGCCTGAGCACAGACGCTATTTTTAGACGCAGAGTTTCATCACCGCCGCTCTGCAGACGTCCAGCTATGATGAAATCAATCCCACAAACCGGCCAGAGGATCAGAGAGAAACTTTCTGCTCCTGTTTCTGTCCACAGGAAGTTTCCAGCGTCGCGTTTCCCCCTGAAAACTCAGAGTCATTAGGAGCCTTTAATTATTCATTTATGCTCTGAAACTCTGACTGGATTCACCGCACGACTCTTGCTGCACAAACATGTTCGTTTTATTTTCTGTTTTCTTCTTCTGTGGTTTTTAATCATCATTTGGATTCTGCAAAGTTTCCCAGGTTGTGAAATATTGAAATGTATTTAATCAATGTGAGAATTTTCTGATGGTTTCTGGACAAACATTCACCCTCGAGTTTTTACTGGTCAGTTTCTGTGTTTACTGGTCAGTTTCTCTTTTTACTGGTCAGTTTCTGTGTTTACTGGTCAGTTTCTGTGTTTACTGGTCAGTTTCTCTCTGTTTACTGGTCAGTTTCTGTGTTTACTGGTCAGTTTCTGTGTTTACTGGTCAGTTTCTGTGTTTACTGGTCAGTTTCTGTGTTTACTGGTCAGTTTCTCTGTTTACTGGTCAGTTTCTCTGTTTACTGGTCAGTTTCTCTCTGTTTACTGGTCAGTTTCTCTGTTTACTGGTCAGTTTCTGTGTTTACTGGTCAGTTTCTGTGTTTACTGGTCAGTTTCTCTGTTTACTGGTCAGTTTCTCTCTGTTTACTGGTCAGTTTCTGTGTTTACTGGTCAGTTTCTGTGTTTACTGGTCAGTTTCTGTGTTTACTGGTCAGTTTCTCTCTGTTTACTGGTCAGTTTCTCTGTTTACTGGTCAGTTTCTGTGTTTACTGGTCAGTTTCTGTGTTTACTGGTCAGTTTCTCTCTGTTTACTGGTCAGTTTCTCTGTTTACTGGTCAGTTTCTGTGTTTACTGGTCAGTTTCTGTGTTTACTGGTCAGTTTCTCTCTGTTTACTGGTCAGTTTCTGTGTTTACTGGTCAGTTTCTCTGTTTACTGGTCAGTTTCTCTGTTTACTGGTCAGTTTCTCTCTGTTTACTGGTCAGTTTCTGTGTTTACTGGTCAGTTTCTGTGTTTACTGGTCAGTTTCTCTGTTTACTGGTCAGTTTCTCTCTGTTTACTGGTCAGTTTCTCTCTGTTTACTGGTCAGTTTCTGTGTTTACTGGTCAGTTTCTGCTGGTTTCAGATCCTCCCAGTAGGAAGCTGCAGTTCTGCAGCAGCGTGCTGCTCTCTGTTTTTACCCAATTATCAGAGTAGAGGAACAAATCTGTCAGAAATGAGACGTAGTTGCAGTATTGATCTGTTTACTCGGTCCCACAGCATCACCCCGCCGCCCCCATGCTGCTCCTCTCCACCTGCTTCGCGCCACAGCAGGGGAGGAATCAGAAAATCACAGCAGTGACCGGGGAATGCTGCGAAACGGAGCTGGAAACATCCCAGATCTGCTCCTGAACTGACAGGACGATGAGGTTTAACTTATTGACATTGTGTCATTAACAATAATTGCCTTTTTATGGACCATGTTTTTCTAACTCAACCAAAAAGGCAAAAAAAAAAAAATCCTCCGTTAAATTCAGAATTCTGTTTTATTTTCTCCTAAATTTGATTTTTTTTCCAGAATTCTGACTTTAATCTTTTGATATCAGAAATCTGAGGAAAAATTGTGAATTTAATGTGAGAGTTTTATTTTGTGTCTTTAATTTTCTTCATTATTAAAAACAGAAAAACTAACTTATGGGAAAATGAAAGTCGAATTAAAAACAGATTCATAAAAAGCTCAGAGCTGCAGAACCAGATTAGAAAATCCCTCCTGATGTTTGAGCCTCAATCTCCAAGATTACAGAAGAAACCAGAAGTTTACATACGCCAAATAAAAAGAAGCATGTGTCTGTCTGAAGCTCAATCAGAACATCAGTATGATCAATACTGTAGCTAATATGTAGAAAATGTTTTTGATGAAAGTCCTGTAGCTTTACATGGAGATCCATGTGAGACTAAATTAAAGTTTCATGTTTCTCTTCTTGTCATTTTGATGATTCTGACCTGAAACTAGAAAAGTTTGATTTGATTTCTGACAGTGAATAAAAATGACGTCTTTTTATTTGATGTATGTAAACTTCTGGCTCCGCCTGTATGTTTTATTTTATTTTATTTATTTTTGTTGGGCTTTTTATGAAGAATCTGTTTCATTCTCTATAACATTTAATGCTGTTATTTTGCAAACTGCCAAATAAACAGAGTTTTATGTATGTAGCTGGTGTTTAAACCTGTTGCTCATCCAGATCTGCATCAGTCGGTTTTTCATTTCAGAAGATAAACCAGATTTTCAGATGTGATTTTACAGAATGAGGCGAAGCTTCACCTGCTGCAGCCTGCTGCAGCAGCCTGCATGCCTCCACCTCCGGCTTCCCCCAACAAAAGGCTGTAAATATGCAAAGCAGATTAATTAGTTTCCCAAGGTCACCTGTGCAGAGAGCAGCGCTGCGTGTCGATAAATCAGCGGCATCTGAGCCAGATGAGTTGCTGCGGAGCTTCATTGATATTTTCCCAGGAGTTAACGAAGCTTTGTGTGAAGCTTCATTTGGCCAAAATGTATTTGCCTTTAATCCGCGGCCCTGAAAACCCACCAGCGTCTGAACTGTTAGAGTGTCTTAGTTCTGGTGGCTTTAACTGCAGCGGCCGGCTCCTCTGGATCCGGACCAGAACCGTCCAGCCGAACGGCAGAGTCAGCATTCTGCAGCTTATCGGGCCTGATGCCTGCCAGCTTCCTGTGTTTCTGTCATCAAACAGGATGACAGAACCACCTGGATGGATCTGACGTCACCGAGACATGAAACTGAAACTGCAGCTGCCTGAGAAGTGATGGATGTTCCCCTGGCGATTCCTCCCGGTAACAACTTAGTGGAAATAAGACAACTGCGAGACTCGTCACTTAGACGCTTTTATGGGAAAATGAAAGTCGAATTTAATCCGTCCAACAGACACAATCCCTGATGTGGGCAGTTTGGAGGTGTGTGCGCTACTGCAGGTCACTGATCCGTTTTGGTCTGGACTGAGCAGCGCGGCTTCCTTCTCCAGAACTTTCTCTCCTCTGGGTTCCTTTGTTTTTATGATTCTGGTTGATCATTGATTCTCTGATGAACCTCTGAGGCCAGAACCAGAACCAGAACCAGGCTCCGTTGGCTGAGATCCAATCATAAAACTATTATTTACTATCATGACTGCTAAAAGAAACCGTTTATTTAGAGGCATGAAAGTAAAAGGGGCTGAATACAAATCCACAGCCCATCTTCAGATTTGCATGTGTAGAGTCGAGTCGGTTCGGGTCGGGTCGGTTCGGGTCGGGCCGGGTCGGGTCGGGTCGGGTCGGGTCGGGTCGGGTCGGGTCGGGTTGGGTCGGGTCGGGTCGGGTCGGGTCGGTTCGGGTCGGGTCGGTTCGGGTCGGGTCGGGTTGGGTCGGGTCGGGTCGGGTCGGGTCGGGTCGGGTCGGTTCGGGTCGGGTCGGGTCGGGTCGGGTCGGGTTGGGTCGGGTCGGTTCGGGTTGGGTCGGTTCGGGTCGGGTCGGGTTGGGTCGGGTCGGGTCGGGTCGGGTCGGGCCGGGTCGGGTCGGGTCGGGTTGGGTCGGTTCGGGTCGGGTCGGGTCGGGTTGGGTCGGGTCGAGTCGGTTCGAGTCGGGTTGGGTCGGTTCGGGTCGGTTCGGGTCGGGTCGGGTCGTGTCGGGTCGGTCGGGTCGGGTCTGGTCTGGTCGGTTCGGGTCGTGTCGGGTCGGGTCGGGTCTGGTCTGGTCGGTTCGGGTCGGGTCGGGTCGGGTCGGTTCGGGTCGGGTCGGGTCGGGTCGGGTCGGGTCGGGTATCAGCCTGCAGCTCCTTTTCCTTCAGGTCTTCCCTCAGATGGACATGAAGACATTTCAGGGACTGATTGGACTCATGGCGCCGGCGCTGCAGAGGAGGATCGTTTCCCTGACTGGGTGAGTTCTGATGTTGATGGACTGAGTGGTTTTACTGCTGCTGGCTTTTGGGTTTTATTTCCCATAAATCTGATTTTCTTTTTTCTGCTGTTTCTGCTCACATCAAACTGTAAGTATGAGATGAGAGAGAAAGTTTGATTCTGAGCTCTGCAGGAGGTTCAGACATGAGACATGAGACATCTGCAGGTTCTCATCTTTCTTCTTTTCATGTTTACTTCTAAAACATTTAATAGTAGAAATAGTGTCAATATGTAAAAGTTTTTAATATGCATTTATTGATATTGTCACTTTAATTGTGGGCATTTTTATCATAAATCCATTTTCTACATATAAAATCTATAATAATTTTGCTTTTGGACATTTCCATTGATCTTTGTCTGATTTTAACATTCAGGTGATGAAAAGCAAAAACAGAAGAAAAAAACTTTTGACAGCCATGAAAGAGGAAACCAAAAGTGTGCAAAGAGGAAAGTGTTTCAGAAATATTGTTCTCATCTTTAAATAAATATAATTTTGGATGATTCAATATTTTGTCTTTCAGCCAAAACATTTAGTTTGCATATTAATAAATGACCAGCAATCCATTCAGATCCTACAGGAAAATGAATTAAACTGTGGAAAAATATTCAATAACTTGAGAAATTATTTAATTCATAATGAAATAATCCACTACAGATTAACAGATTACCTCTGAGTGAAGAAAAACAGGCCAGTGCTTCCCTCTGCTGGTGAATACGTAGTATCACAATTTCAGACTTTTATTTTATTTTATTTTTTTGATTTATTTTATTTTATTGTCTCTGGTATTCTGATGAAGCTTCATATTTTTGCGCTAAAAGTTTCAGTTCAGATTTTATTCATGCAGCAACAGGAAGAAGAAAATAATTTTTCTTTCCGTGGTTTAACTTCACCACACAGACCTGATCGATTCCACTGCAGATGCCAGAATCAATGCTGCTTTGGATCAATATTGATTTGGATCAATGTTGTGCCAACATGTTGGAAAGTCTGAATGAGGCGGATGGAGGCATTTCCTGAGTCCAGCTCTGGTCTCTGCAGAGAAACAGGAACAACCTGCAGCGGCTGTGGAGTTTAGTTTCCTCAGGGTTTAGTTTCCTCAGGGTTTAGTTTCCTCAGACTTTAGTTTCCTCAGGGTTTAGTTTCCTCAGACTTTAGTTTCCTCAGGGTTTAGTTTCCTCAGACTTTAGTTTCCTCAGGGTTTAGTTTCCACAGGTTTAGTTTCCTCAGACTTTAGTTTCCTCAGGGTTTAGTTTCCTCAGACTTTAGTTTCCTCAGGGTTTAGTTTCCACAGGTTTAGTTTCCACAGGTTTAGTTTCCTCAGACTTTAGTTTCCTCAGGGTTTAGTTTCCTCAGGGTTTAGTTTCCTCAGACTTTAGTTTCCTCAGGGTTTAGTTTCCACAGGGTTTAGTTTCCACAGGGTTTAGTTTCCTCAGACTTTAGTTTCCTCAGGGTTTAGTTTCCTCAGACTTTAGTTTCCTCAGGGTTTAGTTTCCACAGGTTTAGTTTCCACAGGTTTAGTTTCCACAGGTTTAGTTTCCACAGGGTTTAGTTTCCACAGGTTTAGTTTCCACAGGTTTAGTTTCCACAGGTTTAGTTTCCACAGGGTTTAGTTTCCACAGGTTTAGTTTCCACAGGGTTTAGTTTCCACAGGGTTTAGTTTCCACAGGTTTAGTTTCCACAGGTTTAGTTTCCACAGGGTTTAGTTTCCACAGGTCAGGGGTCAGGGTGGATGGGTTTCCTGTCCACCTGCTGCAGCATCAGGACGCAGCCATGCTGAGTGAGGCTGCGGCGGTCGGGTTTCCTCGGAGGAGGTGGAGAAAGCAGAGGAGGTGGGCAGAGGGTTGCTGAGTGGGAATCTGTGGCGATGCCTCTTACTGGTTTCTCTGGTCAGGCAGTGGGAGGAAGGTTTTCTCAGCTGATTTCTTCCTGTTTTTGCATCTTCATGTGACTCTGACCTGTAAAAGCAGAAGATTTGAACCAGATCTGAACGGTAAGTCTGTTTCCTCCGATCTGACTCTAATTTGGATTAAAAATGTGAAGAACGTTTATCACGATAAAGTTTGTTTTTCCATACGAGCGAACGCTTTGTTGTTCCAGTCACATGTATTTGTGATGGAGGGTGTGGCCTAACATGATCAATACTTCTATCAAAATAATTGATCGGGAGCTTCATCACCTCCTGTACAATAAGCCTGACAGTAAAAGAAGAGAACAATTTAGCAGATCAATTATTTACAGAGATGCAATAAAATAAAAGGACTGAAACGAGACAAACGACGTCCGAATGATCGGAGTTTGATTCTGTGCAGCCAGAAACAACATGAAGCTGTTTGGGACCAAAATCGACTGGAAGCTTCAGGCTGTTGGAAACAAACGGATGTTTCCACCATGATGTCATTTATTGATCAGTGGAATCACATTTCAAACCGTCTTCTCCTGTTTTGCCTGGAACGAGGGACTTGCTGGTCTGACTGGGCGCAGTCGGATCCACAGTCAGCCCAGAAACAGATCAGATGAAAACTGCCTCAAAACTTTTTCATTATGCGTTTAAATGTTTTCCAGAAATGAAGGAAAACTTGCAGCTGCATCCTTGTTAAAGTCGAGTCTTTCGTGGAAAATTCATTTTCCCACAAGAAATATGACATAATGTACAATTCAGATGAAAAACAAACAAATATGTTAGAAAAATCTGTTTCATAAAATGTTTAAACTTTTAAATGAAAACCAGTTCAATCAACTTCAGTGTTCCTCAATCATCAGTTTCAGTTAAACCTGAAATAAATCTGATTTTCTTTGTAGAAATGATTACAAAGGGTCAAAGTATCTCATTGTGCAAAGGTACCAGTCAGGATAAGGATGCAGTGAAGTCATTCACTTGTATTTGGAGAAATTTGGGATTTCCAGGTTGTTATTACACAACCTGGACGATTCTAAAATGTCTTTTGATAATGACATTTGATAAATGTTTTTATCGAATGTCTTTATCGAATGACATTTATTCAATAAAAATAATGTCATTTCCAAACCACAGGAGTCGCAGGAATTCAGTCCAAGTATTATTTAGTCTTTTATTTCTCAGAAAACATTCAGATCTCATCAAATTTCAACAAGAAAGTGTTGAAACCAAACACCAAAATGTGGGACACAGTTTCAAGACAACACAGATGCATGGTAGTGGCAGTGTCATTCTGGGATCATTGAGCTGGATCTGGGTTTTGATAAGGAGCATGAAGTTCTGAATAGTTCTGGTTCCCATTCAGCTGTGACCCAAAACCTTCAGGGGTCTAAAGATGAAAGGTTTTATCTTTTGCTCTATTTGCACTTTTACTTTTGAAACCAAAGAATAAAAATACAGCTGATGAAAAAGTGAAAGAGATTTACATATAAAGGCTGTTTAGATCAATAATGTTTATGAGTTATTAATAACCCTGCAATGAAAATGTTCATCAATGCATAAAACATATTATAAAATGTATTCAGAAATGATTTGAAATTCAAGAAACAACAATGAAATGAAAACGTAATTATGTAAGAGAATTTAAATCCTGTTTGGTTAAATGTGTGAATGAACTGAGATCAGAGACGTGACAGAAAGTTGGATGTTTTGAAGATTTTATGTCTGTTGATGTTTCATTTTCATTCAGATCAAATGTTCCTCTTTCTGCTCATGTAAAACAGAGCAGATGTCAAAAACTCACAATATG
Organism: Poeciliopsis prolifica; assembly: GCF_027474105.1. Taxonomy (NCBI): domain Eukaryota; kingdom Metazoa; phylum Chordata; class Actinopteri; order Cyprinodontiformes; family Poeciliidae; genus Poeciliopsis; species Poeciliopsis prolifica. Next base: position 1,241,517 of record NW_026562409.1, read on the forward strand.
TTCAGACATATTGGCTCCACAAAGCTGATAGAGATCAGCAACAAATAATGAAAATAAATGAGTGAATAAAGTATGAATGTCAGCAGAATCTGTGATACTGAATGATCTGCCTGCAGGATGAGCCTGTTTCTCCTCACAGTTCATGTTTCTCCTCCAGAAGCCGCTGCAGGTCATGCCGGGCAGCCCAGAGAACATCCCGCTGGGGGAGTGCGCCCTGTCCCAGTCCCAGGACGGGCTGACGCCCCCCAGCCAGGCGGCCAGCCGGACGGCCAGCACCGTCTTCTCTCTGTCCCGCAGCGAGTCGCTCTGGACCACGGAGCCGCCGCCCAAGAAATGCGACGTGTTCTGGTTCCCGATCCACTTCATGTCCACCGGCGGCAGCTTCCTGGCCTGCGGCGTCATCATCAGCGGCCTGTGCTTCGCCGGGCGGTGCTACAAGGCCACCGCCCTGCTGGGGCCGGCCCTGCTGTCCATAGGGCTGATGGTGCTGGTGGTGGGGGTGGTGCTCATCCCCATCACCAAGAAGAACCGGAAGCGCTCCCACATGCGGAGGCCCCTCAGCTACTGCAAGCCTCCGGCCATCAACGTGTGATGTCATCGGGGGTTTCCCAGGAACACTGCGGCGTCTTCAGCCTGGAGACGTTTGGGTCCGCGGACCGGCCGGGGAACAGAACCGGCCGGGGAACAGAACCGGCTAGAGTTACACTGTAAAACATCAACGGAAATATTCAATATTCCGTCATATAGAATCCCAAAGTCAATTATTTAGTCACTAAATATGAACAGACTGGATCTTTAGTTTCAAACTAAATGCTTACTTTAATAGATACATTTTTAATATTTATTTTGCAAACTAAACATTCAGTTACAAACTAAAGTGTTGAGTCTGAGCTAAATATTTAGCTTGCAAACTATTTATCTAAATATTATGTTGCCAAAATAAATCTTTAGTTCCAGACTAAATATTGAATTTGAAAGCTAAACATGTAGCTTGCAAACTAAATATTTAGCTTATTGATGAAATATTTAGTTTAGTGTATAAATGTGTGAAAAATGAATATCCACAAAATATTGCTGTTAATGTTTTACAGTGTAACTTTATGAGCTCTGCTGAGGCTGTTATTCACACATTTACAAGGTCTTAGCACAGATGAGAGCAAAGAGACACTTTAAATATTCATGCAGAGAGAAGTGAAGTTTCAGCCTCATGAATAACTAAAAGAGTTTATAATTATCACTTTGCGTTTTATTGTCTCATTGCTTCCAGTAAGCAGCTCGCTGTGCAGCAGAGGAGCAGAAATGTTTCCGCCTTCATGGATGCAAATGATGAGAGTCTGACCAGAAAAAAGATTTAAAATAGAAAAACATTCAGAAACACCTGCATGCTGCAGGCTGCAGGACTCAGAGTCACAGCAACAGGCTGGAAAATAATGTTTATGAATTAATGAATAATAAGAGATTCTATTGTAACAATCAGCTGATCGAACTTTATCTGCACTGGAAAAAGTGTGGCCTTGCTTAAAGTAAAAAATTTGATGTCCATTTGTTGCATCTAAAATATTTGACTTCACAGAATGTAAATAAAGTTGTTTGGTACAACATGGCTATTTAATTTGACTCAAACCATATTATTGTACTTGAGCCAATATTAATTCTTCACCTTTATCCAAGTTAAATTATTTACATTTCAGTTTTGGAACCAAAGTAAAATATTTACATTGAACCAATCAAATATATATACATTGCACCAAAGTAATATTCAGGCATTAGCACCAGTTAATTCATTCTCACCATGAAAGTTTTTTTTATATTTCATTAATTTGGTTTAAAAAACTATTTGCTAACCCTGATGGCTGGGCGACCGGTTGATTTCTGGCTAAACGTAGCCAGAAATCAAAACAAGAAAAGTCTTTCAGAAAGTTGGTTTCTGTCCGACAGCGACGATCATGGCTTAAGAGGAGCCCCAAAGAGTGTGTGTGTGTGTGTGTGTGTACAGCATCTACATATATACACACACAGTGTGTTTATATTGCATTTTTAAAAATTAATACACAATTAATACACTCCAGCAACATTTTTTCAAAGTCATTTATTCCTCACGAGTAAAAAAGGAGAAAAAAAAGTGGCATGTTCAGACAAACAAATATAAACATGTCATTGTTGCTCAGAGCAATGAAATAAAGACAATATGGCTTACCAAGCTAAATTAAATGGTTGGAAAGCATCCACTGTTGTACTGTTCAAACACATGAAGGAATGTTGCATCTCTAAACATCATCAAAGAAGTAAAATTCCAACAAAAGCAGTCCATGAAAGTGACACCGTGAGCCTGTATAACAAAGTGCTGCTGAGGTGGTCTACCTCTTAAATAGAAGCCAGTGGTAACTACATGCACACAATAAGCACACACAAATATACACCACTGTGCAGTTTTGAGTTCACCACTGAGTTTGCGAATCTTGGAAGTCATCTTGTTGGAACCAAGCTCCATCAGGATCTTGTGAAGGGCCTCAAAGGTGAACCTGAAACCCTGTGGATACTCCATGATAAGGGCATAGCAAAGTCCAAAGAGCATTACAACTCCGGCTGCAACAGAAGGCAACTCATTGAGGACTTCCACACCATCAATGACAATCCCAACGTCTTGGGGCTGCTGTAGAAGGCTTGAATTCTCTCTGAAGACGAAGTCTGCCATGATGGTCCTCTCCAGCTCCTGCTTGGCTTGATCTTTCTGGGAGACCTGAGGCAAAATATACGACATTATGCAACTGAACAACTGCAGTCTGGCACACCTCATTAATCACTATATAGTGTATAATGGCATAGGTGGTCTCCTGTGATGAATAAAGTTGAATCATCATTGTGACAGAAAATATCTGGACGTACTATGTATTCCTTTATAAGGTCCTCAACACGTTCTCCCAGGTAGATGATGAGAGCTTTGAGGATACACTCCCTTCTGAAATCTGCATCAGCACCCTTTAGGGACAATCAAAATGGTTATTATGCAATGTGTAGACTAATCTAGCAACTTAATTCTCAGCTCTACCATAAACAGTGCTTTTACAGTGCGCGCCTGGTCAATATTGAATCCATGGCAGACTAATACAAAGCTGTGGAAATGTAAAGCCATTCTAGTACATCTGCCAGAGGCCACTGGTAGTCCCTCTTTAAATATGAAGACAGACTGGATGGCTCCTGTTTTGGTTCCTACAGTCTCAAAGTATCTTTGGTGCAGTGACAGGTGCACAAATTATTACTACACATTAACGTACTCATAGATGGCACATGTTTTTCTTTTTTTAAATGGTTGGTATAAACACACTAGACGAACTAATTGCTAACATGGCTTAATATGCTGAGCTAGTCAAGTTCACGGTGTAGCCGAGCTAACCGTGGTTAGCTCGGCTACACCAATCAATCGAAACATAATTCGATTGATTGGTAACGAATGATGCCTACCTTGATTAATTCCAGCTACAACCGAACAATGTACACATAGTGATATTTCTCGTGAAATACGTGTAAGTTCAGAAATGACACCACATTTAACCCAGCGAAAAAAGAAAGCATTTACTGGGATACCCATATTTAGGCGGGACCTTCAGCTTGCTAACCAGGTGACATTAACTCAGTCTTTTGCATTAATACAACTGTAGGCTTGTTAAGACATCAGCTTAGGTTAGTACTTACCGCAGGTTTATTCTTCGATTAAATGCTAGGACGTTGATCATTCTTTCTTCCCCATGCCGAAACGGACGATGCTCTCCAAGCACTTCTCCACAACTTCTTCTCACGTGACTCAGATTCAATTATTACATCATTTCCTGTCAGTATTTTGAGAGGAATCAAAATATTTGCTTTCTTTCCTTTAGAAGTGTGATTAATTCAGTCTGAATCAAAATTGACACCTCAGAATGCAAAAAAATTGACTTTCACCATCAAGTCAATTATTTTACAATGTATTCAATGGTAGTTATTAGCTTGAATGAACAGCTCCGTGCATCACTTTTTCCAGTGTGGGAAGAGAAATCAATAAGTTTTACAGTTTGCCTTTAGTTTCATCAGATGTCAGGATTTGACAGAGTTGAACCCCCAACCTCACCATTTCCTCCAGTTGTCCATCATGTCCTCTGATAACCACATATTATTATTTATGTAATAAATGTGCGTCACTCAGCCGCCAAGAAGCTCAACTTAAATTTCCTAAGAAATGAAATGCAAATCTATGTTGAACTTTCCCTGAGCCTGCAGGGCGGCGCGGGGTGGCGCGAGGCGGTGCGGGGTGGCGCGGGGCGGCGCGGTGCGGGCGGTGCGGGGTGGTGCGGGGTGGTGCGGGGTGGCGCGGGTGGGCGGGGTGGCGCGGGGCGGCGCGGTGCGGCGCGGTGCGGGGTGGTGCGGGGTGGCGCGGTGTGGTGCGGTGCGGTTTCTAGCAAAACTTTGAAAATTCAAGCTTAGAAATGTCCTTGTTTTTTGTTGTTGTTGTTTTAGGAAATTCCTGAGTTTAATTTAAAAAAATTCTAAAGAAATCCAAGTTTTTCCTAGGAAACTAATGTAAAAGTTTCTGAGCAGCAGCAGCAGCTTTAGTAAAAAGGTCAAAGGTCTTTCCCTCCTGCTCTGTATTTGACAAGCAAATAACATGTTAATATGTTGGCCTGCATGTGACTGAGCTGCAGATGCCCGCAGTGTTTCCTCCTCAACCCTCAGCAAACTGTTTGCCTTGAGGTGGGGCGTTTCCCTGCTGGTACGCGGTCCCGACTTGTCCGCCGCACACAGGATGAAGGATCCCGGCCAGAGCAAAGCCTCCCGCATGGCTCTCCTCCGGCACATCGGGACCTGCCTGCCCTTCTTCCTGCTCGCCGTCACCTTTGACCTCCTGGGCCTGGTTCTGCTGTTCGTCGGGATCTTCGGCGACCTGCGCGTCCGCGGCCTGTTCTACGGAGACTTCCTGATCTACTCGGGCTCCATCATCATCTTCGCCAGCCTGGCCTGCTGGCTCATGTGGTACGTGGGCAACATCCGGGTGTCGGAGCCCGACGGGCGGAAGAGGAACAGCCTCGCGCTGCTGGCCACGAAGATCTCGGAGAGGCTGAGCCAGAAGATGAAGGGCGATGACTGCGTGGACTGCGTGGACCGCGAGGACTGCGTGGACTGCGTGAAGTGCGTGGCAGAGGACGAGGACGAGGCGGGGGGGGGGGGGGGGGCAAGGTGACGTGGGGCAAATCCACGGCGTACCTGAACGAGGGTTATGACGGCTCCACGGACGGGGAGCAGTGCGTGGGCTGATCGGCTCGGTTCGGTTCCTGCAGGATCCAAAGATTGGATTCTGCAAAAACTGTCCGGTTCAGAAGTTCAACTTCCAGGACTGAAGGTCCAGCTTTCACTATGTCTCATATTTCAAAGTTAATCTGCAATTATTATTTCAAGAATGTTGATGCTTTAACTAGACCCTTTGTACTAATATTATTTATTAGAAAATAATCAATATGTCGAACATTTTATCATTAATATTATAGCAGATGAATTAATATTATATGAATTAATGTAGCTGTGAAATCTGAAGCTGGCAGGTAAAGATTAGGGTGATGGCACAGAGTCTGTCCTCAGAAAACCATTGAAGAAATGAAACGAAAAAATGTTTTGATTCCTGCAAACTGATTATTGAGAAGAAAGTGTCTCATTTTTATTTAAATGTATTTAAGAGCAGATTATATTTTTCTCAATCAATATCCATTTTATTTTGTTTTATTGTATTATGGATCAGACATTTCTTGGTTGATAAACATTAAATGTAAATCTGTCAATAATTATGGATTATTCTTTTCGCTGTGATATTTCGGTTTATTTTAGTAAAATTATTGATCTGTTCATATCTTTGACTGATTTCAGTTGTATAAAGATGAACTCTGGTCTCTGGAGGAGGAAAAGTTTCACCTGTTCTTGTCTCATGTGTTTGTGCTCATTCCCAGTCACACTTCCAGTTGCTCTCTGGTCTGACTGGTTTGACTTCTTGGCGACTTTTTGTTTGTTGTGGTTAAAATCTTTCTGACTCTGCAACTAAAGCTGACAAACGATCCCACCTGAAGGAAACGGCACAAATTCCAGCTTCCTGTAACCAGAGCCGAGACGCCCTTTGACCTCTGTCTCTGACGCATCACTTCCTGTCAGGCGAGTCGCAGGCGGCGAATTTCCAGGATGTCACAAAATCTCAAATCTGTAAAAATCATTTTGTCCACACCGCTGGGTTTTTCTGATGGGTTTCTGGTTCAGATGCAGAGTCAGGCGTGCAGGGAGGAACCGGGCCGCCAGCCGGAGGAACCGGGCCGTCAGCTGGCGGTGCGGCCCGTCGATCCGGTACCGGTCCTGCCACTGACACTCAGCTATGACAGAAATGTAAGGCGTGCTTTCAGTGAATAACAATGATGCTTCAGACCAGAGCAGCCGTTTTCTGGAGCGACCGGCTCCGGGTCCAGTCACTCCGCCAGCAGACACCCAGCCGTCCGCACCGGCGCCGCCGGCCCAAACATGGAGCAGGGAAAGTGCACCACCTTCTTCTTCAGCCTGGCCATCTTCCTGGACGCCGTCGGCCTCCTGCTGCTCCTCATCGGCATCTTCGCTCGGCTGCCCTACTGGGACTTCTTCGTCCTGTCCGGGCCGCTGCTCATCTTCCTCAGCCTGGTTCTGTGGATATTCTGGTACCTGGGGAATCTCACCGTCTCTGAGGAGGAGCTCAACCTCCGAAAGCCAGACATCTTGTGACCTCCCCGACCTGGATGAGAGCAGATCGGGTCGGATCGGGCCGGATCGGGGCAGATCGGGTCGGATCGGGTCGGATCGGGGCAGATCGGGTCAGATCGGGTCGGATCGGGTCGGATCAGGTCGGATCGGGTCAGATCGGGTCTGAGGCGTCAACATGAGGAGAGAATGGACGGATCCACATGAAGCAGCCTGGCAATCAGGATTGATCTCTGACTGAAGGAAATGGGATTAAAGCTGAACTCGTGTTTCTGGACCAGGAACCAGAACCAGAACCAACCGGACCTCTGTGAAAACGACTTCTACTGCTCTTCTATCAGCTGGACGCTTTAAAGATCCGAGCCTGGCTGTGTTTCTGATCCACATGTTGTCAGTTCCACCAAATCTTTGCACATTTATGTATGAAGGACAAAAATCTGAAACGAGCGACTAAAAGTGCTTTGAAATGACGCGTGTGTGTTTTCTTTGTGACGCGTTTCTCTGACCCAAACCGGCCGGACCGGATCTGCTGCTCGCTTTGTTGAACTAATTTTAGCGACGTCAAGCCGCAGGAAGCATTTAGCTCCACCTGCACTGCAAAACATTTCACTGAAAACGTCTTAGGACATTTAAAACGAGACAAAACTAACAGATCAATATAGAAACTTGTTTCAATCCAATATCATCTGTTGGTGGAAAGTGAAATAATCTGAGTTCCTCACAGCTTATAATTCAGAATAATATTCCCATGAAAGTGACTGTTTTTAGGTTATTATTTGAGGAAGGGACAATATTATAATTTATATTATATAATAACTTAAAATGTGAAAAATGTCTAGTTCGATTATTGAAGACACCAAACAAGCTCCTGTTTCTTGCTGAAAAGTTACTTGTTAGTGAATTTTACTTTTAAGTGTATTTGAAGTAAAAGCAAAAATAGTTCTTATGATTTTGTGTTTTTGCACTGTTCTGATAAATTTGCATATTTAATAGCTGATGAGGTTTGGTGATGCAGCAGCGTTCATATTTTACTCTTCATTGTTTTTGTGGATAATTAGTTTTGTCTTTACTTTGATTCTGCCTGCATGGATCAGAACAAAACCCCAACAACTCAAACTGAAGATCCTGTTTTTAAAATCCCTGCGGTCGGACGATGGAAGAACAGCAGCTCAGATGCATCATCAAGGCCCTCAAATTAAAAAGCTGTTCAGCGCTGAGTGTTTCTGGACACTAATGGTGTTTAGAGGAGCTGAGAAGGAGCAGAAGCCAGAAAGCGTCGCCTTAAGCACCACTGCAGCTCCATGAAAGTCAACAGGGACGCTGAAACTAAAACTCCTCCTCCACGCCCAGATCCTCCAGCCTTAATCTGCACTCAAGGCCCCATTATCTCCCTCAGAGATGGGAAGTGATATTAATGCTTCCACTGGGCTCCCGCTGCTGGAGAGGAAGTGAAGACGGGGAGCGATGGGCCTCTCGCTCACATCCCATTGATTCAACGCATCCTTACAAACCTTAATCACAACTGGACACGTTTGTGCACAATAGACACTCTCAGGAGAGATTCAGATGGCAAGAGGCCTCTGTGAAAGAGCCAGGCTCCCTCCCTGCTGGAGGAAACGATGAAGAGACACTCGGTGAATCCCAGAGGATTGTTCTTCCTGGACTGGGCTCTGCTGTCATCACAAGTCAGAGGCGAGAAGAACGAGAAATGATTCTGCTAATTACAACAGACTTAAATTAGCAATAAAGTTTAAGTCAATGAAGACATTCACCAGATCAGATAACCTGCAAAGTAATGAATACATTTCATCTTCAAACTCATAAACATGTTTCTTCTGTTGCAACCTTTCAGCATAAAAGCTTCAGAATATGAAAAGATTTCAAACAAAAACATGTTAAAGAGGATCAATGTCTCCCTCTAGCGGTTCATTTCTGTAATCACTGCAGACTGGTTTTCAGTCAGAACCATCCATCCATTTTCCGGTCACTCTTCTCCCTAACGGGGTCGGGAGGCGCTGCTGCCTCTCCAGCTGCGTATGACAGAATAACCAGACCGTACAGCCTTGGCGTCGTCCTCTGATGGACCGGACTCCGGTCCAGGCTCCGGTCCAGGCTCCGGTCCAGGCTCCGCCCCGCGCTCTGCAGCTGACCACGCCTGCTCCGTTCCCCACAGTGGGAAACAAACTAAATGCAAACCAGCAAAAACCCACAGCTTCCTTCTAACTCACACTGAATGTTTCTGTACATTTATTTTAATAAATGTTTAGCATTTTAAATCACTCTCCCATAATCCCTTTCTTCCTTTCCATCACAGCATGTCGGCCATTACATTTTGAAGAAGAGATGCATCAGAAATATAAAGTCCTTCTGTGAGACTGTCGTACTGCTTATGATGATATTAATAAAACAGATTTAGTTTGGTGTGATATTTTGTGCAGCTCATTTTCTATTTATTCTGATGTTTTATGCTGTTTTAACCCTTTAGATTAATGAGTTCATTAAGTTCTGGAGAACCGATCCACACAATACAGAGGAAATGAAGCCGTTTCATTCCAGTGTTTAGTCCCTGTGGCCCATCCAAAACCGGCAAGACGGCCAGCGGCCCCGGGAGGTACGAGGGGCCCCTGAGGTATCGGGAGGACCCTGAGGCGCACAGGGAGGAGGCCCCAGAGGGCCCCGGAGGCCCCAGAGGGCCCCGGAGGACCCAGGAGGCACCGGAGGACCCAAAGGCACCGGGGGCCCTCCAGGGCCGGAGTTTGGCTGCTGTGAATCAGCTTTATGTGCATCAGAATAACTTTGTTTTATGCATGAAGGAATCCTCCTGCAGTTAAACAAGCTGCTCAATGAAACGTCAGAGCAGCTTCATGTTGGAGCAGCAGCAAGGTTTCCGGTTCGAATCCCAGCCTGGCTGGAGCTTCACATGTGTTCTGTTCATGCTTCCTCTGCTTTGTGATGCTGTGCAGCTGAAAGGCTTTTTGCTGTTTTGTTTTTTTTTTTTTTTTACTTTTGGACAGTTCTTATGATACGTAACCATGGCAACAATGTCTTGCTTTTACATCTGAAAAGCTCAAATAATTCCTGAACTTTGACCTGCTGCAGTAATAAATGCAGCTGGACCATAAATCATTGTAGCGATAAACGATAAACTTGTTATTTTGAGATTATTTTCAATATAACGGTAAAGATGCAATAATGCAAAAACACATTCTCAAATATTTCACATTTCTAATGAACATTTAACACAGGAAGACATTTTAAATATGCAAAGTAAAGAAACAAACAACAGAAACAACAAATAAAATGAATTATGAAGTTTGAGACCAAACTGAAGACCTTTTCTCTCTTTCTACCAAAAACCGGATGATAAAACAGGAAATAACACAAATGGAAATTATTGAGCTCGTTTTTATTTATCATGCGGTGAATTGATCTATTTTTTATTGTGACAGAAGCACCTGACCTTTGACCTTAACACCCAGTTAAAGTTCCAGGATCAGGAGGATCATGTCCCCGATGATCCTCCTGAAGGAAGTCAGTTCAACAGCCGACTTCCTTCAGGGTTAAACTGTGTTTTGAATTGAATTAAAGCGAATGTTCTGTCGGTGTTGGTTCTGTTGGTGCTCCGGTGTCGACCCGCAGTCCAGACATGTTGGACTCCTTCATTTCTCTCACTTGCCCTCAGGAAGTGTGTTTGTGTGTCTCAGCCCTGTGAAGAACAAGTCACCAATCTGCCTCTACCTGCACAGGGAGACAGGTGGGCGACCTGTGACTTTACATCCGGTGTGCAAAGCGACATTTATCTGGTTCTTGTTAACAAACCGTGCGGCTGAACTGTGACGTAACAGACGGCAGAGCAACTTTAAGGCAGGAAAACAATGTGTTGCTGTTTACAATAGTCTCATAGTAAACAGGCAGCAGACCTCAGAGTAAAACCAGACATGGACTCTTTGGTGGAATCCCGCCGTGGCTTTGCAGCGCTGCGGTGAGAAACTCCTTCACGTTCCCACAGTGGGAGTGGGAACGTTTCTTCCCAGACAGCCGCCAGAATCTGGGCTGCTGTTAAGGAACCGCCGCTGATTATCGGTTATCTGTCAATGTGGTGATTTTGGAGGCTGATAGAATATGTTCACGTATCGATCCACTCCCGTCCAGCTGCGACAGGCTCCGCCTCTTACCTCAGCCCGGAACATAGACCTATGAACGTAGACGCTGAGCCAAAAGCAGGGTCAACCACACCAATAATAATAATAATAATAATAATAATAATAATAATAATAATAATAATAATAATAATAATAATAATAATAATAATTTCGGTAGTAGTAGCATAATGTCTTAAAGACTTTAACAGCAATCTGTTAAATAATAATAAAAAATATTTATTTTTATTATAATTGTAAATTGCCAGTACTCATCTTCATAACTAAAAAACAACGTTAAAGGGTTAAACAAGCCTTAAAAACACAAAGCACCTTGTGTTGTTTCTTATGAGGTTCCATACATGCAAGTATGTCATTTCTATTCTCAAGTATGTTTGGGTGTGGGTGTGTGTTGTACATTTATTCATTTATTTATTTATTCATTTTTATTCTGGTTGAATCTTTTAATTGAAAGTAACTTTTTTAACATGATGATTCTTGTCTGTTTTTATTAATGATTTTGTTTTCGCCCTGTTCCACTCTGGCATTATATTGCATCTTGTGCACAAATTAATTTTAATTTAATTTTAATTGAATTGAAAGAATATTGTTAAATATAACAGAAAAGATGGTTCAGGATATCTTCAGATGTAAATCAAGGTGTGTTTGGGTGAATTTTCAGAACATTATGAAGATATTATTAAAATTTACTTTAATAGTCACTGTTATTAGTACTACTACGGATATGTGTTATATATTAATACAACTTAGTTTATCATAAAGGTATTCATTTAATCATAAAATCCTGTTTCCAAGCTTACCTGTATCGGTTATCAGAGAGGCCTGCCACTAGCAATATGGCGGACGCGCTGACGAAGCGTTCCTTCTCGGCAAGGAAGAAGAAGCGACGTCTACTCGTTTATGTCTATGTTCCTCACAGCATATGCACGTACAACAGCTACACACCAACCGACCTTGAATATGTCCTCTGAAAAATACTCGCACGTGATTGGCTGTAGCTGCTGAGTTCCATCATCTTCCTGCATTGTGATTGGCGGACGCCGGTGGCAGTTAGACCCTCCCCGCCTCCGGCCTCTTTTGATTGGCTGCCTGCGCTCCTCTTTCTCTCGGCGGTGGGTCGGAGCCGCTGTCCCTGGCCTCGCATGTTTCCCTCTGGATTCCTGTTTTCAGTTTGATGCCCCTGTTGTAGATGCGCTCCGTTGAACGCCTTTGAAGGGCCACAGTCGGGCGTGCGTGCAGTGGTCTTTAGTTGCCCCCAACATTTTATTTTGAGGCGTTTCGAGGCTCCAACCCGAACATGGCTGTTCAAGTTAGCGGATCGTCTGGGCCGATTGCCCGGCTCGAGGGCCGTGAATTCGAATACATGATGAAGAAGCGCTCGGTGACCATCGGCCGGAACTCCTCGCAGGGCTCCGTGGACGTCAGCATGGGCCACTCGAGCTTCATCTCGCGGCGGCACCTGGAGATATTCACGGCCAGCGACGACGGCAGCGGCAGCGGGGACTTCTACCTGCGGTGTCTGGGTAAAAACGGGGTGTTTGTGGACGGAGTGTTCCTGAGACGGGGCGCCCCTCCTCTGCAGCTACCGCGAATGTAAGTTCCCCTCCAGCGCCGCGGGGCAGCATGGGGGCAGCAGCGGGCAGTAGCCGGAGCGTCCGGACAGCTGAACTTAACGTTTAACAGCAGCAGCTTTCCATCTGCGAGCACCACGTGTTTAGCATGTTAGCAAGAAGTCCGCATCCTGTTTCCTAAAGCTTTCTCTTTGTTGACATTCCTGCTAGCAACCGTTTTCTCGAGCCTGCTGCCGTCATTCCACGCACATTCCACAGCCCACCCGTGGGTCAGCTCAGCCTTCCCCCCCTCGGCGCTTATATTGGAGCCAGTTGATGTTTGTGCGCCTGTTACCGAAAATGGTGCTATTTTGCACGTTTGCATTCAGAAATGATGCAGTGAAATCGCCACTCTGCGGTGTTTTCCCACTGTGGGTCGTGGGTATTAATTGTGAATGAAGCTCTTCTCGACCCCTGAACGTAAACAAACAGCCGGTCCCGCCCTGCTGCGTGACCTCCGGTCCACTGGATCGGAACCCAGAGCTCCTTTCTCCGCCAGTCAACACACCTGAACGCATCATGGTTGCATTTAAACTCCACTAAATATTTTGTGAGCAACAGCTCTGATAAAACATGAGAAACAGTCATGAGACCCCAGGAAACGGGATCCTTTCATCAAAGTTTAAACTGAGAGGGGAAATAAAAAATGTCATTTACTAAATATCTAATGAGGCGTTTACTGACAAAACAACAAAAAAGCTCGCTCAGCTTTTGCAATAGTGCGTTTCACCATAAAGAGGAAATATCTTGTGCATGTTGACAGTTTGGGAGCAACAGTTTAAAGGTTCACTACATTCATAACAATTCAAATATGGGTTTGTATTTTTCAGTTTCTGACATTATTTGGTTTGATTTTGTTGTAAAACTGTGAAGTTCAGACTGGCAGCAGATGAGCAGGCAGCCAGTGGGATGAATGGATTAAACATGAAAAGATGTTCAACAGGAATTATGCTTCAGAATGAAACATGAATAAACCCTGGATGTGATAATCCAGAGGTTCTGCTGGTCAATGCCTCTGGCGGCTGCATTTGGACTCGGACCGGTTCTGTTTCCACCCAGAGCCGGTCCGTTTTGAGCTCGCCTCTCTTTCTCCACTGCACGTTGAACCTTCTTGGTTCTGGTGTCACGGTTTAAAGTGGCTCTCCAGAACGTGGCGTCACATTCTTGATTCCCAGCGTAAACATTCTGCATGTGTTCAGGTTGAACTGACTCCGTTTTCCCTCATTAATAGTTTAGTACTTTCGCCTACTATGACTTGTTTCAATGTTAATAAGCTCTTTTCAATTCTGTGCAGATTTTATATCAAACCATTTTCCATAGTTATGGTTCCAAGCTTCATTTGAGCCAATCAGGAAACTGGTCAAACCAGAATGAGTTAGCACTGCCCCCTGGTGGTAGATATTATTTACCTTAGAAAAGCTGATAACTTTTGCGCATTTTTAAGTTTATCAGTTGTGATTTATGCCCGTTTTGTCTTGAGTATTTTGGTTTAAGTCGTTAATGTTCAGTGTGAGAAACTGCTGTGAGACCAAAGGCTAACTGGCTAATTATTACATCAGCATTAAAATGAAAGTTTGTAAAACTTGTGTTACGTTAGCCTGCAATTATTGCACTGCAAACTTCCCCTGCAGCATGAAAATTGCAAGAAATATTTGCGATACATCGTGCAGCATTATTGGTGTCATAAAACTACATTTTCTTTAGAATATAAACTAAAGATTGAAAGTTGTCAGATCGGGAACAAAATGTCCGCCAGGTGATTCTGTTCGTTTATTTTCTGACTTTCCTGCCAGAAGAAGATGATGTAAATATATATATATATATATATATATATATATATATATATATATATATATATATATATATATATATATATATATATATATATATATAGACAGTTACATCATTTAATGGTTTTTCTTTTAGTTTGTTTTTAATCCAAACTAAATGCAAACTGTTTATTTGTTTTATGACTAACATCTCAGTCACATTATCCCTAAAGTATGGGTTGTTTTTCAGCTGTTATTTTATTTAATCACCTCCACACATACACGCACACGCACGCACACACACACTCACTCTCTCTCTCGTGGGAACTCTATCCAATTATCCCAAATGATTAAAAACGTAAAAATCTGGAATATTGAAGGACGGAAATAGTTGTGAATCCAGATCCAGATCTAGTTTACTTAAAAATCTAAGTAAACTAAAGACATGAAAGGAAAATTTAAAACATGCAACTGATATAATATGTGAAAAACATTTCACAATAAGACCTGAAAATATGAACAACCATTTTAATTAAGCTAAAATAACAAATTGAATGAAATGAACCATTTTAAGTTGTTTTTAGCATTGCAGTCATGGCAGCAACATGTCGGAGTCACTCTGACTTTATTATTATTATTTTTTAGTTTTTTGTTTATAATCAATTTTTAATTCCTCTCTGAGTTTTGAGGCGTTTTTATTCTTATTGCTCACCACATTCCCAGACAGGGTTTAAAGATTAGCGGCAAAAGCAAAGGAGGTGGATTAGCAGAACTGGCTAACAACTGATGGTTTCATCCTGGATGTTTCTGTGGAAAATCGTCTCTGCTGCGTTGATATGCAGCTGTTAGCATGTTGCACAGCAGCATCTTCAGTCAGAGGCCTCTTTAGGTTCTTTGAAAGACTGACTGCTACCTGAGCTTCTTCTCTCTGAAGATACTTTAAGGCTCTGAGTTGCACCAGTTTCCCTTTGGAATAAGGGAAACTTAAAGAAAATGATTTTTTAATAAATGTGAAGTTTGAAGGTGTTTTTATGTCTCTTTCTGTTAGCAGTAGCTTCACCTCAACATGTTGCTTTGTTTTGGTTGCAAACGAGTCGATTTTTATTTGTTCATCTGATCATTTTCAGTGTTTGCAGCGACGTTGTTTACATTTCGTTGAGACAGATTTGTTGGAATCTGGTTGAGGCTTTTCACAGCAGCGCCTGCAGTGTAAACAACCTCGCAGCTCCTGCCAGCGCTGCTCAGACTTTGCACACCGCTCTCTCGTTGCACAATCTCCCCACATGAATCCGTTTTCTTGCGCTGAGAAAACAGAGACTTGTTTTGACTTGATGCAGTTTCCGACCCGGGTGAATGTTTTCCTGAAACTTTGAAGGAGTTTACAGTTTTCTGCTCCTCTGACACACAAACACACACACACACACACACATACACACACACACACACACACAGGAGGTAAAATAAGTGACTTGTGCAGGAGTTTGTGTCTGACGGTCGTGGTTTGTGTTAAGCAGCTTGGCGGTGTGAGGGAGCCGCGGCCGCTGGTGTTGCTGGGATTCCTCTGCGGTGATGTCAGTGGATCCACAGGGAGGAACGGCCCTTTCCCGCTCCCTGCTGCCTCGCACCCCGAGCCGCGGCTCTTCCTCCCTCCTGTCCTCTTTGTTTACATTCTGCTCGGCGCCGGGTGGGGGTGAAATTCAAGTGAAAGCTTTCAGTTGAACAAGCTTTGTTTGTTGCCGTCCTCACGGCTTAGCAGCGTAGCAACTGTGTTTTCTTTCTCCTTTTTTCAGTTTGTGGCTCATTGTTGTTGTGGGAGAGAAATGGGGTAATAAAGAGGGATCTGTGACGGCACAGGGTGGGGGCTCCGTCACACCCTGAACTCTGATTCTGATCCAGACCCAAAGTTTTCTAAGCATTAAAGCTTCTGTTTCATCGGAATAAGCAGGTTTCTTGTCTTGGTTTTGTTCCAGTTTCCAGGGAAAATATCTGAAATAAGACAAAACTAACTTACAAATAACTTCTCAGCAAGATACAGGATCTTTTTGAAACTAAATTATTCCTTAATATTGATAAGAAGTTCTGGTTTTCTGTAAATATATTTTCCCCATAACTCATCAAGTGCCAGTTTTACCTTCACCTGGTTCAAATTCTGCAACAAATATCTCATATTAAGAACCTTTTGCTGTCCACTTATTAATCCAATTAATTAGTAGATGGTTTTTATTTAGCGTTTATTGAAATAATGCTTTATTGCATTTTAGGATAAGAAATGTTTTTTTTTTTTGCTTATTCAAAACACAAATTCTTTTTTTGCTTAGTTGCATTTTTTTTATTAAACTCAAGTTAAAAATCTGCAGCCTGTCAGTTTTTAATCCAATTAATTGATTACTAAAACAGTCGTTAGTTGCAGCCCTGCAGTGTTTTAAAATATGTGATAAATTGTCTCCAGGCGGATTTAAGAGACAAACTGGACAGTTTGACCTGTTTTTACGTCAGAAACTCTAAAAATGGTGAAATAAATGTAAAATTCACACCACAGCCTGAGGCGTCTGACTGTAAAACGGTTTTAAGTTTAAACATCCATCCGGTTCTGTTTTTCCTCCAGTGTTGTGCCGCTATGCAAGCTGAGTATTTCCAGTGTGTTTCATGAAGAAGCTGTCAGGTTATTGTTGTATATTTAGATTTCATGCAGCCCTGACAGTCTCTGGATGAGTCTGATGTTATTTTTACCGCCTCAGGTTCTTCAGGCTCCTGTGAGACGCAGCACAGCCAGTTCAGACGAAGGTAGCTAATGCTAATGCTAGCTAATGCTAATGCTAGCTCTGTGAGAACCTGGTGCAGGAAACTGCAAGTCGGTTCCTGGCGCCTCCAGCTGATTGGAAACCAGAGTTTTTGTTCCTTGGCGACTCGAGTCGTCCAGCAGTTTAATCCCAAATGCTCCAGAGCGCCACCTGCAGGTCGTCTCCTCCATCCTTATGATGTATTTAAAAATATGTATATTTTTGATCAGGCACCTTTTGCTCCCTGCTGGGTGGAGGCGACATTTCTTTAAATTCTCAAACTGAATCCAGTTTTTTTCTTTTATTTGAAGTCAGTCATTTATTTGAAGTCCAAATGTCTTTTCCTCCACTGACGTGTCGATGAGGCGCCTTCAGGCTGACTTTCTCTGTGTTCTGCGTCGTTCTCTGATTTTTCTGCAGGTGCACGTTCAGGTTTCCCAGCACCAACATTAAGATCAACTTCACGGCTCTGTCCAGCGGGAAGAAGGCCAAGCGAGAGGCGCCAGAGTCCCCAGTGAAACCAGTACAGCCTCAGATCTCCCCACTCACCATCAACATTCCAGACAACATCGCTCACCTGATGAGCCCGCTGCCGTCTCCCACCGGCACCATCAGGTACCTGCGCCCGCAAAAACAGCCGTTAGAGGTCAAAGGTCAGAGGAAACCAGCAGGTTGTTAAAACACCGGGCAGATTTTACTCGTTACTGACTCATTCAGTATCCATGGATCCATCGAAAACACACTGTATGGAGCTCTGGTGGTGCCAAAAACATGATTTTTTTTTTTTGAGTAAAATGTGCTTAAATTATTAAAAAAAAACTGAAATTTGAGTCAAGTATGACAATTTCTAACTAGATAAAAAAAAAAAAAAATTTATACATAAAAACAAGTTTATCAATCAATCAAGTTTATTTGTGTGAAACATTTCAGCAGCAAAATGCTAAACATCATAAAACACAAAGCAATTAAAACACCCTGCAGCCAAAAGTTTAGAAACCAATAACATCTGATGAATGACATCATCGATACAAAATCAATACTCGTCTAATATGTTGGTCGACGTTTCATGCATTATTTACAGTTAGCTGCAGTGATTCATGGTGGTGTCTGTTTTGCCCCTGCAGCGCTGCTAACTCCTGCCCCTCCAGCCCCCGGGGGGCCGGATCCTCGGGCTACAGGATGGGGGGCCGCATGGTCAGCTCCGTGGAGCTGCAGCTCATCAACGACAACTCGCAGCCAGAGAACGACAAAGAGGCGTCCGGAGGGGACAGCCCCAAGGTCAGCTGGGCCACAAACTGGTCACCACAAACTGGTCACCACAGACTGGTCACACTGGAAGCATTTCACACTGGGGGCCAAAGTGCGGCTCGTGGGCCATTTCTGGCCCGGGGACTGACTTTGCATTTTATCACAGACTTTATTTCCTTCAGTGGAAAATGTTCATTATAACACAAAGTATTAGGTTTTTTATAACCACGAGAATTTCACTGAACAGCCGACTTTACTGAACCCAAATCAGCTTTTATAATTTACTGAACTTGGCTAAAAGTAGCAAACACGTCCTGCTCTAATACAAAAAAACAACTGAAAACTAGACAAAAATTCTGGTTTTATTTGTACCATCTTTGGGATTTTACTCCCAGTTTTTGTTATTTTTAATCAAACTTGGTTGTATTTTTTGTTTTGTGATTAGTTGTGAAGCATTTGGTCAGCTGAGGTTGCAGTAAATGCGCCGTTTCCTGTGCTGCTCGTTGCAGGACGACTCCAAGCCGCCGTACTCCTATGCACAGCTGATCGTCCAGGCCATAACGCTGGCGCAGGACAAGCAGCTCACACTAAACGGCATCTACAATCACATCACCAAGAACTACCCTTACTACAGGACCGCCGACAAGGGCTGGCAGGTGAGTCCCAGCACCGCAGCCCGCTACTCCTCCTGCTCCTCGTCCTGTCACTGCTTGTCTCGCCGCAGAACTCGATCCGTCACAACCTGTCGCTGAACCGATACTTCATCAAAGTGGCACGGTCGCAGGAAGAGCCGGGCAAAGGTTCGTTCTGGAGGATAGACCCGTCGTCGGAGGCCAAGCTCATCGAGCAGGCCTTTAGGAAACGACGGCCCCGCGGGGTCCCCTGCTTCCGGACGCCGCATGGACCCCTCTCCTCCAGGTCGGCCCCTACTCACACCTGGCACCGCACACAAACCGTATACACAGACCGTATACACAGACCTCACACAGACCTCACACACAGACTGCACACACAGACTGCACACACTGACCACACACAGACCTCACACACAGACCAACACAGACCTCACACACAGACCGTAAACACAGACCACAAACAGACCTCACACACAGACTGCACACACAGACCGTACACACAGACCTCACAGAGACCTCACACACAGACCACACACACAGACCGTACACACAGACCACACACAGACCTCACAGAGACATCACACACAGACCACACACACAGACAAACACAGACCGTTCACACAGACTGCACACACAGACCTCACACATACCGCACACAGACCGTACACACAGACCTGATCTTGTTTTACTCGATCAAAGCAACTCAAAGGGGTTGCTCTGGTCCAGCTGGGGTTGGATCAAATAAAAGTTTAGCTACTTCAAAAGCCAGCGGTTCACTAAATATGCATCGGCCTGTAGACCTGGTGGCTCTGGAGGAGCTGCAGAGATCAACGGCTCAGGTGGGAGGCGATATCTGGGTTATGAAAAATGGTGGCAAGTCGTCTTTCAGCAGTTTCCATCAGACCAAGAGAAGATAAAGGAAACATGAAGCTGCTCAGATCAGATTGAAACCTCTGGGTCAAAATGAACCATTTAGAAACTAAAACATTAAACTGCAGCTAACAATTATTAGCAAGCGATTATTCTATTGATTTTTCTGCTGATTAATTGAATCAAACATTATCAAACAAAAAAAACATTAAGTTCTGATGAAACTACTTAATCTTGTTTGTTACTCATACATAAAAATAACATTTACGTAAACAATCCATTTAATTCCGATTAAAATGAAAAACCTGCATATTGAACCCCAGTTCAGCTCTGATGTGTTTAGTGTTTAAACCCTTAAATACTTTTAAACAAGTATCTCATTTCAGTCAAGACAGAAGCAACCAATAAATGTTTTATCTCAGGCCTTTAATCAGCTGCAACCTGGCTAATGACCAGCAGGGGGCGAATATGGCATTGCTGCATCATATTTTCTTCTTTCCTCTCAGGAAACGTTTAACTTTTGTGTTTATGTCTCATTTTCATTCCAGTTCCAACCAAACACTCAATATTGTGTTCATTTCTCTGTCTGGCCTGCAGGAGCGCTCCAGCGTCTCCCAATCACTCCGGGGTGCTCTCCGCTCACTCCAGCGGGGTGCAGACCCCGGACAGTCTGTCCCGGGAGGGCTCCCCGGTCCCCCTGGAGCCGGACACGCCCTCCGCTCCCCCCCCAGTTCCCACCGCCGCTGTCCAGCCCAAACTGGCAGTCATCCAGGAAGCACGCTTTGCACAAAACACACCAGGTGGCACGCCGGCATTCTTCTTCTTCTTCCCTTCCAGACTGCAGCTCTGTTGCTAACCTGTCTCCCCCCGCCCCCGGTCCAGGCTCCCCGGTCAGCAGCCAGCCGGTCCTCATAGCGGTCCAGCGCCAGTTACCTCAGACCATCAAGCCAGTAACTTACACCATGGCGTCCCCAGTGAGCACCAGCAGCTCCCAGCCCGCCGTCCAGACCGTCCACGTCCTGCAGCAGATCCCGGCCGGCTCCACCGTCATCGCCCAGCCGGCCGCCATCATCAAGAGCGAACCGCAGGAGAACGGGGAGCACACGGAGGTCAAAGGTGAGGCCCGGAAGCAGGAGGAGAACCTTCAGGAAGGAGCTTTGGTCCTTGTTGGGGGGCGGAGCTTATTGATGGTTAGAGGGGAAAACATTTCTGATTGGCTGACTTTTTCCAGGGTTTAAACACTGTGTTTAGCCCTGTTGTCACGGTAACAAGTTTTGCGGGGTCATTAATTGTCCCTGAAATAATTAAGATAAATTATAATATTGTCACTTGGAGACCATGTTAACTAATAGCAAAAAATGGCACAGCAATGCAAATACATCTCTGGAAACATCTAAAGACATGAATCATCATCTTACCATGTGATTAATTGATTATTGATTGGTGATTAATGGATGATATCTGCTTCCTCTCCGTCCAGTGAAAGTGGAGGCAGTTCCCAGCATCGGTTCTTTAGGCGCCTCCAGTCGCATCATCCAGAGCTCCCAGTCGGCGGCGCCGCTGCAGACGGTCACCATCGTGCAGCAGGTCCCGGTGGGTCAGCACCAGCTGCCCATCAAGGCCATCACCCAGAACGGCACCCACAGCCTGACCACCGCCCTGCAGGCGCCCTCCAGCTCAGGTGATTACGCTTCAGCTCGCTGGTGAAGCATAAGGTAGCCGCTAGCTGCTAGCCGCTAGCTGTTAGCCGCTAGCCCCTAACTCTTCTGTCCTCTGCAGCCCCGGCCGCCAGCCCCCTCCACCTGCTGGCCACCCACGCCTCCGCCTCCGCCTCGCTCCCCACCAAGCGGCAGAACGGAGACCAGCTGGCGGCGGAGCAGCCGGACGCCAAGCGAGGGAAACCCGAGGAGGAAACGCCCGCTGTTGCCGTGGAGACGGACTCGCCAGCAGCCGGAGATCAACCAAACTAGCCGTCTGGACGCCTCGCCCGCCCCGCCCGCCGTCTCTCTCTCTCTCTCGCCCCGTCGTTTGTTTCGTTTCTCCGCCCGCCGCTGACGACCGAGGTGCCAAACGGAAAACCACGCCCACCGCCGCTTTAAAAACTGGAACAAAAAACTCGAAGGTTTCCGTGTGAGCCGTGACCGAAGCCTTAGCAACAACGAGCCGACCTTTGACCTCCGGCTCAGGCTGGACGCCGCCTTTCTGTCACATCTACCTCAGAGCAGATCGGAGCCTCCGGCAGCCGGCAGCCCCCCCACCGCGACGTGACCAACCAGACGGCTCGTTTCTCCGTTTATCGTCCGAATCCAGACAAAGTCATAAAGGGATCAACTTGGAGCCAATCTTTAATTCCTGGCAGCTAGCCGCTCATTACTGACCCTGTTAATCGCAGCTGTACGTAGAAATTCAGTATTCTGTGGTTCAACATGTGGAGCATAGCAGTTTTTTATTGTATTTACACTTAACTAGAGACGTAATAAACTCAAGGAAGCGGAGACATTTCAGAAACTAAGTTAGAGGACTTTTTACGTGAACTTTCTCTGTTTGGTGAAAACGCTGTAACAGTTTTTGGTAAGCCATGCGCTTTACCCCCTCCCCTACCTGTTGCTTACGATCCGGCTTCGTTGCTCGGCCTGCGCAGATCTGCGTGTGCAGCTCCGGGCGCCGACCTGCATGAATCCGACGACAGAGAAGTCAGAGAGGCCAGAGCTGCACTTGATTTAAATATTTTTATTTCTCTTCCTGCTCCTCCTCTTCTTCTTCTGTTTCCGTCACACCCCCCTCATGGTCCCTGCAGGCTGTGTTGATGTTGTGGTGTTGGCAGACCCCCCATCCCTCACACATTCATTTGCTAATTACGTATTTTGCTCTGTTGAGGCGACCTGGCGAGTCTGTTTCTGATTGTACACGTTCCAAACAATAGTAAGAAAAGAAATTGATGTTTGTTCTGCTTCAGTGGAGAAATGCTTTTTTTTTTAAAATAAATTAATTTAAAGTCCTTAAAATCTTTTTGTTTGGTTTTGAACTTTTTTCATGTTGAAATGGATTTTTGGGGTAGTTCTCCAGTCATCCTGAAGAGGGCAGTGCAGGCTAGTTTTCAACATTTTTCGACTAAAGCTGGTAAAAAGTTCAATACTGACAGGTGCAAAATTTAACTTTATTACAGAATCTTCATTTGAATATATGGATGTCAAATAAAATAAAATTAGATTTAAAACCACGAGTTCAATATTAACTTTTAAACATAAATGTATTTATTTACTTAATTGTATTTTCTTTAAACTTTTTGTGTGTGAATTACTGATTTACTGGCATGAAAATGTTATTAATAAAATATGTGACTTGAAAGGGCTGCACACTGGTGCAGTTGGTGGCTCTGTTGCCTTGCAGCAAGAAGGTCCTGGGTTGGATTTGATTCTTTCTGCTTCTCTCTGAGTACTCCGGCTTCCTCCCACTATCCAAAAACATGACTGTCAGGTTAACTGGTCTTTTTAAATTCTCCTTCGGTGTGGATGTGCGTGCATGGTGTCAGAGGCACTAGAACCCCTCCTGACCCACAAGGGACAAAGGTGTAAGAAGATGGATGTGACCTGAAAAGTAAAAACTAAATTGTAAATGTATTCTAAGGTGTATTTTAGAAACCCTTATCAGACCTGCAATAATTTCTTTTTTACTTTGCTTCATTGAAATACTGTTTTTATTTAAAGTAAGTTTCTGAAGGTAGCGATTCCGTATCACTCCAGTAGGGGGCAGCACTCAGAGGATCCGTATGGGAATTATTAGAAGAAGAAAAAGAGTGCAAACCCGCCATGTGAATTAAGGAGTTGTTTAGCTTCCTAGTAACTTAATTACAGAACTTTTAACGGCTACTAGAGATTATTATTAAAAACATTTGTTTAAACTCCGCTGGAAGGTGATGCGTGTTTCTGCTGGCGCTGTTGTTGAGTCAAACGCCGAGCCGAAGCTAAAATGTTAAGCTAACGCCAGTTGGTTCGGGGTTTTGGTGGAGAAGGAGTCAGAAAATGGAGGAGATGGTGGTGGAGTTAAACTCTGGGAAACCGTCTGCGCCCGGATCAGATCAGGGGGTCGCCAAAGCCTGGGAATCGGTCACAGCAGCCTTGGTGAGCGGAACCGAACCCCGGTTTGGTGCAGCTAAACAGAGACTGAAGAACGTTTTCAGAAGTCAATTCAAATATCTGATCATTTAAGATTTTCCCCTACAGCGAAGGGTTATTAACAGTTAGTCACTAAGCTCGTTGTTTATCTGGTCAAATAAAGTGTTCGGCCGAATTCGGCTCATATTCGGCAGTTTGTTTATGTTTGCTTCCATATTTTACAGGCTGATGACAGATAATTTCAAAGTCATGTGTTGTGGTCTGACTCTGGAAGCATAACAAATTAAAGGGAAGCAACTTATGGGATAACATAAAATGAGATTTATTTAACAGAAATCATCTGGAGAAGAGGGAGACAGAAAGAGAGACTGATGTCTGGAGACACTGAGCTCCAATCCCAGTCAGGACCGATCAGAAGCTCCAAATACAAGAAAATAATTTTATTCACTTCAAAACGGGAAACTTTCATACTCTGAAACAAAAGGTCACTGATTGCTAAAGGCTGTTCAGAGTGTTGATTCCAGTATGCTAACGGAAAGTTCAGCAGAAGGAAAAAATGTGGTTTAAAACACACACAAGCACTAGAGATACATGCAGCCTGAGAGTTTAGAAGATATTTTCAATGTTTGTTGATGTGTTCCGATGGGTTCTGATGGGTTCTGATGGAGTTTTGTCTCTGTAGGTTTCTCCAGGCAGCTCTCTGTCAGAGCAGGACCGTCTGGACCTGGCGCTGCTCTGCTCTCATGGTTTGGGTCGGCTGCTGGGCGTCTGGCTGCTGGAGTCCCTGCAGGTGCGCCTGTCGTCCTCGGTGGTCCCGGAGTTCTGGTCCGGACTGGAGCAGCCGCAGGACCAACTGGAGGAACGGGACCGGGCCGGAGTTCTTCTCTCCGCTTTCCAGACGTTGCTGGACCGGCTGGAACCGTTCCTGAGTTAGTAGAGCAACACAAACCTCCTGGATCTGGAAGCCTATTGGCTGCTGTAGGCCAGTGGTGACCAAACTGTGGTTCAGGGGCCACTTGTGGCCCACAGACTGATTTTTGTTTTTGTTTTTTTGTTTTGTTTATTACTCTTCATGTTTCTAATCTGGGAAAAACTGTCACAACATTTTTCTCTTACAATGAATCTTTTTACAAACAATTTGTTATAATAAGTAGAACATTTAAACAAACTTTTACTGAATCGCAGACTTTCCTGCACCAAAATCAGCTTTTATTTTGTTTTAATCTCAGCTAAATATAGCGAATGTTTTCAAATAAAGTGATCCAATGACTGAGAATACATTTGTTCAGTCAAGCCTAAAATAATTAGAAAACTGAAACCTTTTAATGTAATAAAGTGCAAAATTCATTTTACGTGAATTTTGCTCATTTATTCAGTTTTGGTTTAATTGCTGGACTGACTGTTTGTGTTGCTTTGAGTCTATTTTCTCCAGCTAATTGATTACTAAATTAGTTTAATTGTGATGAATTGATTAATCACGATTAATCGTTTCAGACCTGGTTCTGCGGCTCTAAGCATGGCTTGTGGTCTCGTCCAGGTGGGCTGGAGCAGCTGGGGGCGTGGCAGGCGGAGGGACGCTGCGGCCTGTCCGGGCCGGGCCCCGGGGTCCTCCAGGACCGGGCCTTCACCACCATCCGGGCCCTGCTGCTCTTCTCACCGCCCGCCGTCCTGCAGCAGCGGGTGCTGGAGTTCTACAGCCGGACCTTCTCCGTCTACACGAGCCGGGAGGGCGGGGAGGACGGCGCCGAGGCCCTAGAGTGCCCCGACGGGGGGGCGTGTCCGGGCTGCGGGGCCCCGGCGCCGCGCTGCTGGTGCCCGGAGGCCCTGCAGCTGCTGCAGCAGCTCAGCCTCGTCCTGTGAGCTGCCGCCGGGAGTTCTGGGTAAGGGTCGTGGGCGGCGGCGGGTGTGTGACGCGGCGGTTCTGTGTGGCTGCAGGTCCCGGCTGCAGCTGCTGGAGTGGGTCAGCGCCGAGGCCGTCACCGCCATCCTGCACCGCCTCATCGAGCAGCGCATGGAGCAGCACTGCCGCGGCGAGTACGAGCGCTCCTTCCTGCTGGACTTCCAGGAGGTCAGGCGCTCCCTTCACAAAATGGCCGCTAACGCCGCTCTGATTTCAGCCGTTTACCCGGGTTAGCGTGTCAGAACGGGTTTTTCTGAGCCGCCTTTAAACGCAACATGAGTGTTGTGTTTAAACAGCAGCTGTGTTTCCATTTTTTGCTAATTTCACTATTTTGTAGTAATAGTTGCAGCAAAACACAAAACTTTGCTAATCTGAACATAATTACTCAGCATTTCCTACAATGTAAACAATGTTTACATTGTTATTGATTATTTTACTTGAAATGTCACATCGATGTTTATGTGTTGAATTAAAAGCCGGTTTGTTGCTCTGGGTCTGGATCTGTCTCTGGTGGAGCAGTGGATGGAGCTGGTTCTGGGTTGGCTGGGGAAGGTGTTCGCCACAGAGGGGGGCGGAGCCGCGGCGGTCCCCATGGATCCCAGCGTTCCCAGTACTCCCAGCGCCTACGGCAGCCCGGTTCTGAAGCAGTGGCGGTGCCACATGCACCAGTTCTTCTGCAGGATCTACGTCAACATGAGGATCGAGGAACTGTTCAGCATCATCAGAGGTGAGAACGAAGCGACTTCATGTTCATCAGTCTGGATGATTCCTTCAGAACCACAACTCACGTTTACTGTTTCGTTCTTAGAGTTAGGGTGGTGAAGGGGTAGCCATGTTCAGTCTGCTTTAATAAAACTCCAGTCCTTTTGTCTAGAAAGTCCAGTTCCAGTGTGAATGGTAATCGACCTCTGACCTCTGGTCCTCCAGACCTCGGTCTGGGTTCAGTTGAAGTGAACTTTGGTTCATTTTTAATGCATGTATGAACACCAAGCGGACTGGAGACTATGTCAGAAGCAGGAAGTGGACTACAGCGCAGGGCATTCTGGGTACAAACACAGAGCGAACATGCTAGCCTAGCGTTAGCAGCAGAAATGTCTCCTGGTCTTCAGCCAAAGACTACAGAGAGAATCTGACGCCTCCATCTTGTTTCCATCTGATGAAACAGGAAGTTGCTCTCAGCCTCTTCAGAGGTGTTTGTGTGGATTCCTTCAGTGATTGTTGGTGCAGCGCCCCCACAGGCCAGGATGGGAACAGGCTGGTTTGACTCAGAGCAGCTGCAGGTGGAGCAGATGGTGGAGTTTGGGTCACTAATTGAACTGATTCTACTGGACTATCAGGAGGGAAAACAGCAGAAAATGCTTTTGTTTTTCGTTTTGTTCTTATTTCTAAGCACATTTTTCTTGTTTTCCCAGATTTCCCAGAATCCAAACCAGCCATTGAGGATCTGAAGTTTTGTCTGGAGCGAACCAACCAGCGCCAGCAGCTCCTCACTTCGCTCAAATCGGCCTTTGAGAGCCGTCTGCTGCACCCAGGTCAGAGTTCACCTGCAGGATGTTTCACCTCAGGAATCAGCTCCATAAAACCTGCAGCACCAGTTGCATGACAGCGCCCGTTCCTCCTGCAGGTGTTCACACGTCCGACATCCTCACCGTTTACATCTCGGCCATCAAAGCTCTGCGGGAACTGGACCCGTCCATGGTGATCCTGCAGGTGGCGTGCCAGCCGATCCGGAAGTACCTGCGGTGAGTTCTGCGGCCGATCCGGTTCTGACGGCTCGGATCAGCGGGAAGATGAGCGTTCTGGTTGAGGAATCAGAATTTCAGCATAAACATTGTTTACAACAGTTTTTACAAACTTACATTTTAATGTTTGCATAAACAAACAGAAATTAAATCTTTGCAGTTTAGAGCTGCAGGCGCCGCTGATGATCCGGGTCATAAAATAAATGTTTCCACCACATCTAACTATTGATGCGAGGAGCGGCCATATTGAAACACCTTAAAGTCATAACTGGGGCAGTTCGCTGCTCCCAGTTTTCTAGTGGGAAATCCCACTTCAGAGAGAATTCCAGTTTATTTCCCAGCTTCATGTGCAACTGGAACACAGAATGAATCCAAAACTGATCCTCAATAAAAACAAGATTTATCTCTTTTAATTGGGAAAATTTTCTTTTTTTTAAAATGTGCTTTATAAAAAAAATTGAATTTCAGTTTTTAATAGGAAATTTTTAAAGTAATTTTGCACATTTGAAAATATTCAGAGAAGAAGAGCCATTAAACTCATTGAAAATCTTGAAATGTTTTCATGAAATCAACAGATTCAGAGATGAAACGTCTGAACCAAAACAGAAATGTTTAAATTTCCAGCTTCCTTTTGGTTGCTGGTGTTTATTGATGTTAGTCATATTAACATCAGTCCTCAGCAGAAACAGTTTTTCTCGCTCCAGAACTCGGGAGGACACAGTGCGGCAGATTGTCGCCGGGTTGACGGGCGACGCCGAGGCCTGCTCCGACCTGGCCTCCGAGCTCTCCAGAGGTGACCCCGTGACCCTGGAGATGCAGGACAGCGACGACGAGGGCAACGACCCCGAGGACTGGGCTCCGGATCCCACGGACGCCGTTCCCGGTCAGTGAACTCTGGTGTTGTAGTCAAAACCATCTAACCCGACACGAGACCAGGGAACGCCAGGGAACCGGCCGGGTTTCACCGAGTTCTGCTTCCTCTTTCTCAGATAAACTGGGCTCCAAGCGGCGCTCCTCTGACATCATCAGCCTGCTGGTCAGCATCTACGGCAGCAAGGAAATCTTCATCGACGAGTACAGAACCGTTCTGGCCGACCGACTGCTGCACCAGCTCAACTACAACACGGCCAGGTGGGCCCGGCAGAACCCAAACAGAACCGACACAGAACCCAAACAGAACCGAGACAGAACCCAAACAGAACCGACACAGAACCCAAACAGAACCGAGACAGAACCGACACAGAACCCAAACAGAACCGAGACAGAACCGACACAGAACCCAAACAGAACCGACACAGAACCCAAACAGAACCGAGACAGAACCGACACAGAACCCAAACAGAACCGAGACAGAACCCAAACAGAACCGAGACAGAACCCAAACAGAACCGACACAGAACCCAAACAGAACCGAGACAGAACCCAAACAGAACCGAGACAGAACCCAAACAGAACCGACACAGAACCCAAACAGAACCGAGACAGAACCGACACAGAACCCAAACAGAACCGAGACAGAACCGACACAGATTTTAACAAGAACAAACCTGGCACAGATGCTGCCAGGGGTTTGGGAGGAAAAGAACGCTTCAGGATAGAAGGAATTATATTTACTGAAATTATTATTATTATTTTTTAAGATGCCCAACATGAGTGAAATGAAAAATTAATTTTTGCACTAAAATAACCCCCATATTTTCAACCATATAAATATAGAAACATTTATCTTCATCTTGCTTTTTCTTTTTCTGGTGGACATGTTTCAAAATGGCCGCCACTTTTATGATGAACAATCGATGTTTGCATTAAAATTATTATAAATATTAGAGACACAGCTAAACAAAATGTTAGCTTCAATAATTCACTAAACAAGAGTCTTAGCTGCTAAACAATTGTGGAAAAAAAACAATTAGCTAATGCTAACTGCTATACAAAATATAGAGAAAGCTATAAAAATAAATTTGCCCTCTAAACACAAATAAATTAGCTGAAGCTAATTCTAAACTGCTCCACATATAAAGAATTAGCAAAAGCTAACGATAAAACGCAAAACAGCTTAAAAAACTAACGTCAACTAACAGAAGCACAAAATACAGCACTAAACCGGTAAACAAAACAAAAAAAACAAAGCTAATGCTAAACTGCTAAACGTTTTCCAGAAATATATCAGAAGCTAACAATGAAATGCTACAGTTTAAACAATTAGATTAAACTCACCTTACGCTGCTGAACACTGAAAGTAACTGGATGCTAACGCCAAGCCGCTAAACACACAGAAAATTAGCAGAAGCTATCGCTAACCACTGAGACGACGACATCCCCGCCTCCTTCCAGCTATCGACTCGCAAACAGCAAAAACGTTTCTAATCTTGCTGCATCTTGTTACTTTAAAGTTAAATATGATGAACAAGATAAAAATTATACATAAAGTTCATCCAAGTCATAAAAATTGGAAACATTTTCAGGCAATAGCAGATTTAAAAGGCTTCAAAATGGCAGCCATTTTAAAAATGGCTGATGGGGAACAGCCTGGATTTCAGTGCTGGATCCAGGGCTGTGTTTCCTCTCTGACCTTTGACCTGTCGTTCCTCTTCAGGGAGATTCGTAACGTGGAGCTGCTGAAGCTGCGCTTCGGAGAGTCTCACATGCATTACTGCGAAGTCATGCTGAAGGTCGGACCCTCGTTTAGCCACCGACGCTCCCTGAACGCCTCGCCGTGGTTTAACGTGTCTTTGCTGTGCAGGACATGGCCGACTCTCGCAGGATCAACAGCCACATCTGCGAGGAAGAGTCGAAGCTGAGTGAGGAAGAGCAGCCGCCGCTGGCGCTGTCCGCCATCGTCCTGTCGTCGGAGTTCTGGCCCACGCTGAAGGAGGAGAAGCTGGAGCTGCCGGCCGCCGTGTGCCACGCCATGGAGGCGTACACACGGCGCTACGAGAAGCTGAAGGTGAAACGTCCGGCGGTTTGACCCGACCGTCGGCTTCCTGACGCTTAGCTTCCTGACGCTGTGGTTGTTCCAGGCCATGCGGACGCTGAGTTGGAAGCCTCACCTGGGCTCCGTCACGCTGGACCTGGAGCTGGAGGACCGGACCCTCACCAACCTCACAGTGTCGCCGATCCACGCCGCCATCATCCTGCACTTCCAGGAGAAAAGTACGAGCTCTGGGTTTACACGCTGCTTTGGCTTCATAAAGTGAAAGTTTCAGGTTCATTTTCCATCACATGAATTAGATCAAAGAAGATTTATGTAAAGGCCTAGTCAAAGTTTAGGCCTGAATCAGATAATCTGTGACAAGACAGAAAACTAATGGCAGCTCAGATTGAATGGAGAACATGTGAAGTTTCAGCAGATTGTAGTTCTGAGGGGGGCTGGATAAAGGTGCAGGCCACACTTTTCAGATCAGATGAAGCCTGAAACATGATCAGATATGGAAGGGGTGTGAATACTTTTGTTAGTTGTGAAAATAACAGTTGTTTTTTTTTCTGCATTTTAAATTCTGATGCTGATCCAAACCGATCAGGTGATTCCATCGTGTCTCCTCTTCCTCCTCGTCTTCCTCCTGCCTGTTTTTTAACCTGGCAGGCTCGTGGACCCTGGAGGAGCTGAGCGTGAAGCTGGGCGCCCCCAAGGAGCTGCTGCACAGGAAGCTGGCGCTGTGGCAGCAGCAGGGCGTCCTGCGTGAGGAGGCGGCCGGCCGCTACGCCGTCCTGGAGACGGGAGCCACGCGCGACAGGCTGGACCGCGGCGTGATGCTCATCGACAGCGACGAGGAGCGCGACTCCAACACCACCACCCAGTCTGAGCAGAGGGAGGAGAAGCTGCAGGTCTGCAGTCACTTCCTGCTTCCTCCCAAAGGCCCAGGGAGTTTTAAAAGTCAAAGAATTAGCACAGAAATAGATAAATGATAATTAACCTGCTGTCAATGCCAAGAATGTAAACATCAGTTCAACCTAAAGAGGGCAGCACTGAGACACATCTGGGCCAAATAACAGAGCTGCAGCATGTTAGCCACATCGTGTTAAAATGTTTTTCCCTCATCAGAAACAAACCTGGAGTTTTACTTTAGGAGAAATCTTTAATCTCCATGACAACCATTCAAAACGCCTGGGTGGACATAGCCCCGCCTACAAGGTGGAGCTCCTCCCCCACTCAGCTCCTGCAGACTAGCCAGCAGCAATTAGCGAAGAGCCAGTGGAACTGAGCTGCTGCTGGTAAAAACATTACAACAGAGTCATGTGGGAATAAATTCATAATATAAAATCCAAATGACGTCGTTGCAAAGTAGTGAAATTATCAGATTACTCGTTATTATGAGAATAAAATAAAGATGTTAAGAGAATAAAGTCATAAGCAGCATCAGTTCTGTGTAACTGAACGACCTTTGACCCTGTTTGTTCCCACAGCTGTTCTGGGCCTACATCCAGGCCATGCTGACCAACCTGGACAGCATGACGCTGGAGCGCATACACACCATGCTGCGCATGTTCGTCGCCACGGGACCCGTCGTCACGGAGATGGACGTCAACGAGCTGGAGGCCTTTCTGCAGAGGAAAGTCAGAGAGCATCAGCTGATCGTTTCCACCGGCATCTACAGACTGCCCAAGACCAGCTGAGGACGGGGCGTTCAGGGGAAACGGGAACTCACAGGACTGAGGACGGGGCGTTCAGGGGAAACGGGAACTCACAGGACTGAGGACGGGGCGTTCAGGGGAAACGGGAACTCACAGGACTGAGGAGGACGGGGCGTTCAGGGGAAACGGGAACTCACAGGACTGAGGACGGGGCGTTCAGGGGAAACGGGAACTCACAGGACTGAGGACGGGGCGTTCAGGGGAAACGGGAACTCACAGGACTGAGGAGGACGGGGCGTTCAGGGGAATCGGGAACTCACAGGACTGAGGAGGACGGGGCGTTCAGGGGAAACGGGAACTCACAGGACTGAGGACGGGGCGTTCAGGGGAAACGGGAACTCACAGGACTGAAGAAGCACCTGTCTCCTGACGGCTACAAATAAAAACCACTGAAAAGTTTTTATAGTGTTTTGCTTCAGAAAATTAAAATACTTGTCTTTTTTTTTTCATGTGCATTTCTAAGTTTTCATTGAAATTTCAAAATGCTAAGAAGATCTTTGACACTGAGAACAGGCAGAATAATCAATATTAATAGAACATCTGATATAAAAAAGCTCATTTAAAGTTACAGCTCCAGATATTTCTAAATATTTACTTTCTAGGTAAATGCAATTTAATTTGCATGAATTGAATCAATAAATGTTATTTAAAAATAAAAAGTCTTGAATTGGACTTATGATTGTTCAGAACATAAACAAGATCTCACATTTAGGTAATAATTTATAAAATCTGAAATATCTTTTACATATTTATTAAGTTAAAGCTTCCATGGACCAATCAGAAATCTGTCATTTGCTCCTAATTGGAGATAATATATTAGTCATAACCCAACATCAAGTACCTTGAATGTGACTGGTGCATTTTGTGTTAAACATGTTTTCGGACTTTGCGGCCATTTAGTTCTGCCGTTTCCTCTGAACAGAAGCTTCAATCCGTCTGAAACACCAGAAACTTTAAAGGTTTATTTTCTATTCAAAGCATCACAAACAGCAGCAGACGGATACATTTCTACACATTGCAGGCAGAACAGTTTACATTTTGATAGACAAAGGATTTTTCTCAGTCACCGTCAGCAGAACATCTGGACTTATTGCTTTATTTGAACATTTTCATGGCAGCAGACATTAAAAGCTCACAGGAGGTTAAGTCATTCAGACTGACATAAGGCAGATTACCGAACTCATCACTTTAGTAACAAAGCGTTTCCTTTTGAAGGATTTCAACAGAAAAACGTAACAGGTGGAGGAGAAGTTAAAGGAACAGGCCGGTGTTTTCAGCTGCGATCAGACCAAACGTCTGGAAAACGCAGCAGAAGCTCTGGAAGGTTTTCCAGACGTCAGCAAGACATTACGGTTCTGTTCAGGAGGAATTATTAACCACAACGAATTTAATATTTAGGTTTTTAATGATTAAATTACAGTTTTAAGGGGGAAAATAAATGTGATTAAAATGTTGGATATCTTTACAGCTTCAGGTGGGAAAAGTGAAAGCTGATCATCATGTCCAGTTTTATCTGTAAAATCACAAACTTTCATCTTATTGTGTTAATTTATAAAATATGTATGAATGGATCAGATTTGCCTGAAACATCTGAGTGCATGTGAAGGAATATGGAGTTTTTCGAAACATGGAACAGCGGCCTGCTGCTTCAGCTCCTGGTCAGTGCTGCAGATTTTCCCTCAAGTTGAACCGTGATCCGCAGCAGCCGCCGCAGCAGCCGCCGCCGCCGCAGCAGCAGCACCCTGCACCTCAGCAGCACTTCTTGGCTCGCTTGCGGTGGCCGCGGTCTTTCTGGGTGCTGATGTTGACCGTGTCCTTCTCCCGGAAGCGCTCCCTCTCAGCACGTTCCCGACTTTCCTTCTTGGCGTGGAGCACCATGCGAGTAAACGCCATGAACATCTGGAAACACACGAGGAAAACAGCATGAAGAACAGAACTGGTTAAATCTGGATGATCTGCTCCTCAGTCTGGTTATAAAGCCAGAAACATCTGGACTGTTTCTCATAAATAAAACATTTTAACTGGGAAACATCAGATGTGACCTAATTACTAAATTATTTTTGTTAATAGATTTTAAAACAAACACTTTTAGTTTTCTGCTGAAAATTTGTTTTATTTTTTATTCTGTTTAATGAAAAGTCATAATTAATTTTGATAAACCAAAGACAGAAAGTATAAGTAACATTTAGGTTTGTTTTTTTTCTTTGTTCCCTTCAAATAATAAAACTTCCTCAGGTTAGTAAGTTAGTTTTTATATTCATAGCACTTATATAATCAGGGTGCGAGCAATCCAAAAACATGCTTTTTATGAATTTAGTTTTGCAGAAATTAACTTGACTTAAAAATATATATATATTTTAATCATTATTGGAAGATTTTTTTTTATTTGCAACTTCTGCTTTATTGCAGCTTTATTTTGAAAATCACAGAATGTAAAATAAACAACCTTAGAAATAATTTTTTTCTTCAACGTGAAAAACAAAAAACAGAAAATTCTGATAAATAATTAAATATTTTTTAAAAACAAAAATTTTTTCTCATCACAGGAAAAGCTAATGCTAGCAGGCTATGTCAACATTAGCTGTTAGCATCAAATCAGTCTAGGAACCATTTTAACCTTCCTTCAGGTTATTTAGTAAAAATCAGGTAAAATTTTTTCTATAACTTTTTTTGATGCAGGAATCTTTAGGTAAAAATGTCAAAATAATAAAATCTTTCACCTCTTCTACATTTTTATTTTCTTTGGCACTTGTCTCGAAAACCGGGACGCCCAGTGACTCCCCGAACTGCACGGCGTCCTGGGTGTCCACCTTCTTCTTGGCCGGATCGTCGTTCTTGTTCCCCACTGAGCAGAAACAAAAAACCAGTAAATAAAACCTGGTTCTGATTTTATCGACTCCACATTCAGAAGAAGTTCAGTCAGTTTGAACAATATGAGCGCGCATCAGGTTGTAGTATGTTACCTTTTCCTTCCTCAGAGCAGACAGAGTGTCTGCATGGTGCAACAGATTAAATAGTTATAGCTGCAACATTTGATCAGTTTAGTGAAAACTGTTTTGTCACATTACAACATAAACCTTCAACTTATTTTATGCTACAAACCAACAGAAAGTGCATTGCTACAAAACGGAAGAACTATTTTCTTTTTATAAATTGAAATCTGAAAAGTGTGGCATACATACTTTATAGAAACACCGTTTGAAGTAAGAGCTGAAAATCTTAGAAACAAAGTGCTATAAGAAAAACATCCAGCCATTTTTAGTGTCTGGAAATTGAGCCATTTAAAAATCCTCCTGACACCCAACATGTTTCTCCAGATGTTCAGGGTTTTGTTAGTAATTTCATTTCACACAAGAGTGTAAAATATAGAAAACTGTCTGGTTTTCCTTCAGCTTCACAGTAAAGTGCAACTTTATATTAAATCCATGGCCTCAAAGTTCTTCAATCTGCAGAAGACAAACGTTTCGGTGTGAAAACTCGCGCGGCGCAGCCGACCCACCCAGGATCTTGCAGACGTTGTCGCAGTTCTCAGAGATCTCGTTCAGCCAGCGCTTGACGTTGACGAAGGACTCCGGGTTGGTCACGTCGTAGACGATGATGACGCCGTGCGTGTTCCTGTAGTATCTGTCGGCACAAGGCGCAGGATCAGCGCTACAATCCGGCACGGAGAACAGAAAGCCAGCAGAGAGGCAGCGTTACGTGGAGGTGATGGTTCTGAACCGCTCCTGGCCCGCCGTGTCCCAGATCTGCAGCTTGACGCGCTCGCCCTCCATGTCCACCGTCCGGATCTTGAAGTCCACTCCAATGGTGGTGATGTAGCTGCCTGCAGGAAGTTAGAAAAGCGTGACTCATTTATTTCTATTGAGTCGTTTTTACTGTCAGTTTTTATCTCATGTTCAGATATTTAATCTTCTCTCCCAAATAAGGAAGAAAAAATGTTTTTACTAAAACAGGCTATTTGCTAAAATTAACTTTTTATTAGTTTGTTCAACATCAACAAATAAAAACTTGTATTTGATGCACATTTCAGGTTTTTTGTTACTCATAATTTAATCATAATAAAAATACTGGAGCAAAATATGTTGCTGAAGAGATTTTAAAAACATTTTTCTCATTCTGAAATGACTCAACAGATCAGAGTTCATGTTGTTTCAGAGGCCCCTGGGTTCAAAATGAACCAATAATTCAATTAAGAACAACAAATAAATATTTTATTAAATAAAAAAAATACAATTTAATTACCAAAACTGTTGTAAGCTTCCAATTTCAGAGTTTGTATGAATATTTGCTGCACCTCAAAAGGACAAAAATGGCTGAAAAATCTTTTCATTTTGCTCCTTTTTTTAAATTTTTGCTGTAAAGTTTTTATGCTGATCTTTGAAACGGATCAAATTTCACTAAATCTGACTGCATCAGTTACTGATTCCACAAAACATTTAAAATAAAACCAGTTTATAACCGTCGTTTTTCCAGCCTGCGGGTTGAGAAACAGAACCAGGACCATAAACGCCTCATTTCCAGTTTTTCTTCATAACTTCGCCCTGCAGACGTGTTGGAACGCCGCGCCGCGCTGCGCCGCCGCGCCTCAACCTGATAAAACAGCCAGAGAAACTCACCGGAGAAGGAGTTGTCTGCGAAGCGCAGCAGCAGGCTGCTCTTCCCAACATCTGCGGAGGAACAGATGGGAGAGGAGATTAGCAAGGCGGTCGAACAGATCTGAGGAACCAGCAGGCGAGGCGGCTTCCTCCCAGTAGAACCAGCAGGGAGAGACCAACTGAACCAGAAGCTACTGGAGACAAACTCAGCATGAACATGCCGATTTATTTTAGTAAACCACACTTTTACCTTCCACTCAACTTTCCAGTAACCCAGTGGCTCAACCAGCTTCAGAAACTGTCAAGAGTCGTCACTGGTTTCTTAGTAAAACCAGTCTGGCAGCGAACTGGTTACCTGACAGGTGAACATGAGCAAACCAGCAGCAGCTGCGTTTCAACCGACCAAACAACAAACTGGAAATACGAGTAGAAATCTGGAAACACGTCAATTAAAAAAAACTTTTTCAATAAAACAGTTTGAAGAGTTTTTGTACTGAAATTGTTTTATTTCATCAAACTGTAATAGAAACTATTTTTTTCTCATCATCACACGATCCACCGCCGGACGGAAACGACAGGAAGACGATGCGACGAGTTTTTAATGATCATCACCTAAACAAAGTTTAAGATTTGTGTTTATCATCTCATGGAATCAATCAGATTTTTACTTCTGACTAAATTACTAAAATAAATAACTGATGTTGTAATTTCCTGAGTCGCAGGTTTTGTTCAATCTCAGCAGTTAACCAGGAAATGCTGACAGTGAAACAGACAAACTCCAGGAATCTCCAGGATCCTGGAGAATCCTGGATAAAAGCCAGATCATTTTATTCATTAGTCTAACTTCACATGAAACTTATTTAACATTTCTTTCATTTTAATGTTATTGTGGTTTAAAGGCTTATTGACAAAAATTACTTTCCAGGTGGAAATATTTAAGATTCACCCAAAAACTGAAGTTAAGAAATAATGTTGGACTGAGATTTTTTTAAACTGTTATGATAAAAACACAATATGACCAGAATAAAGTCGTAAAGTTACTAGAAAAAGTTATTTTAATGAGAAAAGCTTCAGCAGGTCTGAGCAGCTCGTCTAATCATTTCAAGATTTATTTTCATATTTTACTTTTTTGTGTATTTGTCTTTGTTCTCCTAACATTACGGCTTATGATAATAATATTAGTTTGTCGAACTGTTACAACTTTCTTCTATTATAACATTTGTGTGTTATTACAACTTCATTGTTGTAAAACTTTCTCAAATTAAGACTTTTTTCTCATATTAATAACTACTGTTTATTATTTAAAGTTCATTGTTGTACATTTTATTCTCGTAATTCTTTATTTTTTTCCGTAAGTTGGCTCTAACTGTCATAAATTAGCCGGCTCTGTCCTGCAGGTAAGATACTGACTGCTCCTACTTACTTCACACAACCACAACATAATAATTATGTTTGTCTTGTTTTTATGAGCCAACATGATTAAAATGCTCCAGAAAACAAGGTGAATAAATTTTGCTCGTCCAGCAGAAATGCTCCTCTTCCTCCTCCTTGTGATGAAGGTCAGACCATAAAAATGATGTAATAATAATCTGTGGATCCTGCAGTTCAGGATGATGAACTCTTTTATGGGGAAATGAAAACATTATTGACCCGATTCTGAGATGAAGGAACCAGAACTGAACAGGTTTTAGTAAAACATACTAACTGGAGTCTCCAATGATGAGCAGCTTAAAGAGATGATTGTAGTCTTTTCCTGCCATCTGAATGGCTGTGAATCCACTTTCCCAGTAAAACCAGTTTCATATGAGGGGGTGACCTCTGACCCCCTCTGGAGCACATGCAGTTTGTGTTTACTTCAGCGGCTCCGGTCGGGAAGCATTTCCAAGTGAATCTGCTGCTGTAGTCGTCCAGACGCAGCGTGCGGCGTTTCTGCAGCGCCGCACCACTCAGCATGCAGGCCGCATGTCACAGCCGAACCCCGTCCCGCCGGAGCAGCGACCCACCACGGCTCTGGACCCACGGCTCTGGACCCACGGCTCTGGACCCACGGCTCTGGACCCACGGCTCTGGACCCACGGCTCTGGACCCACGGCTCTGGACCCACGGCTCTGGACCCACGGCTCTGGACCCACGGCTACTCCTTCACCGAGGCATTGTGCCGGTTCTGGTCCTAAATCAGCCGGAGCGAGGCGTTCCTGTTTCTGTTCCTTTGTTTCACTTCGCTTTCCCCAGCGGTCGGGTCAAGTCACAGATCTCACTTCTTCTTCTGCTTCAGGGTTTAAAGATGAGAGAATCTAAAACAGACAGGAGGAGAAATGTTAGATGAATGTGGTGACGGCTTCATTTTTACTGACTGAGCTGCAGGTGCAGCTTTCTGACTGATTACTGTGGGGGGGACTCCGCCCGGTGGGCGGGGCTAACAGCCCTGTGGGCGGGGCTAACAGCCCTGTGGGGGGGACTCCGCCCGGTGGGCGGGGCTGACCGCCCGGTGGGCGGGGCTAACAACCAAACCTCTCAGTGCAGAGCAGAAGAGGACAGTGGCAACTATTGGCCGATCATTAATCCCAAACGAAGGAAATCGGCGCCGATAGATGGACGCGCCCTGGACTTAGCCGCTCCTGAGTCACTACTCACTTCCTGCTCTCTGACTCAGCTGGATCCGGTGCTGGAGGAACCCAGCAGGGCGCCAAGCGGGCCTTCAGGCTCCTTTCACACGACATGGATTTGTAAATGAAGCAGCTTCTGGAGCAACCAGCGCTTCCTGTTTCCTGCTGGAGAACTGGCAACTCAGCTTTTCAATCCGCCGTTACGCAGGTCGCAACGTTTCACGATTAAATGATTTTTATTACACTTCTTGGGATACGAATATTATCCAAGATAAGAACTTATTCATTGAGAGTTGGGTTGGTAAAATGTAATTTTTTTTAGATTACTGATTTGCATGAGAATGGACATAAATTTCTATCTGCCAGAATAGCTGCTAACCAGGCTAACAGCGGCATCCTTTCCCCTGAAGCAAAGGAATAAAGGGAATGTTGACTGATTCCACATGCTAACGTTGCTAATGCTAATGCTAACATTGCTAATGCTACATCACTGACGATGCAGAGCAACTGAAAAGGGTCGATGAAACTCTGTTAAGTGAAACAGCATTATTTTCCGGCTCGAGTTAAGCTAACGCTATCTGGTTAAATACGAGTAACGCATCCAAATGGCCACAGATGGCGCTGTGAGCACCAAAATCCCACAATGCTCCGTTTTACTGCGGCACGAATCAACACAGAAAAATGTTCATCAGCTGCTCAGTCAGCTATTAAACAGTGAAACAACCGACCAAACCACTGCAAGTTGTATTTGATCACAACAGAAAATATGATGCAAAAAAAAAAAAAAGCAGCTTTAATAATATAAAAATCATTGCACAGTAAATATTCTTTACTGTCCCTCTGGGCGTACAGGCTCCCAGTCAGAGGATAACAGAAGCATAAAAACTCAAATGTATAAAAAAAATGCATAAATATTTTTTATTTATGTAGATATACATAAATAAAACCGAAGAACTCAGACAAAAGCTGATAAAATGTATGGTTACGTCTGGAAAGTATAACACAATCACAATGTCAGGCTCCAAATTTCAGCTCATAAAGTAAATATTTACATGAATATTTCTCCCATTTCAGGAGAAAAGTTGTCTGAGAGCAGAGGTTGGAGACTTATCAAACCAGGACACTATGGAAGGATTTAAAAGCGTCGTAGATCGCCCAGCTGTAATCATGCACAGTGGTGAATAACCCCTTAAATTAAAAAATAATCTTCTGGTAGCATTCAGATAGACACAACTTTGGCTCCACTTCTGACCAGCATCTTGAATATGATGTGGACTAGCATAAGCTCCCCCCAACATCCCTGCACTGGAGTCACATAAACTGTGAAAATCTCACTTTTCTCCACATAATTGGTGCACTTCTTACTAATTCAATTGTGAAAAAAAAAAGTTATTGATATGATAACTTCTGTCTCGCCTTTCAAAGTTCAACTATATGGTGCCAAAAAGCTACGAGCTTTTAGAACTCTCCCTCATTTAGAGAAAATGGTATCAACTGAAGGATGAAGCTAATTAAACCTGAAGAAGAGAATCTGTTTTGCTCTTTTCTTTCTGTGGTCTGGCTGTTGACTCCCTGCTCAAGCCATTTGTGCTCAGAGCATCGTTTTTCTGCGTCGCCTATGAGCGCACATGTATTCCCGGTGATCCGTAGAAAAGTTTCTGCTGTTAAAAAACTACCAAGGCAGATTTTGACGGTGCTGTGAGGCGCTGTCCTTTTATGGAGGGCTTTCCGGTTTGCAAGTCATGACTCAACAGGCTCCTTTTCCTTCAACACTTTGGAAAATAACAATGGAAATGTTGATTATGATTCTTTTTTTATTTACTTTCAAGAAGTTGTTTGGCTCTGGGGATTGTTGTTTTCCAAGTAAGTGTAGCCCAAACTTATAAAAAAATTAATACTTACTTTGAACAAGGTTCCATAATTTAATGTATTTCACATTTAAACATTAATTATTTGCATATTAAAACACTGTCATTCATTACAAGACCCTTAAAATGTTTTCAGTCCCTTAAAAGAAAAAAAAGTTTTTTTTCTTTTGAACATAAAAACGCAAAAATGATCATTTTCAGATTTCTGCATCGTTTTCTTTCCCTGACATTAAAACTAGTTCTGCATTTAACAACACGTCGACTTTTCTGGATGTGAAACTGATGTTTTGCTCCAACGGTCAAAAGTTTCAGCTCCGAACCGAACCGAACCGAACCGGTGGTGTTCGGTCTGGGAGCCCCAAACAGACAGCAGGACAGTCCGAGGAAACCAAATATCCATCTGGAGGAGTTTGCTGGGGAATCTGCAGGTTGGTTTTCCCAGCCTGGAATGACGGACTGGGCCCTGAACCGGGAATGTCAGCAAACTTCCAACGGCCCGGACAAACTCCGGAGCAGCTGCGGGGAAACGGAGCACTTACTTCGGTCATCTGGCGGCCTCGGCGCTCGGACGGCGGCTCATGGTTCCAGGCCCCGCGGCTCGCTAGCTTTAGCCTCGGTGGAAGTGCGCGGTCTCCGGGCCGAATGCCTCCCCACCGCGGCGGCCACACCTGACTGACTGACGGCGGCTGCTGATGGGCTGATGCTGCGTTCAGGAGCGTGGGAAAATCCACAGCTCCAACGTGTTTCCCCGGGAAAATCATTCAATACGTTGAAAATAGAAATTTATTCCAAAACATATTTCTGATCTTATTTTTTAATGTAAGATAATCTAATCTTAAATGCCAAAAAGTAAATAAACTTTTTTTAACGCAACTAAAGTACAATTCGGTGTCATGATGTATGGCAAGCTGTTAGTGACAAATATCTTTTCCATTCCGTCTGGAGAAAATGTTGTAAAAATGAGCTTGTCTAAATTGGGACACTGTAAAAGTCAGAGAAAATAAACATATTGTAAAGTGCTCGCGACTGTCAAACTCCCACTAATCTTTTTATTTCATACATTAATATCTATACTTATTAATGTATGATCTTTTCATATTTTTTGTTTATTATTTCCTTACCAGCAATTACATATTTTTCTGTTATTCATACAGTAAGCTGTGAGGGTCAAATATTGAAATACATCTGTGAAAAAAAACCCCTATAAAATATTACAGCTCAATCAGTCAGAATCCTATAAATATTGCTGAAAACCCCATCAGAAAGTCAGGGCAAAGCATTTCAACTCTTATTTTTTAGCAGTGAGAAGAACAACTCTTTTTCCTGTCATCAAACTCATCTTTTATATCAACAAATTATTTAACTGCTGGAAAAGTGTCGTTCACAGACTCAATAGATTTGACACTAACGGCTTGCCGTAGCATCCCATCAGTTGCGCTTCTGCACTGCGTGTGCAGCGTTTTATCTCTGCGATGCATTCAAGTCAACTCGTACTGGATTATCCGCATTAATATGACAAATCAAAGCCTTTTAACTTTTCCACATGGAAAATTATCACAAAATTTAAATGTGATCTGAATCTACACCGACAACAAAATAAGTGAAGCTAATTTTTATATATTTTTAAAACCTTTTCTGTATTGATAGTCACTGGTATGTCTTATATTTTATGGTGTGAACAAAACATTTTGAATCCATTTCCTTAAAATTTTGAGAAATATGTTTTTTACAAAATCATTTGCATGAATGATGAACATGGATTTGGTTCCGTAAACCTGGTTTAGTTGTTTTTTGGGAGCGAGATTCAAATGAAACCAGCAGAAACTTTTGGAGCAGATCTGATTGGAGCTTCGGCTGGTTTGGGATGACAGAAGCTGATGTGGACATCAGCTTCCTGGTTGCAACATCACAGGCCCATCCTGTCACTGTTAGCGTTAAGAAACATTAGTTTCCCAAAACCTCTGAATTTCTGCTTCTGCTCAGGTTTTAATCCTGTGTTGAATTTTGATCCAAATGTCAGTTTAAAGTCAGGAAATCGTATTTTTTGGAGCAGAGAATTTGCAGGTGGTTTTACAAGGCATTTCTTAGAGCACACAGACTGTGTTACATCCATGACATCGCTCCTTCTTCAAAAGATCACGTAACTTTAGAGGCTCTAAGAGTTTTGTTCTGTTGGGCAGAATGCTAAAGTTTGCACTCTTGCTCTACATGCAGGGGGTCCAAAGTGTGGCTCCGGGGCCTTTTGTGGTCTGTGGAGTGGCTTTGTGTGGCTCTTTAGTTTAGGAATGTTTTCCTCCATTACTGATGCAGATGGAGAGTTTTTGTGGATTTTCTTTGACTTTTTCAATGACAAATTTATGTTTTAGATATAAAATTTTTGGTACATAACAAATGTCTTTATTTTATTAGCTGTGATGTTTTGTCTTTTAAATTTTATTTCAGTGTCACATAAAGTAGGGCACAAATCTCCAGCAACTTTTAACATAAAAACAGACTGAGTCACACCCGATAATTACAACGTGTTAAATCCAATTACAGATTTTCAAACAGTTCTTATTTTTGCTGCAGCATAATTTCCATTTGCCTGATTTATCATTTTTGTCTTTCTATCAGAAGCTGGATGTCTGAAGTCTTTGGTTTGGTGTTTCGGTCTCAATTAGACCCTTTTTTGAAGGACAATTTTGTTTACAGAAACTTCATAATTCATTTGCCGTTTCAGTTTTAAGATGTCTTCCAGTTCCAGTGATAAATCTTAATTAGGATTTAAATTTGATTGATTTATGTTTTCTTGCATTAGTATCAGTTGGAATGATCTCAAAACAACAATATTGTTTATGGCAACAACTTCTGGAACAATTTATCATCCATCAAAGTTTATCATGACAGGCCAAGTTATGTAAATAAGTTAAATTGATTTTTTAAAAGTTCTCCTTCTTATAATACTGAGGTGGAATTTGAGATAAAAGTTGATAATCTGCATTGATCCAAGAGTTCAATTATTAAACTAGTAAAAATGCATAAAAGCCAAGAAAAT
Organism: Poeciliopsis prolifica; assembly: GCF_027474105.1. NCBI lineage: Eukaryota > Metazoa > Chordata > Actinopteri > Cyprinodontiformes > Poeciliidae > Poeciliopsis > Poeciliopsis prolifica. The sequence goes on from NW_026562409.1 coordinate 1,285,816, forward strand.
TTCCACCCAAATAAAATTTACAATTACTTTTTATTAATACGATGAATCATTTTCAACAAAAGACATTACCCTAGTTTCAGTTTCTGCTCACATCGCATGGAATCGTTTACCTGTTACATAATAATAACCAAAATACCGACAGCTCATATCTACAGGAAGGACGACATTCAGCACAGGTACAGTTAAGTCGAGGCGGCTGCAGCCTGCAACGCTCCACTTTGAACCAAAAACAGATCACTGCAGAAGCAGTTCTCCAGAACGAGAGCTGGAGTCCAGGCTGGCAGGAGGAGGAAGTTTCTGACGATCGCTCATTTTCTACGCCTGCTGCTGGACGAGGATCTGGGCGACCGCCGGCCTGCGCTCCTACAGGGAAAGCAAACACTTTCATGAATGTCTCACCGAGGCCAGACAACACGACAGAATACAGATTTATTCATTTAGAACTGAACTAGGATTGGAAATCAGGAAGTTTCTTCTGCTGACCTGGGAGCGGGAGAGGAGCGAGCGGCTCGGATGTGTCTGGGAGGAGAATAACTGAGAGAACGGGAATCTCTGAGAGAGTCGGCCGGGACGCGGTCAGGCCGCGCAGGGCTGAGGGGGAAACAACAGCTGCATTAAACTCACACATTACTGCACTAACACACAGGAAACACAGGAGGCAGAGAGAACAGCACTTCTGCCTGAAAGGAAGAATAGGAAGGACAGAAGGAAGAACACAAAGGAAGGAAAGAGGGAAGGAAGGGAAAAAAGGGAAGTGGTAAGAAAGAAGGAAGGAAATAGACAAAGGAAGGAGAGGATGCATTCTCTCAGTTCAAACTTTAGTCCATCATAACTGAATAAACACAAACTGATTTATTCTGGATTCTGGGCTACTTAAATCACATCACTCCATTTCTCCTCCAGATGAGCTTCACCTGTTTTTTTTGGCTTCCCCTTCATCGCTGGATGAGGAAGAGGAGGACTGGGAGCTTCGTCCTTTCTCTGGCTTCCTGTTGAGAAGGAAACAGTTTGATGAGGAAACCAACGGATCCAAAACACCCGCCGGTTCCTCAGCTGCTCCTGCTCACCCTTTTTCCTGCTCCGCCTCCGAGTCAGAGCTGTCTGAAGACGAAGACGAGGATGACGAGGAGGAGGACGATGATGAAGACGAGGAGGACGAAGAGGAGCTGGAGCTGCTGCTCCTGCTGGCCTTCTCCTTCCCGTTCACAGCAGCGTCCTTCCTGGTCACCAGCGGCGACTGCTTCCCTTCGGGACCGGCTGTTGGCTGCCTGCCTTCTGATTGGCTGATGGCCGGCGACCTCCTGATGGCGTCATGAGGTCGGCGCACGTCGGACGGTGAGCTTCTCCGGCCCGGTGCCGCCGTGGCTCGGGGGGAGTCCCTGGGAGGAGCCTGAGCCGACGAAGAGCGACCCGCCGGCTTCCCGTCGTCTGTAAGCGGCCTCTCTCTCTCCGCCGGAGGCTTCACCTCCTTCCTGTCCGGCGGCGGAGAAGGAGACGAGGAAGAGGAGGAGCTGGAACTGGACGAGGAGGAGGAAGAGGACGACCTTTGGGGCGGGGAGGCGACCTTTGCAGGCGGTTTCTCCGGCTGCCGGCCCCTCTCTCGCTCCCTCTGCCTGCCTGCGGAGGGCGAGCGACTGGCCCGCCGCCGCTGCTGAGGAGACGGAGAGCGGCGGAACCTGGAGCCCAGAAACAGCAACGTTTCAACGTTTCAGGGCGTCGATAAAAAACCAAGCAGTTCATTTCTAAACTGTGTGACGGACAAACAGGCGGATTAGACTTCAGAGACTCTCCTACCCAGGAAGGAAACAGACACAAAATGTTAAATACTTTCATTGCCTTCATCAGTGCTGCACTCAGATTCAGTTATCTGAATGTCAATATGTGGATAGAATCTCTCCGGAGGGAATTTAATCCATTAATTTAGAAAAATTTAAATAATCCAATTATTATTGGATTATTTACATAACAATAATAGTATGTAAATAATATTATATAGCAGAAGTTCTGGGTTTGCTTCTGCTGATCAACTAATAGTAGAGCTGATCTTTTTTTTTTTAGTGATTTAGCGATTTTGCTGACGTTGACGTTTATGTGGTAACAATTCAATTCAAAAATACTTTATTGATCCCAAAAGGAAATTAATTGTTGATGTTTTATATTAAATGTCTGTGTTTTACACCAACATCTTATTTTTCAGATTTGGTTTAATAATTGAGCCAGATGAAGGTCGCTGTCGTGACAAGCGTACACCAGCAGGTGTCACTGTTGGCATTCCTGAAGAGGTTGGCTTGCAGAAGAGATTTCATCCCAAATTTCTCAAAACTGAGTTATCCTTCGACAAACACTTCCTACGGGTCAAACTTTGGTTGCATCCCCCAAATACATACTGGTGGTAGTGACCATAGTGACCGTGTATGCTAGAATCAGTTCTGTTGTTGCATTTCGTTCGAAATGTAACACTATGCATCACTGTTAGCCGTGCATTAGTGTTTACACTGAAATGCTGCTGGTGGAACGAACAACGCCTGAACATCTGAGTTCATGTAGTAAAATTGTTGCAATCTGAAGGTCAGTCACATTATTTTTCTTTGAGTGTTCATTCAGGAATATTATAGATGATAAGTGTCGTTTTTCTTAAATTTGGAGGTGAATGACTCTCTACCTTTTGGTAAACATAAATAGCCTTAAATGTCTATTAATGGAAACATAAAAGTGTCTTACAAGCCTATAAAAACAAGTTATAATCTTCTTCATCAAAGTGTCAAGTAAGACATTCACTTTTAAGCAGAACATGAAGCCAGAAACCTTTCACATGTGGCGTTCCTCAAAGTTCCTTCCTGGAGCCCCTCCCATTTAAATCTATATGCTCCCACTGGCTCAGGTTAGAACAAGAAATCAGCATTGAAATCAGCTCTACAACCCATCCAATCACTGATCAGATGCTTAGAACATCTGATCAGTGTGTCTCAATGTTTTCTTTTAAGCTTGTATTGTTGACAGCATGTTCATAACTTGACGTTCATTACCTGCTGGGGGGACTTGGTCGTCTGAGGATTCTTGACGTGGATCTGCTGCGTTTCCTTGGACTTCTGGACCTGGATCTAGTGCGTCTCCTTGGACTTTTAGGCCTAGAAAAAGGCCTGGACCCACTAAGACGTCTTGGGCTTCTGGGCCTAGAAACACTACGGCGTCTCAGGTTTCTCAGCCTGGACCCACTACGTCGCCTCGGACTTCTGGGTCTAGAGCCACTGCGCCTTCTTGGACTTCTGGGCCTAGAGCCATAGCGTCGTCTCGGACTTCTGGGCCTTGACCCGCTGCGTCGTCTCGGACTTCTGGGCCTTGACCCGCTGCGTCGTCTCGGACTTCTGGGCCTTGACCCGCTGCGTCGTCTCGGACTTCTGGGCCTAGACCCGCTGCGTCGTCTCGGACTTCTGGGCCTAGACCCGCTGCGTCGTCTCGGACTTCTGGGCCTAGACCCGCTGCGTCGTCTCGGACTTCTGGGCCTAGACCCGCTGCGTCGTCTCGGACTTCTGGGCCTAGGACTTCTGGACCGGCTCCTTCTGACTATTCTGTCCCATTCTCGTCCCTTGTCCCTGTCACGGTCTGATGGGAATGGAGGTGGTGACGTTCTTCTGGACCGGGACGGGGGTTCTTGATACTGCCTTGGAGGAGTGCGGGTGGCTGGTGGGATGGCAGCGGTCCTCTGGGCTGGAGAGCGTGGACTCCTGGCATTGGGGCTGGCCCTAGTGATTCTCTTGGAGGCGTCCTTGTCCTTCGCCCTGTCCCCCGCTCTGGCTTCAGGCGGAGAGAACCTCCTGCCCCGGTTGTTTTCGGGTCTCCTGGGAGGAGAGGGAGACGGACTCCGGCTTTCCGCCTGTGTCGGACTGTACCGATCTTGTCCTTTAGCTTGAGACGGGCGATCCTGGGTGGTATCTCTGAGCGGTGGTCTTTCACGCTCAGGTTTGTCCGGTCCAGGTTCCCGGTGGGGACGCCTGGGTCCGTCACCTTCAGAACCGGCGGCGCTTTCTTTCCTCCCATTGGCCAGAAATCTTTCAACAGCAGCTCCGATGGCTGACGGCACACTTTTCCTATGAATGCTTTTCTCTTGTTCTGGTGATGCAGTTTTATCAGCGTTGTCCTCGTCCTCAGAGGAAGATGAAGAGGAGGAGGATGAGGACGAAGAGGAGGACGAGGAGCTGTCACTGTCACTATCACTAGTGCTGCTGCTACTACTGCTGCTTTCTGCTTGCTTCAGTTTCTCCTCCTGTCTTTTCTCTCTCACCGGACTCCTCTGCTTCTCCGGAGGTCTGGACCCGTCCCCTCCACCGTCTGCAGAGGGCCCGCCATCTTTCCTATGTTTCTCACCACTTTCTTCTTTTTGCTTATTCGAATGCCTGTCTATCGATCGTTCCTTGTGCGTTTCTTGTCTCCTCTCAATCTGGCTTCCATTGGTGCAGGACGGGGACAAAGTAGGTGATGGAAAATCCCGGCTGCCTGTCGTCCTGTCTCCTCTCTGTTGGCGAGGAGACGATTGTCTCTCTCTATCCTGCCGCTGAGCTTCACCTTTCTTGACGTCTCTTTCATTTCGTCCCCGTGTCTTTGACTGAATGTCTTTCTCACTTGTACGTTCTTTATCTCCACTCCTTCCTCTTCGAGCCCGTTCCTTTTCAGGAGGAGGAGACGGAGACGAAGAGTTATGTCTCGTCGTTCTGTTTTTGTTCCCATCTTTTTCCCGCTCAGGAACCCTGCTTCTTTCCCCCCTTGTTTCCTGCTGAGGAGGAGGAGGAGAAGAAGAAGAAGAAGAGGAAGACGAGGAGGAGGGCTCCCGTCTGATCCTCTGAGGTACGTTCTCCTTCTCCGGGTTTCTGATTTCGCGACTCTTTGACTGTCTCCCCTTCTCGTTGTTTCTAGATTGTTCTCTTTTGTCCACCTCTATGCTCCTGGAGCGCCTCCTCTTCTCCACCTCTATGCTCCTGGAGCGCCTCCTCTTCTCCACCTCTACGCTCCTGGAGCGCCTCCTCTTCTCCACCTCTACGCTCCTGGAGCGCCTCCTCTTCTCCACCTCTACGCTCCTGGAGCGCCTCCTCTTCTCCACCTCTACGCTCCTGGAGCGCCTCCTCTTCTCCACCTCTACGCTCCTGGAGCGCCTCCTCTTCTCCACCTCTACGCTCCTGGAGCGCCTCCTCTTCTCCGTCTCCAAATTCCTGGAGTGCTGTCTTGAGTCCATGTCCATGCTCCTGGTCTGCCCTTTGTCTCGCTCCCTTTGTTTGCTTCTGGATTTTCTTGCTATCCCCTGATCAACGTTTCTGTCTTTCTCTGGAGACGGGGACGAGGAGTCATGTCTCCTTTTGGTCTTCTCCGTCTCTCTGCGTTGCTCTTTCTCCTTCTCAGGATTGGGCCTCCTCTGCACAACAAGGGAAACCATGTTAGAAATCGTCCTCTAGACACTTTTACTCTAAATCACAACAGTCCAGTTTTCAATCAGGATATATTCACTCCAGCCCCGTTTAGTCCTCTGTAATCAAAGTCTAGTTGGTTTAGGAAATCCGGTTCGGTTGGTGCGGTGTGAATGCTAAGCTAACTCTGGTCCTCCAAAACGGTCTGTTTTCGGTTGAAGTGAACTCTGGTTCGGTTTGAATGTGAACGCCAAGTGGACCAGAGATTACTTCAAAAGCAGGAAATGGACTACAGCACAGGGCATTCTGGGTAAATACAATCAAAACAAACGCGCTAGCCAAGTGCTAGCGGGAGAAAAGAAATCCTCCAACCACTAAAATCATTTCTGCTTCCTTTTTGTGAAGTTGGAAGTTGAACTGAGGTTTTGGTGTCATTTCCTTAAATAGATCTTGGTGCAGCGCCCCTACAGGCTAGGAGGGGAACAGGTTGCTCAAAGAGTGTGGTTTGTCTGACTCAATGCAGTGTGAAAGAGTCTACTGGACAATCAGGTGTGAAAACACCCTAAATCTGCCAGTGTTGAAAGTAAAAAGATAAAAGCTGATGACCCAGGCAGGAAACGACCCTTTCATATCACCCTGAACCTTGAGGATGGAGTTTTCAGGGAACTAAACATTTCTACTCTGAACGTTACTCCAACCTCATTTCCTTTAGTCACCTCATCTCAGGATTGGGCACATGATCTAGTAAAACAGGAACGCTGAGCGGCGCTGGAAGTATTTCTGGGGGATGAAGGATGATGGGGTAACATGATGGAAACCTGGAGCTGTGAATGAGTCGGTGAACTCTCACCCCGTCGCCCGCTCGACGCTGTGGGCTGCGCTCCTCAGAACCACGGCGCCTCCTGTCTGGCGACCGCCCCTTTCGGCCTTCTGTGTTTTTTGCGGTTTGGTCCTTTGGATGCGATCTGGATGGAGGTGGAGATTTGCTGCTGTGAACAACAGAAACAAAATAAGATGTCAGCTGCTGCCTAAAGAAGTTTACTGTACTGGATAAAAGTAAATTGTTTTTTATTTAAATGGAGTCAGGCTCCCTCTCAATCTTTAAAAATTATTGAAATGTTAAAACATTAATTTATTCCAGCAAATTTAATTATCTAAAAAACTGATTTATTATATTTAAAACCTTGTCGCTGCTAAATAATTAGTATAGCTTCGAGGTAAATCAGTTTTTGTCTTATTAAATATTGTAATTTTCTGAGAAACTTAACAGCCAGTATACAAATTAGCAGTAGAAATGTATCAATAAGTTTAATACACCTGAACAGAGTTAGTGAAATAAATCAACTTTTCAATAAATTTCTAATTAATTGTGATAGTTATTGTCCATACTTTCTGAATGTCTTAAATCAACTCAAAATCTAAGATGCTTTATTCACCAATAAGGTAAATTTAACCTTGTTGTAACACTTATTAAATTAAAAAAAAGTGTTAAATCTTTAAATCTCCAAGCAGAATTAAAGAACCAAAGGATTTTGTTTTAAGCGGCTCAGAGATCTGATGACAGGTTTGATCATAATCGTGGTTCTGGATGTTGAGCAGCTGGAAATATCTTTTTTGAAAAAACATGGCAACAAGCTTTTATTTTTATAACTGGGAGCTGCTGATTGCCATCTCAGCAGCCCAAATAACTCCTGAACTACAATCTTAATGAGGTTTTTCTGAGCTGAATATGAAGAGAGCAGCGATGAAGAGCGTTTGGTTCAGACCTGTGATCTGAACTGGAGGAGACGCTTCTGCGACGACCCGACTTCGCTTTCGGAGGACTGGAACTTCCACTCCTCCTTTTCTTCTTTGACACTTTCTGCTTCTCATCTGAGGAACTAAACACAAAGGATGGAACATTAGAAAGCAGATCTCAGATGAACTCAGAAGACGTTTAAAATGAGTTGAACAAAAGCTACCTGTCGTCTTCGTCCTCTGATGCCTCCCTGAAACAGAATCAATTATTAGAATGCATAAAAGAACAGCAGGAGAAATGATTTGTTTAAAGGAGGAACATGGAGTAGTACCGTTTCTTTTTCTTCTTTTTGGATTTCTTCTTCTCTTTGCGAGGAGATGAGGACGAACTCTCTGAGCTGCTTCAAGGTTAAACCATAAAAATCTCAGCTGGATTCTCATAATTCTGTCCTTCCTTCTTAATAAATCAGCATCATTTCCTCACCTTTCTCTGTTCTTGTTCTTCTTTTTCTTCTTCCGGCTGCGCTTCTTAGGAGGAGAATCTGAGTCATCTGAATCTTCCACCAAGCTGCCAAACAGAGAGACATTATAAACATTTATGTCCTTCAACAGTGACATAAATTCACACTATCTGTGTTTCCATCGACATTGACAAGAAATCTGCTTAATAGAAACAGGGCTATTTAGAAGAAAACTCTTGTTTTTAATTAAATGTTTTGCGCTGGAGGAGGTGTTTTTGTTTGGCCGTATCAAAATTAGTTTATCTTGCAAAACTGCAATGGAAAGATTTTTTGCATCATGATCACCAAATAGGTGGAGAATGATGGTTTGGCTTGTTTTTACTGACGTATCACGTGTGATCTTAATTGAGTGAACATTAGTAACAGAAATGCTGCAACATTGTGAGTGTTCCTGCTCACATGTATTTCTGCTGCTGCAGTTTCTCCCGCTCCAGACGTTCCTGCTCCCGCTTCTCTTTCTCCTTTTCCTTGCGGTCGGCGTGGAAGGACGACCCGTCCACGTAGTCGCTGGAGATGCCGAAAGCGGCACGTAGACGGTCATTCTTCTGCTGGTTGGCTGCAGCCAGGGCGTGCGTTTCTGTCACACTGAAAGGACAAGAAATCAGCCACGAAACGAACAAATCAGATCTTGTATCTCTGCACCAAAAAACTTTCATTTGATATTGTTGATATTGCCAAAATGTCCCGGTTTCTTCTTAATATTTTAGAAAACATTCTGGTACCATCACATGAAAGTCTATGAGTCCATTATCCTTTTGGAAGAACATATTATTGTTATGAAGCCAAACATATTTTAGAATTACAGTCTAAAATTTAAACCTTCATTTCATCTGAGCAGAAAATATCTTTTAGGGAGACTTTAGCTGGACTTGGAGGTCTCTCTTGCTATTTTTCTTCAGCTTCCTACAGAAATGGTTTCCACCATAAACACATCCTGTGAGTGAAGCATGTTTTAGTTTTGTGCTCACTTTGGTTTCTGAGCGGCAGCGAGAGGCGGCTCCTCCTTCTCCTGCAGCATCATGCGGAAACTGTTCACCTTCTCCTCGATCTCCTCGGCCGAATATCTGAGGTAGAGAAGAAACAGAAGTCAGAGCTTCAGTATACAAAACAAGAATTCACTTTTTTATATTTCAAATCACAAATCTGAAAAGACTTGCTTTTTTAAAAGTCAAATTAGAGCAATAAATAAAAAAACAGGAAATGTTGCTAAAAATTGTCAGTGAAAGCGTTTTTCTTCACCCCTGCTCCTCCATCATGTCCTGCAGTTCGGCGCATTTGACCTCCAGCTGCCTCTTGCGCTGATGCTCCAGGATGTCGGCGTTGGGCTGCCGGTTGAGCTGACTCTCCAGCCGCTCGCGGTCCTTCTCGTCGCGCTCGCCTCCGCGCTCGTCTCGGGGCCTCTTGACCCGCAAGCTCGACAGGTTGCGTTGCACGTAGCCATTGGTGCCGCTGCCCCGAGGAGTCGTCAGGCCAATACCATTGTACATGGCTCTGGATGGATCAAACATTATGGTTGAACCGATAACGGCGTAAGCATTCAAACAGAAATTATTTATTTTTAAATCTACTCGCATTCTTCTCTCGTGAAATAACAATACATGACCGTAATAAAGGGTATAAATCAGCTTGTTTGTTTTTAATCTGTCATCAGAACCAAGTGGTCCAAACAGGGATTAAAAATATGATGTTAGTCTCTTTAAGTATCTAAATAAGAAATCAACTTGTGTGACATGTAAGATGATTAATTAGCAAAGTCAAAATCTGGATCCAATCAAAACTAAGTTCTTAAATGCCAGAAGAATTTGTGATAATTGTGACTATTATTTTATTTGAATCATGAGTAATTTTAGTCACCATTTTTAATTATAAAAATACCAAATTCTCTACCAAAACTGACACTGATAGACTAAATAAAATGAACGCTACAAGTAAAACGGCATTTAATCCCATTCACTGAGGTTCATCTAATGAATGAGTCACTGATGCTTTTTAAAATAAGTAATTTTTTGGATCACTGGTTTTATTCAGCAGTTTATGCATTAATCTTCACACAATTAAATAAAAGATGATTCCTCTCCCTGGCAGATTGAGGGTGTCATTTTAATCTTACCAACATTTTTAATGACACTAGAAAGGATATTAGAGTCTTATTGCGGTCCGGCCAGAGTCCCGATTCGTTTCTGATCCAGGAAGTAAAGATTAGGGTGAACTTTTCCAGAATCAGAGATTTATGAGCTGTTGTAAACAATGCGTCATTAAAATACAAGTGGAAAAACACAAAATGCATTTAAGAAATAACTAAAAAGCCTTTGAATGTTGTAATAAAAACAAATGCTTTTTTATGGATTATTAAAAAGTCAATTTTCAGAATGTAAATTAAAAGAAATAGAATCCCTTTTGCATTGTCTTAGTATCATGTTTCATTTTTAATCAGAAATAAACTTCTTGATACAGTAAAAGTGTCTTAAAATTTTATTCTGGGCCAGACTTCTCTACATAATCCAAGTATAATTTTTTTTAAGTATACTTTTTTTTTTTTTTTGTCTTTCCGGATAAAATCATTTACTTTGCATCATTTCAAAATGTTGCTAACAAATCTATGATCATCAAACTGTGTTTAAGGTTTTTCCTAGTCTTACACAATATTTATATTAAAGTAACAATCATCTCACATCATATGTATTGTTCCCCATTAAATTTATACCAAATTTATTTGAGGGCCACATTTTGTTTTCCCAGCCAACTACATTGTTAAAAGAAATCTGACATTTTACGAATGATTAACAATATTGTCCTTAACGCAGACCACTGTGACACACCGCACACAGACATCCACCAGAATGACTGTCCTTCAGAAACTGCACTTTAAAGGTTTCCGCTGCTCATAAAGGAACAACACCTCGCCAATCCAGAACACAATAATTCCGGGAGACATTTTGTTGACAGCTTCTTTGTGCGGTCTGGGCCTCTAGATCGTAAAATGCCCAGGAGATTTCAGTCTTTCTGGGCTTTTTTAAAAAACGAACACTGTGACCATAAATGTATATTTTTGGTCAGAAAAAGCGGTCATATTTGTCGCGCTTTGGCACGTGCGTCAAATCGGGCCCGTCGAAGCTAGTTTTCATGAACGTTAATAAAAAATCATGTAAATCCAAATAAAATCGACACTTAACTCATCACATATATCACCCTTAACGAGCGATTGTGTAGACAATTAATTATCTATTACGTTTAGGATATATTTAGCTCCGTTAAGAAAGAGGCCTTCTTATTACCAGCTAAGCTAGCTAACGTAACCATTACGTACCAGCAGTCTTTCTCCTGGAGAAACGTAGGCAAAACGGCTCGTTGAAGAGTCTGGCGTTTGATCACTTCCCGTCGAACCACTCAGCAACACTAATCTTCGCGACAACCGTTTGAGTAAAAGTGTGGCAAAATAAAAGAAATGCTGCTAGCTTCAGCTAACAACTTCGCATTGCAACTACAGGATGAAAATCCATCGACGTCACACGTAAATTCGCACGTTAAAACAGCGGCGTTCAGGTACTGGAGGAAATGAGAGCTCTTCTCTAGTTTGAGATTTAAAATATAATAATTGATACAACAAATTTTTTCTACATTCAGCTTCATCAACAAGCCTGATGAATAGGCTGTACCAGAATTGTTATTTAAGCAGATGTCTTTTTCCTAGGGTTGAGCTTGTTTCTTGGATTTTTCATATTTAAACAATAAAACTTAATATCCCAGAATGCACCAGGAGGAGGGTGTGACGCAGTCAGATAAAATTTTCCTGAGTCAGTCGTCGACCGTTAGAGGCGCTGCAGCAGCAGGTGGAGAGCGTTGTAATCTGTTGTCCTGCGGGTCGTTTTTCTGGAAAAGAACCTGATTAGGTTGAGCTCACAGAACCTAACCGAACCCTTCAGTGAAAATGGCTGAAAGCGACAACAAAAGCGCAAATCTTTTAGTAAGTATGATGGGCCTTTTTTTTTTTTTAAAGCTCGGCTCTGACTGGTCTGGGAGTGTTAGCATAGTTAGCCAAAGCTACTGCTAATCTGTTCTCCCGCTGCGGAAACTGGTGGTGAGTTTGTGCAGCTGGTTTGAATTATGAGTTTTTTCATAAACACTTAAACATTAGACCCAGATCGTTATGTTTAAGCTTCCCACCGCGGGTTCTGGCCGCAGCGGCTGGGAAGCAGCTCGGAGGGTTTATCTTCAGCGCCTTCATCCTCTGAAACGTTACAGACTCAGTTTGACGACCTTTGTCTCGGTTTGATCGGTTCCTTTGGTTTAGGTTGGTTTAGTCTGTTTGATTTCTGCCATGTCTCATGAAAGTTTTTTTTTCATCTATAGCTGCTTGTCTTTGTGAAGGCCTCACATCCAGAAACACCAAGTTAAAAACATTTTGTACTAATCAGTTCAGCCGTACACCATTTTTATTTAATTTAATCGAAAAAAAAAACATGTTTAACTGTTTTTAAATGGCATACCTGGAATTTTAGTTGGCTGCTTTTATAATATTCATATAGCTTAAGTTAAGAAAATTATCTTCCATCTAATTTCTTCTTTGTTTCAAGAAGGATGCCATTAGCGTATCATTAATGGGACAATTGGTCTTTTATTTTTGTTATATCATGTGTTGGTGCAAGGCCTGAACAAAGATCTGCAATAACAGCCTTCCCAAAACTTTGGTTCCAATAAGTAGCAGATGAACCTGCACATTTTCCTGAGTGGTCTATGTGGTCTGACCTATGACCCCAATCCAGGAGGAGTTGAAAAGGAGGCTTCCTGGATGCAGAGAGAGAAGGAGGAAGTCCAATTGCTCTTTAATTACTTTCAGGTCGACGGATCATATCCCCTACTCCAATGTCTTTGCAATCTGGCCTAACCATTTGGCCAGAGTGAGGTTTAAAGTGTCAAAAGCAAATGAGGTGGATGAGCAGAGCTGCCTAAAACTGATGGTCATGTAATATTGAGCTGAATAAAACTATTAGCATAGTAGAAGCGTGTTTGTAAGCTAAACTGAGCTTATCTGTGTAACTCTGAGCATGGCTTTCTGATAAAAATCGGATTGAAATTTGTCAGATTTTTTTTTTTATCCTTCCTGAATGCAGCTTACAGAGGATCATTTAAATGGGTCAGGAGTCTGTTTGCAACTGGAGGAAGGATGAAGGTTTGAATAAAACAATTTAAAGACTGATATTATTTAGTGAAAATCATTTTGTAGAGCAGCGTTCCCCAACCTTGGTCTTAGGAATGCCGCCCTGCGTGATAATGAAGAGCGCTCTCTGCTGTAACACCTGATTCAGACGATGGAAACGCGGCGGCAGCCGGTTGATCAGGTGAAATCAGGTGTGCTGACACAAGGAAATGCTTAAAACATGCAGTGATGGGACTTTCCTGCCATGTAATGCAGAGATGCATTTCATATACTTGCTTATTTTGTTTCATTGCAAAGAAAATGCAACTATTACATCAAACCAATTAAAGGGGCTGGAGGGAAGGTCCCTGTTTCATCAGAAATAAAAAGAGTTTGAAAGTTGAGTGGAAGGAAGAAGGTTCACAAGCAGCAGGATTAAATGGTTGGCTGGTTCTGGCCCACATTTCTGCTGGAGTGTAGCAATGCAATAATCTCACTATACAATATTTTGATCATGATACGATATGTATCACAATATTTGGGAAACGATATGATTTAATGCACTTTAGGATTTTCTGAAAGGTTTTAGAAGGACAGAGTGATTTTAGTGACATTTTGTGTTCCATAGACATGGATTTAATTAACTGACAGTTGATTAAAAGCACCAAAGACACAATACTTGACTCTGATTGGACAGAGTCTAACAGTCTGCAACTGGACAAAATGAATAAAAAATGCAGTGAGAAGATTAGATCCAGGAGCTGAGTGGGGAGATTATCAGCCTCTGTAGACTCTCTATGTAAATAATGGCACTTAAGTTTTTCTTTTGGACATACTGTGGCTGCGTTTTGGAGTAAAAAAAGTCTTTTGGACTACAGGGAAAAGGCTTTTCTACCTTGGCTCCCAGAGTTAGCCGGGGCTGTAAGCTGTTTACTACTAGCTGCTGGGGGAGCGGCTCCGCCTCACCCCGCGCTGATCGACTCCTTGCAGCTGCAGCGCCGCCGTTCCCCTGCTTGGATCTCTGGCAGATCCTCAAACTGCCAGGATCTCATCGTCTCTGATACTCTTTGCCAATAAGAATGATTGATCCGCCATCATCGTCATGACAATCTTCTCTGCGCTCAGACTGCAGCTGCAGGTTTCCTCTCTTCGTTTTCCAGCTGCGTGTTCATTCCTCACATGGCATTAGGAAAAATATGGTTTACTTATTTTATCATAACTCCGGTTTTATCTGGCCTATTTACACAATTTTAAAACTGGTGTGTTATTTATAATTTGCACTTTAAGCACAAGCTGAAAGTGAGACTGGGGAGGCGGAGTCTTGCTGCTACGCCGTCACAAACCAGACATGTTGAAAAAGCTTGCGGACCCCTATGGTTAAATGTATCAATACTTGCAGATGAAAAAAATCAATGAATATTGTAGAATCAATATAATTATACAACCCTAATTTCTGCGATAAAATCCTGAGGTATTTATATTAATAAAATAAATGTTTAAATTAGAGCTGAGCCTGACTTGCATGTTACCAAAGTTCATTGTGTGTGTATTTAATGTGTGTGTGTGTATTTAATGTGTGTGTGCGCAGGCTCAGGAAACGGCCCAGCTGGAGGAGCAGCTCCAGGGGTGGAGGGAGGTGATCCTAGCCGGAGATCGGGTTCTGCGCTGGGAGCAGCCCTGGTTCCCTGCAGCTCTGGTTGGTGCGACCACCGTGGTTTTCCTGTGAGTTCGCTTCACATCGCAGTGTTACTCAGACGATGTTAACAAGTCTTAAAATATCTGAATACAAATTTTACATGACTGAATGGTCTATAATTTCTCAGTTTTAAACTTGGAGATGTGTAAACCTGTATAAATGTGAACACATCCTGTCTGCATGTCGTCTGCTTGTCTCACTGAGTTTAAACGGCTCTGATCTGGTTTAATTTAGGTTTTTGTTTCTGTTTACAACATTTTTTACTGACTGCACAGTTGGAGCTCCACCTGGGTGTGTAAGCAGAGCAGGCATCTTAAAAAATGTCATCCCGTCTGCTACAAAGAGAAAATGTTTTGGTTGCAAAATGTTTTTGCGTTTGCTTCCTTTGAGCTGTTCTGCAGGATCTGCTGACTGGTTCTGACTTTGCTCTTTTAGTCGCTGCTTCTGGTTTCTTAGCTGAACTGAAGAAAGTGTGAAGGTTGTTGTTTGAAGGAGTGTAGTTTATTCCAGGCTGGATTTGATCTTCAATTTTCTTCATTTATCAGTTTATTTAACAAGCAGTTGCTGTTTTATTCTCAGTCTGTGTTTGATCGATAACAGGAAGCTGAAGCGTCAGCCTCATTAGTGTCCTTCACACTGAGCCGCCTGATGATGACGACGATAATGACTTCCTGTTTGCTCTGCAGGCTGATTTACTACCTGGACCCATCGGTGCTGACTGGACTGTCCTGTACCGTCATGCTGCTCTGCCTGGCTGATTACTTTGTTCCCACCGTCGCTCTCAAAGTGTTCGGCTCCAATAAGTGGTAAGAGCTCATGCTGCTTCCCAACCAGAGGACATTTTGTTCCTCGCTTTTGGATTGAAATGTTCCAGTGAGAAAGCTAAAGTTCAGAATTGTTGATTTTAGTTTCAGTTCTGCTGTGTTTACTTCTGTGACCTTAAAGCAGCCTGCAGTCTCCCTGGGCTTTGACTAGACTTCATCTAGCCGGCAGTGTGTATTAACGGCTGAAAACAAGACGACTGACTCGGGATAGAGTTTCATTCTGCTGGACCTTCATCCTCCAGCTGTTGCCTTGAGCCTGATAATCCTCTTCATCAATCACACTTGTTGCTATTGCAACAGAAATGAACACTGGAAGTAAATCGCTGTGTAATCTGACTGTTAATAAAAACCCAGTTTATTAGAATAAAGGCTAATTAAATGGACTGAGTGGTACTCATACGGTTTAGTGCTTCCATTCGTCTGGACTCCTTTTGCACAAATTACTGCGTCAGTGTTGCGGTTAAAAACCTTCACACTTCTCTAAGTTTCATCCTTTCATCACGTTTTCCTTCCACTAAACCACGCGTCAAAGTCGAGGCCTAAGGGCCAAATACAGCCTGCTGGAGCCCTTTATTGTTTTTCATGTTTTTGCAAAAAAGTTAAATTCATACAAAATAAACAGATCTCTGCACTCTAATGCACAGTTGAGTTGATTGCAAAAATTGTGGAAAACATTGGGCATGAGTGATGTCAACTCCCACCTGCAGGTGGCAGTATCTCTTCCTGCTGCCTCTGCCTGACTTGATGTCGTTATAATCTGTGATTGATGCAAAATGAGAAACAAAAAGTCACATTTACTGTCATAAGTGCAAAAATTTCTAAATTAGCTTCACAAAATCTGTAACTTTGATTGAAAATATGAAAGCACTTACTAAATGCAGCTATTTGTTCACAACTTAATGGGGTTTATTAAGTTGACTGACAATATAAAAGATGTGTGTGTATCTATGTATATATATATTTAACCCAAAATCCACCAAACTGTCCATCAGTATCTTTTCATTCAGGGCTCTGAAGAGCCACACTCTTTAGGGATGATGTCAGGTCAGCATTTCTCTATCAGATTTCATTTTTTGGTTTGTTTTATATCCGACTCCAAATTTCTGAGAACCTCGATTCGTAAGCCACTTCAGTAAATCTGTCACTCTGGTGAATTGGTGATTTTTACAGTTTGACAAGCCAAGCTTCTGTTGAAGGAGTGAAACGCGGCGCTGAAGCTGCAGCGGCGGGTCAGGGGGGGAAGACGAGCCGCTGGCCCGGTTCTGGTTCCTCTGGGCTCATCTCCAACCGGGACTGAAATAGAAACGCTGCCTTAGCAGAAATATAGAGCACTGAGATTTTCTCACCCGAGAAGGAAAGTGAATAAGTCAACAGTTCACACCTGAATATGGGTCAAGTTTGGCTTTTTAATATAAAGATTAGGAGCAGTTTTTAAGGAGTCATACTGAAAGTTTTCATATTTGAATGCATTTTTAAAGTTGCTGCTGTGTAGTTTAACTGCGGTTTGTGTGCAGGACCACGGAGCAGCAGCAGCGTTTCCATGAGATCTGCAACAACCTGGTGAGGAGCGAGCGCCGCGTCCTCGGCTGGTGGAAGCGTCTCTGCACCCTGAAAGAGGAGAAACCCAAAGTGGTTAGTTTTTACTCCATTTATCACCCTGACAGCTGTGTGCTCTGCTGCGGCACAACGACGAGCCTTTTCTGGGTTTCAGATAAAAATATCAGCTGACTCGACTCAGCTGCTCCACTTAGCAGAGCTCAAACTGGGTTACACGCTGCAGGAACTGGGTTGATTCGCTTCAGCCTCCAGTTGATGCTTAAACTTGAACCTGGCAGTCTGAGCTGCTCATACGGAGCCTGATTAGATGGAGGAAGGGTTGATGAAGTGGTTTCACTTCAATCTGCTTTTTCACTTCAGATGCTGATTCCTGAGGTGTAATGTTGACAGAAAAACAGCTGAGCTGACTTTAAATGTACTGAATTACACATTTATTATTTAACTGCAGCAGCACAACACCACTGGCTTCATTAGCTTGGCCAAACGAGAAAAAGTCAAACAGCTTTAATTTGTTAAATTAGGAATAAAAAGATTTATGTACCTTAAACTGACAATTAACAGGTTGACTATTTTGGTCAAACATGTAGAATAAAAACCTTTCAAATGGTTCAGAAATGAGGAATTTTAAGTGTAATATAAATAATAAAGCCTGATGTTATAGAATTGGACTGAATAGATCTGCCCTGATGTATCAGGCTCATTGATCCCTGATCTATGACTGTTTTATTGATCTGGTATTGCTGCCTCTCCAGTGTCGGTCTGATGCTGTTTTCTCTCTGCAGTACTTTGCCTCGGTGATCAGCGGCCTGCTGGCGGTGGCCTGGATCGGGCAGCAGGTCCACAACCTCTTCCTCACCTACCTGATCGGTAAGAGCCCCATATCTGCATCACGTCTCTGTGTGTAACTGTAAACATCCTGAGTCTTCATCGCCTGCCGGGCTGCAGCTGTGACTCAGAATGAAAACGCCTTTTGATAAATGACGAACTCGCCTTCCAGTAACTCTGTGTGACGCGTCATCGGCTCAGGCACGCCGGGTTTGAGTCCAGACACGACTGCCGTCTCCGACACATCTAACAACAATATGCTGAAGGATTGTAGTTTTCTCCTGATACTGCAGCAGCTGCCATTACATGACTAATAAAACCTGGTTTACATTTCTTACCTTAGTTTTAAGAAACAAAGAAAATCTCCAAAAATCATCACACCTGATGCTGATGGTGTAATAAATCAACTTTTGACAGAAGGTGTAAACAACATCAGATTTATGTATTTCATTCATTTTGCTTGTTAATTTTAAACCAACTGAATGAAATAAATCTGTCATGTGACACACATGGTCCACTTCCATGTATTGAGTCAGAAAAATGACACAAAGATGCAAAGAATCTGAAAAAGGGACAAAATGTTTCACTATTACCACCGAAAGCTGGATGAAAAGCTCCCTGGGTTTAATTTAAAGAAACTGACCAGGAAGTGGGTCAGTTATTCCAGCTCGACTTTGACAACATTAACATGTTCCTGCTGTTCACTTCGATGTTTCGGTTTATTTGGCACTAAAATAAGGCAGATGATTAAATCTGCTAATCTACTGCCGCTGTGTCCATGCGACCGCTTATTAATAATCATAAAGTGAACATCAAGCCAGAAAACATGAAGGTATCACAGCATTTTGTTTGGGGTTGTATTTCCTGTTCTGTGGCTGAAATCTTTACATTTTTGGGATTAATGTTCCCTTTGGGGTTGAACGTTATCGCTGCTGGTGGAGCTGTTACCAGCAGGTGTGCATGTGCAGTAAAGTTGAACGAGAAAAAGGGAAACTACTTGTGGTTTTGGTTTGGTTTTTACCAGAGTGTTGTTGCTGTTCTCTAGTGGCGCATTTCAAGTTCTGAAAGGTCAATAAATGACAAACTGGACTTCCTGCCTTGTTTTGGTAAATATTCATCTCGTTTCTCTTGTGTCTTTGCAGAACTGACAGAAGCCAAACTGTTTATAGGGAGAATGAATATTTAATGTATGAACACTGGAATGTTCTCAGCTTTAATCTCAGCCATATGAGAACGTTGCAAATGTTTTTGTGAGATTCCTGCTCATTGCAACAGTTTGAGTTTAGTTGACATGATTCAATGTGAAGCAATGGAGTCTCTAGCTATAGCAGCTAATGGGCGTTTTCCTGTCCACTACTACGTCCTGTCCACTACTATGTCCTGTCCACTACTATGTCCTGTCCACTACTACGTCCTATCCACTACTACGTCCTATCCACTACGTCCTATCCACTACTACGTCCTGTCCACTACTATGTCCTGTCCACTACTATGTCCTGTCCACTACTATGTCCTGTCCACTACTATGTCCTGTCCACTGCTATGTCCTGTCCACTACTATGTCCTGTCCACTACTATGTCCTGTCCACTACTACGTCCTATCCACTACTATGTCCTGTCCACTACTATGTCCTGTCCCTACTACGTCCTATCCATTACTATGTCCTATCATTACTATGTCCTGTCCACTACTATGTCCTGTCCACTACTATGTCCTGTCCACTGCTATGTCCTGTCCACTACTATGTCCTATCATTACTATGTCCTGTCCACTACTATGTCCTGTCCACTACTATGTCCTGTCCACTACTATGTCCTGTCCACTACTATGTCCTGTCCACTACTACGTCCTGTCCACTACTATGTCCTGTCCACTACTATGTCCTGTCCACTACTACGTCCTGTCCACTACTATGTCCTGTCCACTACTATGTCCTGTCCGGTGCTCTGTACAAAAAAAATTACAAAAATTAAGATTCAGATTGCATCAACAATGATTTCAGAATTTAAGTATTTAGAGAACTCTATCAAAAAATAGATACAGATTATAGAAAGTAAAGAAACGAATAAAATGGTTGCAATATTTGGCACATTAATTACTTTAGTGAGCCATTTATTTCTGCATTTATTGCCAACTTTAGTGGAAGGGTCCTCCATACACTCGCTCCTGTTTATGGATTGACGTTTTGTACTTTGTCTGCAGTGAGCTTTCTGCTGCTGCTGCCGGGTCTGAACCAGCATGGCGTCATCTCCAAGTACACCTCCATGGCCAAGAGGGAGATCAACAAACTGCTCAAGCAAAAGGAGAAGAAGAACCAGTAGAGGATGTGTGCAAAATGGAGAAGAGAAGAAAGTCTGTAGAAAAGAAAAAGCAAAAACCGGAAGTTTGTCTGAGCAAAAAGCACTTTGTTTCCACACATCGGATAAGTTTAACTTCTTCACACTTCCAACCGTGTGACATTCAACCGTCATCACCCCTTCCACAGGCACCACATGACGTTAATCACGTGTGAAAAATCCTTTTTCATAGATCAGTTGTGCTTTGTTTTACAGTCAGCAATGCTTTAAGCCATTCCCTCGGATTAGATGGAGACTACTGAACAGTTCACGCATTGCTGCATATTTTAACCTGGTTATTCACAGTAATTGTTTCAGGGGGGCTTAGTTAGGGTAAAATGGCAGAATATGAACGTTTTTATGTTTGTGCTTTGTTGCTTTATATTTGAACGCAGTGCTGAAAACTAACTGGATTTAAAGCTGAGCTAATCAGGAGAGAAGTTGCCTGGAGATGGAGGTTCTGCTGTATCTGCTGGATGAAAACAGATCTGATGCTTTTAAAACCTCAGATGTGACGTTATGAGGGCTCTCTGTTTAAGACTGTCCTGTCTTGTTAGACATTTCTTTTCTTATTTATGTGTTTGATCTCTTTTCTGTTCTCATTTCATTGTCTTTGTGAGATCCCAGCAATCAATAAAGTTTGATTTTAAATGACTGGTGGCTTCTGAAGCTCGTTTTCATTTCAAGAACTGATCTTTTTTAAATTGTAGCTGAAAGCAGCAATGTCTGACGACTGCTTTCATTTTTCCTTATCGCAGTGAAGATGTCCACTTGGCATTAATCAGAAAAGCACCGGTATCTCTGGAGGAGCTGCAGAGTTGCTTATGCTCAGAACATTTAATGAAATTTTGCAACTTTTCTGCAAATCTAAAAATGTAACTCCCATCTTCCTTGTGTTCATTCTTGTCCTTCTTTTCATTGTGTTTGTACTGTTTTCTACATTTGTTAAGTCTTACCCACAACCTTCCTTCCATTCTCAGTTACAGAAATGTCTTCCATCTCAGTGAACTCAAACCACCGGAAACTCCAGAAAAAGTGGGGGAAAGAAATTGTCCATGAAGTCTGACAAAAATCACTTTCTACAATTTAATATTTACATGAGAAAAATAAATTAGAAGAAATGAGTAACATTTTGTGAAAATCCCAATTCAGAAAATAAAACCTGCTGTTGTGGATGGGCTTGTATGTGTTGAAGAAAATTCAGGTTCCCAACATTTTCATTGAAAAAGGAAAGGGCGCCCAATAGCACCACCTGGTGGAGAACCTGGGCTTCACAGCGGAGCGTCCAGCCTGTTAAGAGTTTATTAATGTCAATGTGCATGATATTAGAAAATAAATGAACTGATTTGTTTTAATAAAGAAACAGAAACAAGTCAGGTTTAGAATCTGTGACAGTAATCAGCTAAAGATAAATCACACTTCAAGAAAACGAGAGAAGATTAAACTTAAGCTTTTTTGAGTAAATTTCTGTTGGTTAATGTTGGGTTTTCTTGATCTTCGCAGTGAACCACACTTCTTTTCTTAGATAGCTGTTTTATTGCGAACGTTCAGGTTGTAAAACTTCTGATTCTTTCCAGAACAGTGCTGCCTATACATTAGAACATTGCCCCCCAGTGGACAACAACAGTACAACATGCACATAAAGAGAGTGACAGGATATAGAACATAAAGCTGAACCTGCTCATGTGAAAACCTGGAGGCATAAAGCTAAAAGGAGAAGATGGCCTAAGAGGATGGAGGGGGAGTGAGGCATTGCCACCCCACTGGTTGTCCTGGGGACGGTGGTTGGGGTGTTTGTGATGTTGGTGACGGCGGTTGCTGGAGACAAGAACGGTCCCAGTGTCTTGGTCAGGAAGGACTGAAAGCGGCTCAGTTTTTCAAAGATCTTCATGTTGGCTCGTCTCCTTCTGTTGGAGGTTTTCTCAACTGAAAGCACCACTGCCTGGAACCAGGAGCCGTCCTGCTTACACATGAGCGGACCACCAGAGTCGCCCTGAAACAGACAGAAGACGCTAAATATTCTGATTCAACCTCTGAAACCGTCTTACCAACCATTACGACTGACAGAAAAACATTTTAACCCAAGTCCTGCTAGTTTCCCACATTCACACTTCCAGTCCAATTTTCAGTCATTAAGATCGAACCAAAAGATTATTATGAGCTCTCCATGTTAAAGCTAAATACAATGTTTTCAGACTGAAGCTGATATTTCCGTTTTTCAGAGGTTACAGCAGATCCTGCATCACATTTAGCAAGAAAGTCTTTCTTTCTTGATAATTTGATGTGTTTTAATAATATTCTAACTCATCAAGATGCACCTGAAAATGATTGATCTCCTGTTTCTCTGTTGGGTTCAACACTTTTAGCAGCTTAAGTTAGGTTTTATAATGCTGGAAAACAAGATTCAGAATTCAACCTAAACCAGAGGAGTACCTCTCCCAGAGTAAAGTCTGCAGTGCACATCCTGTCTGCTGCTGATGCATCCCCACAATTCAGCACTGATGTCTGGATCTGCTGCAGAGGCTCCTTCTCTAAAGTTGGAGAAAATGAGGAAGCTGTCATTTCTGGTAAAGTGTTTTGGTTTGCATTGGTTCTCATGATTAGCCCAGCATCACCTCCTCCGGCTCCAGCGCTCCAGCCGGCGGCCCAGCATGCGGCTCCCTCTGGGAACGTTCTTCCGTTGTCCAGGCAGATCGGCCCAATGTAGTCGTTCAGGGTGGGGGGGGACGACAGCGTCAGCACTGCGATGTTGGTTCCTGTCAGGTTGCTCACGCTGATATTGACCACATCCAACGACACCTCAAACTGGTTGGTGCCGTTCTGATTTAGCCGACCCAGCACGACCTTCCACTCAGAGGCGTTAGGGGAGCTGAGGGAGAGAGGCTGGACTGAATACATACATAATCACCTCATCGGTTTAAAAACTGAGTTCAGTTGGTCTCTGTGATGTTGGCATTTTTCTTCTCCCATCATGCTCAGCTTTAGCGTACCCTGGGAAGCAGTTGGCGTTGGTCAGCACGTCGCTCTCAGACACCAGCGTCCCTCCACACACATGCTGGCCATTCTTCTGTAAGCTGGCCATCCACGGCCACGCGCCGGCCGACGCCACAGAAACTCCACCCGAAATCCGAGAAGCCAGTGGGGCCTGTCCACAGACCACAGCTGGGGGAGGAGGAAGACACGGGGAATGAAGGAAATGTCAGACAGTGCTTCTGTTCCCGCCAAGCCTTTTTTTTGCCCCAATTTTCCCTTTAAGACAATCTTACAACGTAATGCAGTGTGTGTTACACAGTGTGTGTGTGTGTGTTACACAGTGTGTGTGTGTGTGTTACACAGTGTGTGTGTTACACAGTGTGTGTGTGTGTGTTACACGGTGTGTGTTACACAGTGTGTGTGTGTTACACAGTGTGTGTGTGTGTTACACTGTGTGTGTGTGTTACACAGTGTGTGTGTGTGTTACACAGGTGTGGTGTGTGTTACACGGTGTGTGTGTTACACAGTGTGTGTGTGTGTGTTACACAGTGTGTGTGTGTGTGTTACACAGTGTGTGTGTGTGTGTTACACGGTGTGTGTGTTACACAGTGTGTGTGTGTTACACAGTGTGTGTGTGTGTGTTACAGTGTGTGTGTGTGTGTTACACAGTGTGTGTGTGTTACACGGTGTGTGTGTGTTACACAGTGTGTGCGTGTGTGTTACACGGGTGTGTGTGTGTGTTACACAGTGTGTGTGTGTGTTACACAGTGTGTGTGTGTTACACAGTGTGTGTGTGTGTTACACAGTGTGTGTGTGTTACACAGTGTGTGTGTGTGTGTGTTACACGGTGTGTGTGTTACACAGTGTGTGTGTGTGTGTGTGTTACACAGTGTGTGTGTGTGTGTTACACAGTGTGTGTGTGTTACACAGTGTGTGTGCGTGTGTTACACAGTGTGTGTGTGTGTGTGTTACACGGTGTGTGTGTGTTACACGGTGTGTGTGTGTTACACAGTGTGTGCGTGTGTTACACAGTGTGTGTGTGTTACACGGTGTGTGTGTGTTACACGTGTGTGTGTGTGTGTTACACAGTGTGTGTGTGTTACACGGTGTGTGTGTTACACGGTGTGTGTGTGTGTGTGTTACACAGTGTGTGCGTGTGTTACACAGTGTGTGTGTGTTACACGGTGTGTGTGTTACACGGTGTGTGTGTGTGTGTTACACAGTGTGTGTGTGTTACACGGTGTGTGTGTGTTACACAATGTGTGTGTGTTACACGGTGTGTTACACGGTGTGTGTGTGGGTTACACGGTGTGTGTGTGTGTTACACGGTGTGTGTGTGTTACACAGTGTGTGTGTGTACACGTGTGTGTTACATGTGTGTGTGTTACACGGTGTGTGTGTGTTACACAGTGTGTGTGTGTTACACGGTGTGTGTGTGTTACACGGTGTGTGTGTGTGTTACACAGTGTGTGTGTGTTACACGGTGTGTGTGTGTACACAGTGTGTGTGTGTTACACGTGTGTGTTGTGTTACACGGTGTGTGTGTGTTACACAATGTGTGTGTGTGTTACACAGTGTGTGTGTGTTACACGTGTGTGTGTTACACGGTGTGTGTGTTACACGGTGTGTGTGTTACACAGTGTGTGTGTGTTACACAGTGTGTGTTACACAGTGTGTGTGTGTTACACAGTGTGTGTGTGTGTTACACAGTGTGTGTGTGTTACACAGTGTGTGTTACACAGTGTGTGTGTGTGTTACACAGTGTGTGTGTGTGTTACACAGTGTGTGTTACACAGTGTGTGTGTGTGTTACACGGTGTGTGTTACACAGTGTGTGTGTGTTACACCATGTGTGTGTTACACAGTGTGTGTGTGTTACACGATGTGTGTGTGTGTGTTACACAGTGTGTGTGTGTTACACAGTGTGTGTGTGTTACACAGTGTGTGTGTGTGTTACACGGTGTGTGTGTGTGTTACACGGTGTGTGTGTGTTACACGGTGTGTGTGTGTGTGTGTGTTACACAGTGTGTGTGTGTTACACAGTGTGTGTGTGTGTTACACCATGTGTGTGTGTTACACGGTGTGTGTGTGTGTGTGTGTGTTACACGGTGTGTGTGTGTTACACGGTGTGTGTGTGTGTTACACGGTGTGTGTGTGTGTGTTACATGGTGTGTGTGTTACACAGTGTGTGTGTGTTACACGGTGTGTGTGTGTGTGTGTGTTACACGGTGTGTGTGTGTGTTACACGGTGTGTGTGTGTGTGTTACACGGTGTGTGTGTGTGTGTTACACACCTGTTGAATGTGACAGGCAGCAATAAATGTAAATTTAATCCACAATAACTACTGATGGAGCCCTGAGCTTGTTTCTCCCATCTGGGAGACAATGACACTGAAGTGCTGCTGATGCTCCGGGACATACTGGGTCTCTATAGTGAAGCAGTTTCATTGTCTCATTAACATCCAGTCACCAGATCATGCAGAGCAGCTTGGACTGTGGGAATCACCTGCTGGGATGAATCCATCCTCCTGCCTCTTTGGGCCTTTTCTCTTCACAAAGAAAATTTCCAAAGAATCTGATCTGTTTCTGACTCATTTTGCTGCTTTTGGCTCAATGTTGGCAGCAAGATGCAACTGAGAGAATCTGGTTAAAGGATTAAAGTCGTCCAGACTCAAATAATACACAAAACAGAAATATTTAATTATTTCTTGCGCACTCCGGTACCAATTGGGCCACGGACCGGTACCGGTCCGTGGCCCGTGGGTTGGAGACCACTGATCAGTCACTGTTGGCATCATTGAAAGACCACAGGGAAAACTGGAGTCTGTGTTGAATTACAACAAAATGAAATATGATCTAAAAATAAACTTTTTCTATTTTGCCTTCATGTGAACCTTAGTGCCACAATATCCCATCACTTTGCTGCTGCTACACATCTGTAGGTCAGTAAATACATTTCTATTTTTCAGTTTTATTTCATTGCCACATGTGATTGAAATCTTTTGGATCACGATTCCAAATGTCAAGGAGATTGAGGAAATCTTGACAGCATCTACATACAAAGAATCAGCATCTTTAACTAGACCAGGCAACAACAAACAGTGAAGGGAGACTTCAGTTAGCAAACATTTTTATTGGTGCGATTAGAACTGATACATCTTGGCATCCTTATTATAGGATTTTTGTTTAGTCACAAATTAAATGAAATCAAGATACTCACGCTGAGGTTCAGTTGTTGTTGTGGTTGGTGGAAGCGTTGTAGGGTTGGAGGTTGTACTGGAAACGTTAGAAGTGAAGGTGATGAAGCCCGGCTGGTTGGTGTTGATAAGGCTGTTGATCCAACTCTCATACTGGGACACTCTGGCGTAGACTCCGGGGAAATTTGGTTTAGCACATCCTTCTCCAAAGCTAACAATCCCTGATTGAATCCAGCGGTCCCCCTGCTTGGTCACCAGCGGACCTCCTGAATCCCCCTGGAAGATCAGAACATTTTTCCAGATGAGAAGAGAACGACTGTCTGCAGACAGCAACAAACTGATGTAAACAGATGATCACCTGGCAGGAGTCCTTCCCTCCCTCTAGCAACCCGGCACAGAGCATGTTGCTAGTAATGGCGTTGTCTCCATAGCTGGACTTGCACTGTGACTCCCCCACCACTGGCACCTCCACCTCCATCAAGTTTTGAGGAAATGGAAGAGGGACTGAGGAGACACATTATAATACTTCTATAAGTGGTAATAACCTGGTTTATCAGTTTACTTCCCTGTATATTGCTGGTTTATAACCCACCACTACTCCCAATGTTGCCCCAGCCAGTAACCCAGGAGTTAACCCCGCTGGAGAAGATGCTGCCTGAGGCGGCCAGGCAGACTGGGGAGATGTAACGGTTGAAAGTGACTGATGCAGAGAGCCTCAGTAGAGCAACGTCATTGTTGGAAGTTTTAGAATTATAGTCAGGGTGAGAAATGATCTGTGCTGCCGTCCGAGAGACTTCGTTTGGGTTGGATCCCTGCTGACTCTGACGGCCCAGATAAACCGTCACTCTCTGATCACTGAGCCTATTAAATGAAAACATTTAATTAATTAACGTTTAACTAACAATTACAAACTGGCATGCAGCACATAAACATGTAGCTGAGCGACTACAGTTATCACAATTTACCCCAATTTGGGGTAATGAAAGGTTCACCCCAGGAAAATGATGGAGGATTTAAACTATGGAAAACCAAAGGCATTCAGAAAATTAAAGATCTATATGTTGATGGCAAGTTACTTACTTTTGATCAGTTATGTAAGAAGTATTTAATACCGCCGAAACATTTTTTTAAATACTTGCAATTGAAAAACTTTATGTCATCAAAACTGAAACAAATAGTTGACATTCAACCCTTAACGAAAATAGAAGAGGTGTGTGTTGGAGACTCAAAAGGGAAAGGTTTTCTTTCTCTGTTCTATAATTTGTTAATGCTTTCCTCTAAGGACTCAGCAATAGATAAGTTAGACGCTTGGAGAAGAAATACTCTGGAAGATATAGATGAGGAAGACTGGAATCAGTTTAAAAGCACAAAACAAATGATAAACACACGATTTAAACTTTTGCAATATAAATGGCTCATGAGAACCTATGTAACACCAGTTAAGCTTCATCATATGTCCAGTGATTTTCCAGATACTTGCCCTAAATGTTTGAAAAAGGAACGCTTCTCCATTGTTTGTGGGATTGTCTTAAGATTCAGACGTTTTGGAGGGATGTTATTGGGTGTCTATCTGACTTGTTTAAGGTGAAAGTCCCATTGGAGGTTAAAATCTGTGTTCTAGGAATATACCCAGTGGAATTTAAACAATGACAGAGGAAAACTAAATTGATAGACTATGGACTTCTTCAAGCCAGAAGATCTATAGCATTATGCTGGAGGGGCATGGACGCACCCTCCCTGGGACTCTGGAAGAAGGAAATTGCAAATTCGCTCGGACTGGAAAAACTAACATACATCACCAAGGGTAAACAACGGGACTTTGAAAATCTCTGGGAGCCATAAATGAAGACCATAGGGACTGAAGGTGGAACTTATTAGTGGATGTCTTGTCTATGGTTTCTATCCATATATTGTTCTGTTATTCTTCTTTGTCTTTTTTCTCTAATCTAAAAAGTTCTTGATATTTTTGGAACCAAACAAATGCAGGTTTGAAGGGTGAGTGTGGGAGTGAATGCAAGAGTGTATAAGTATATGTTATAATGTTAAGTTTGTTGTGTGTGAATTTGTTGTGCCAAAAAAGAAAAAATTCAATAAAATATATAATAAAAAAAATTAACATTTAACTTCATAACATCAAAATTCAGAATGTACTTGAAACACCTGTTGATGAACTTTGTATGTGTGCACTGTAAAACATTTAGTTATTTCTACTATCTTCTCCTCTTAAGTCTAATAAATGTACAGTTTTAGATTTTGAACCTAAATGTGAGTTTGTGAAAGATAAACTTACAGTAGTAAGTTGTTAACTTTCTATTAATTTTGTCAAACCTCCAACAGTTGAATAAATTAGTTTTCAGGTTAGCACTAAGGAAAGACAGGAGTGGGAACTATTTCCCAGGGTGCTTAGCGGCACGTTTTTGTATGGTGTGTTGCACCGTGAGTCAGATGGAAGTGTGTTCAGTCGTGGTAGTTTAGATGCTTAAACATTTTGTGCTTTGCTGGAGCTGACAGGGAAATCAAGACGAGATCCAAACTTCTCATATTTACAAGTGTAGCGTGAATGGATCTGACCTGATGGGTTGTCTGGCTCTGGGATGAGGCGTTTCCTCTAGACTTGTTGCTTACCCTGCGACACAGTGAGCTGCAGTCAGCACCCACTGGTCGTTGATCAGAGATCCTCCACAGAAGTGGCTGGAGAGGTGCAGACTGGCCTGCCAGGGCCAGCTGCCTGCAGGAGCTGCTTGTCCTCCAACAATCCTGGTGTTGAATGAAGGTTGACCACAAACTGAGAAAAACACAAATGCAACATTCACTCTGTTGTCATCCAGTCATAGCAAGTCTGTCCCAATAGCAACTGTAGGAAAACTGAAGTTTTAAAGATTTGACCTACCAGAGAGCTGAGAGTCACACTCTGAAAAATGGGGAGAAGAAATACATATTGTCATAAATCTTTAAAATACATTTCTTTGATGCGTTTTCCTGTTTCTGTTCTGTACTAAACAGCAGCCGTAGCTCCAGGTAAAGGATACAGTCTCACTGGGATGTGGCAACAGGACAAACTTTGCTCATACACAAATACAAGCAACTTCATAATAATAATGAACTTTAGAAGAGTTTGTAACAGAAGCAGCAGATTCCAGATTCCTGGGTTGTGAAATGAAACCTGCTTGTCCTTTGCTCACCTCCAGCTGTGAATGGATCATATATTATATAAGCAGATGTTTTCATAGTTTGTCCGGGGATGTGACTTACACTCTGGAGCGACTTATGTGTGAAGTTATTAACACATTATTAAATCATATCACATGTTATTTTCACACTAATCCGCAAGAGGTTGCTCTAGGCCTGTGTTAATAATGTGTGGGAGAAGCTCCCTGTGGATTTTTTAAAAGTGACACAGAGGATGAATATTTAGTGATTTGGTTTGGTAAACTTGTTAGCATATTATTTATGCTACAGTTATCTGAATAACTCTTAATGTGTTAACACACCAGGCACGTTCTCAGTTTGTTTTGCGTCATGTAACATTAGCATACATTATCCAGCCTGTTGCCTCTATTTTATTTTTATTTCAAATTGCCTTTCAAGATGACATGTCTGCTCTTGGTATTGGATTTTATCTTGTAAATTTTCCTCAAAAATGCGACTTATAGTCTGGAAAATACAGTGTTGTTATGTATATATAACAACAAAAAGTTTCTTAAATTGGTCGTGTTGAACCGGATTTGTAACTTGTCCCACATCATGAGTTGTTTTGAAACCTCAGTAGTTTCCTGTTCTACCAGTTAATTTGCATCTGATTCAGATAAATGAAAGAAAAAAGAGTTAATATATTTACAGAAAAGACTTTAAAAAGCAGACGAGGTGAAACGTCTTGGTCAGTTTATGTATCATATAGCAGCATTATTTACTCAGTGATGATTCCTGTCATTCAGGAGGATCTCTAGTGAGTCTGGGGAAAATAATCTGCCACAAACTTTGTCAGGATGTTTTAGTTTCAGTTCTTACATTGACCTGTTGGACTGAATAAAAATCTCTGCTCTCTCATTCAGGCAAAAAACAAAAAGCTTAACAGTGTTGGCTGTTTGAAAGCATTTTAAACAACATGCTGTATCTGGTGCTGCAGATGTCAGAAGAAAAGTAACTATTTCTGTGTTAGATTAGAATAAAACAATTTAGACATTAAAACATGTTTCAAACTTTCCAAAAGGTGTAGGCGATCGCTTCAGTTAGCTGTTTGAAAATCAATATGCTATTTCTAACCTTATATTTCTTTCTAATACTGCAAATTTGTCCTCACCATACAGTCTTTAACTTATCAGTTTTTGTAATTACCTTGTTTGAATCATCATCATGCCTTACTTTGTCTACAGCCTTGCTGCTGGTCCATCTGACAATATTTCTGTTGAGTTTCTCTAATCTTTGCATTCTTACCTCTGATCAGCAGCATCAGCAGAGCCGCCACACAGATCAGCGTGTTGAAGGCCATCACTGTCGCTTGTCTGCAGTGATCTGCTCTGTTAATGTTGCCAACATGCAACATTTAATGACGCCCACAATGAGTCACCTGCTTAGTGACATTCCAACAACTCACCTGAGTTTCAGCATGTGCAGGAAGTAGACAGACATCTTATGAGGGTGTTTCTATGAGCATCAATTAGTGGAAAAATGATCTTAATAAAACATACAGATGGATGTTAATGCTATAGTGAAAGAGAAATCATTTTCCTACTTGTTACAGGTGCCATATTGTCCCAATATAGTCAGGCAGTATGAAAATCAACAAGGACTGGTACGTCTCAGAGGTGAACTTTGATTGATAACTTATTAACAAAGTCATGCAGGAACTTTGCCAACATATGGGCGTTGTCTTGAGTCTGTCATTCACTGAAGAATTAAATCAACATAAACTAATCAAATCCAGTTACGTTAGATTCTATTCTGATGATTTACTTTAATGTTTAGTCATGATTAGTAAGTTAGGTTTATTTAAGCACACATGAGCAACAAGAGATTTCAAAGTGTTTCACATGAAAATAACATAATGAACAAACAGGAAAACATTTTATTACATTGGCATAAAAAAGAAGTGATGTTACAGTTAAGACCATATTAACCAATGTTCCAGTTATTAATGAAAAGTAACTCTAATCAGATTTTTAACCCTTTTTACAGTTTCTTTCAGATAAGAGGATAATAGAAGCTGAATGCTGCTTCTCTGTGTTTGGTTCTGGTTCTGGGGATGCAGAGCAAACCAGAACCAGAACTGGAAGACCTGATGGGTCTGGAAAGTTGATGCAGCAGCTGAACTTTGATGTACTTTCTTCTCCGAGATTCAGATTTTTTATTTGTATAGCATCTTTCAGCGACAAGGCATTTCAAAGTGTTTTACATAATAAAAATACAAAAGAACACATAGTCAGATTATTGATTAATATCTCATGATTAGGTTTCAAAAGCATTTGATGTTCTGCCAATTTAAACAATGTTCAATTAACAGGAAATGGACAAATATTACTGGTAATTATGTTACAGGAAGACATTGTCAGTGAAAAGCAATTTCAACCTACAATTATACAAACTTTAAAACAAGGAATAATTACAAAAACACAATTAAAATGTGTTGCCATCCAGTGATCCAGTGATCAGTAATTGGATTACTGATAACATCTTGAAAATGTAGTTTAGTTAGATTACTGGATTTGGAAAGTAACTAAGTTACATTAAAAGTAACTTTTTAGTTACTTTCAGCAGCTGCTGACAGTAATGTTCCACCACCAGTGAAAATTGCATTGATCTTTGCCAAAACTTTATTGCAAGTTATTTTATAATGTGACATCAGCAATGAGTCTCCACCTAAGGTTGAACTGAAGGGCAGATTGTTTAATGGTTACAACAGTACAAAAAAACTTTAATCATTTTTGCATGTTTTTTGTGTTTCTACTGTCTGGAAAACGCTAAGAAGGATTTTAGCGTCTCCTTCCTCCCTGATGAGCCTCCAGGTTCTGTTTGCTGTCAGATTGCAGCGCACGGCGCTCCTCAGCTCCTCCTGCTGCTCCACAGCTCAGATGGCTGCACAGTCTTTAATATTAAAGATTATTATGGCATTTAGTTGCGCAACTTTACTGACACGTTAATCTGTGGCTGTTTTCACGTTTATTACTCTGTTCATATTTTCCTATTAGTCTCCATGTTTGCAGCTTTCTGGAGTGCAACACAAACCTCAACGTCATTCACAGCAAATATATTAACCACTTTAGAAATAAACAAGCCCAAAGCTGCTTATAATAATCACACTTGGCGACAGAAACTCAAAATAGTTCCTGTTTTTTCAGCCTCCATTGTTTCCATTTCTAATCAGCTGCTGACTGTCGCATAGAAACAGAGATCTTTCCTTCAGACGGAAAGGAATTACAAAAATAAAAAAAAATATTAACGTGCAGAGATTTGGACAAGTGACTTTAATCTGATTACTTGATTTGAAATAGCAACACGTTACATTACTGCTTATTGAAAAAAGTGATCTGACGTCTGTGTTGGGATCAGGGAAAACTGGAGTCTGTGTCGAATTACAACAAAATGAAATACGATCTAAAAATAAACTTTGCCACATGTGATTGAGATCTTTTGGATGACAATCCCAAATGTCAAGGAGATTGAGGAAAACTTGGCAGCATCTACATACAAAGAATCAGCATCTTTAACTAGACCAGGCAACAACACACAGTGAAGGGAGACCTGGGCATGTAATGAAGCTTTGCCTCTGAATCATTAGAGGATGTTGTTGATCTCTCTATGATAAAAGGACAGAAAACACAAGGCTGATAACAAATGCAATAATGGTTGAAAGATGCGTTGCACGGTTGGAATTGCTGACGCCATTGTTGGACGTGAAGGTGATGAAGCCCGGCTGGTTGGTGTTGATAAGGCTGTTGATCCAACTCTCATACTGGACACTCTGGCGTAGACTCCGGGAAATTTGGTTTAGCACATCCTTCTCCAAAGCTAACAATCCCTGATTGAATCCAGCGGTCCCCCTGCTTGGTCACCAGCGGACCTCCTGAATCCCCCTGGAAGATCAGAACATTTTTCCAGATGAGAAGAGAACGACTGTCTGCAGACAGCAACAAACTGATGTAAACAGATGATCACCTGGCAGGAGTCCTTCCCTCCCTCTAGCAACCCGGCACAGAGCATGTTGCTAGTAATGGCGTTGTCTCCATAGCTGGACTTGCACTGTGACTCCCCCACCACTGGCACCTCCACCTCCATCAAGTTTTGAGGAAACGGAAGAGGGACTGAGGAGACACATTATAATACTTCTATAAGTGGTAATAACCTGGTTTATCAGTTTACTTCCCTGTATATTGCTGGTTTATAACCCACCACTACTCCCAATGTTGCCCCAGCCAGTAACCCAGGAGTTAACCCCGCTGGAGAAGATGCTGCCTGAGGCGGCCAGGCAGACTGGGGAGATGTAACTGGTGAAAGTGACTGATGCAGAGAGCCTCAGTAGAGCAACGTCATTGTTGGAAGTTCCAGAATTATAGTCAGGGTGAGAAAT
This sequence comes from Poeciliopsis prolifica, assembly GCF_027474105.1. NCBI lineage: Eukaryota > Metazoa > Chordata > Actinopteri > Cyprinodontiformes > Poeciliidae > Poeciliopsis > Poeciliopsis prolifica. The sequence goes on from NW_026562409.1 coordinate 1,319,578, forward strand.
GATCTGTGCTGCCGTCCGAGAGACTTCGTTTGGGTTGGATCCCTGCTGACTCTGACGGCCCAGATAAACCGTCACTCTCTGACCACTGAGCCTATTAAATGAAAACATTTAATTAATTAACATTTAACTTCATAACATCAAAATTCAGAATGTACTTGAAACACCTGTTGATGAACTTTGTATGTGTGCACTGTAAAACATTTAGTTATTTCTACTATCTTCTCTCTTAAGTCTAATAAATGTACAGTTTTAGATTTTGAACCTAAATGTGAGTTTGTGAAAGATAAACTTACAGTAGTAAGTTGTTAACTTTCTATTAATTTTGTCAAACCTCCAACAGTTGAATAAATTAGTTTTCAGGTTAGCACTAAGGAAAGACAGGAGTGGGAACTATTTCCCAGGGTGCTTAGCGGCACGTTTTTGTATGTTGTGTTGCACCGTGAGTCAGATGGAAGTGTGTTCAGTTGTGGTAGTTTAGATGCTTAAACATTTTGTGCTTTGCTGGAGCGACAGGGAAATCAAGACGAGATCCAAACTTCTCATATTTACAAGTGTAGCGTGAATGGATCTGACCTGATGGGTTTGTCTGGCTCTGGATGAGGCGTTTCCTCTAGACTTGTTGCTTACCCTGCGACACAGTGAGCTGCAGTCAGCACCCACTGGTCGTTGATCAGAGATCCTCCACAGAAGTGGCTGGAGAGGTGCAGACTGGCCTGCCAGGGCCAGCTGCCTGCAGGAGCTGCTTGTCCTCCAACATCCTGGTGTTGAATGAAGGTTGACCACAACTGAGAAAAACACAAATGCAACATTCACTCTGTTTTCATCCAGTCATAGCAGTCTGTCCCAATAGCACTGTAGGAAAACTGAAGTTTTAAAGATTTGACCTACCAGAGAGCTGAGAGTCACACTCTGAAAAATGGGAGAAGAAATACATATTGTCATAAATCTTCAAAATACATTTCTTTGATGCGTTTTCCTGTTTCTGTTCTGTACTAAACAGCAGCCGTAGCTCCAGGTAAAGGATACAGTCTCACTGGGATGTGGCAACAGGACAAACTTTGCTCATACACAAATACAAGCAACTTCATAATAATAATGAACTTTAGAAGAGTTTGTAACAGAAGCAGCAGATTTCAGATTCCTGGTTGTGAAATGAACCTGCTTGTCCTTTGCTCACCTCCAGCTGTGAATGGATCATATATTATATAAGCAGATGTTTTCATAGTTTGTCCGGGGATGTGACTTACACTCTGGAGCGACTTATGTGTGAAGTTATTAACACATTATTAAATCATATCACATGTTATTTTCACACTAATCCGCAAGAGGTTGCTCTAGGCCTGTGTTAATAATGTGTGGGAGAAGCTCCCTGTGGATTTTTTAAAAGTGACACAGAGGATGAATATTTAGTGATTTGGTTTGGTAAACTTGTTAGCATATTATTTATGCTACAGTTTTCTGAATAACTCTTAATGTGTTAACACACCAGGCACGTTCTCAGTTTGTTTTGCGTCATGTAACATTAGCATACATTATCCAGCCTGTTGCCTCTATTCTATTTTTATTTTAAATTGCCTTTCAAGATGACATGTCTGCTCTTGGTATTGGATTTTATCTTGTAAATTTTCCTCAAAATGCGACTTAAAGTCTGGAAAATACAGTGTTGTTATGTATATATAACAACAAAATGTTTCTTAAATTGGTCGTGTTGAACCGGATTTGTAACTTGTCCCACATCATGAGTTGTTTGAAACCTCAGTAGTTTCCTGTTCTACCAGTTAATTTGCATCTGATTCAGATAAATGAAGAAAAAGAGTTAATATATTTACAGAAAAGACTTTAAAAAGCAACGAGGTGAAATGTCTTGGTCAGTTTATGTATCATATAGCAGCATTATTTACTCAGTGATGATTCCTGTCATTCAGGAGGATCTCTAGTGAGTCTGGGGAAAATAATCTGCCACAAACTTTGTCAGGATGTTTTAGTTTCAGTTCTTACATTGACCTGTTGGACTGAATAAAAATCTCTGCTCTCTCATTCAGGCAAAAAAACAAAAAGCTTAACAGTGTTGGCTGTTTGAAAGCATTTTAAACAACATGCTGTATCTGGTGCTGCAGATGTCAGAAGAAAAGTAACTATTTCTGTGTTAGATTAGAATAAAACAATTTAGACATTAAAACATGTTTCAAACTTTCCAAAAGATGGGTGTAGGCGATCGCTTCAGTTAGCTGTTTGAAAATCAATATGCTATTTCTAACCTTATATTTTCTTTCTAATACTGCAAATTTGTCCTCACCATACAGTCTTTAACTTATCAGTTTTTGTAATTACCTTGTTTGAATCATCATCATGCCTTACTTTGTCTACAGCCTTGCTGCTGGTCCATCTGACAATATTTCTGTTGAGTTTCTCTAATCTTTGCATTCTTACCTCTGATCAGCAGCATCAGCAGAGCCGCCACACAGATCAGCGTGTTGAAGGCCATCACTGTCGCTTGTCTGCAGTGATCTGCTCTGTTAATGTTGCCAACATGCAACATTTTAATGACGCCCACAATGAGTCACCTGCTTAGTGACATTCCAACAACTCACCTGAGTTTCAGCATGTGCAGGAAGTAGACAGACATCTTATGAGGGTGTTTCTATGAGCATCAATTAGTGGAAAAATGATCTTAATAAAACATACAGATGGATGTTAATGCTATAGTGAAAGAGAAATCATTTTCCTACTTGTTACAGGTGCCGTATTGTCCCAATATAGTCAAGCAGTATAAAAATCAACAAGGACTGGTACGTCTCAGAAACTTTGATTGATAACTTATTAAAACTTATTAACAAAGTCATGCAGGAACTTTGCCAACATATGGGCGTTGTCTTGAGTCTGTCATTCACTGAAGAATTAAATCAACATAAACTAATCAAATCCAGTTACGTTAGATTCTATTCTGATGATTTACTTTAATGTTTAGTCATGATTAGTAAGTTAGGTTTATTTAAGCACACATGAGCAACAAGAGATTTCAAAGTGTTTCACATGAAAATAACATAATGAACAAACAGGAAAACATTTTATTACATTGGCATAAAAAGAAGTGATGTTACAGTTAAGACCATATTAACCAATGTTCCAGTTATTAATGAAAAGTAACTCTAATCAGACTTTTAACCCTTTTTACAGTTTCTTTCAGATAAGAGGATAATAGAAGCTGAATGCTGCTTCTCTGTGTTTGGTTCTGGTTCTGGGGATGCAGAGCAAACCAGAACCGAACTGGAAGACCTGATGGGTCTGGAAAGTTGATGCAGCAGCTGAACTTTGATGTACTTTCTTCTCGGAGATTCAGTGCTTTATAAGCTAACTACTAATTACTCTTTTAAAGTCTGTTCTCTGAGCTGCAGGGAGCCAGTGAAGGACTTTAGAACTGGTCTTATGTTCTCGATCTTCCTGGTTTTCGTCAGAACGTTCTGGATTAGCTGCAGCTGGACCATTGATTTCTTTTAGGCAGATCCGTGAAAACACTGTTGCAGTAATCAGTGCAGCTAAAGATCAACGCATGGATGAGTTTCTTAGAGCTCACTGAGACATTAGTACTTTAAACCTGGAAATGTTCTTCAGGTGACAGAAGGCCGACTTTGTAACGATGTTTATGTGGCTCTGAATGTTCAGGTCAGAGTCCATCACTCCTCCCAGATCAGCCAGATCTCTACTCTAGTTTCTATCTAGTTTGTAGGTCGCTCCCCTTTAGGTCCAAAGATAATGGATTCAGTTGTGTTTCTGTTCTGCTGGAGAAAGTTTTGGCACATCCACACATTGATTTGTTCTAAGCTTCTGTTCAATGATTGGATGGGGTCAAAGGTAACCTGGTGACATTGTGATGTAGAGCTGAGTATCATCTGCATAGTTATGGTAGCTAACCGTATTTCCTGCTGTTACCTGAGCCAGGGGGAGCATATGGATAATAAATAGCAGAGGTCCTAGGATTGAGCCTTGGGGTTCCCCACATGTGATTTCTGTCCCTCTGTTGACAAAAAGAAATCCCTGTTCTTTAGGTCAGACTGGAACCAGTCCAGTACTGCAGCAGAGTACTGGACCTCTCCAGTACTCTGCTCCTCTCACATGTTGCACTGAGGTCCAACAGAACCAGCACGGTTCTGATTCTGTGGGTTTTCAATAGTCTGTAATCTGGTCGTAAAATGCCAGTAAGTAAAATTAATTACACTTTATTTTAATCTGAAATTCTACAAATTCATATTAAATTTGTAGAATTGTAGAACTCAGAAAGTAATCTAACCACAGCACAAATTTAGATAAAACACTAAATTATTGATGATAACGTTTAAAATTGTGGTAAAAACTAAGGTACAATTGTCACTATTCTGTAATTATGGTAATTGTATCATATCAATATCAAAATGAAATACAAGAGAGAATCAAAGAAACAATGTAATAGAAAGGTTCAAAAAACTAATATTCTATGAAAATACTAGAAATAGATCTATTATTCATTCTCATTCTTTTATTTATTATATTTCCATATAAGCATTTTTTCTAACAATGTCATGATTTGGTGACATAAAATGACCTCTGAGTTTACTGACTAGTTGTTTGGTTAAACGGTTAGCTAAGACAACGGTTAGCTAAGACAACGTTCAGCGACCGCCCAGGATTGGCTGCATCATGTCAGCAGCATCAGTTTCAGTTTAATGATCAGCCATTGATCAGTTTAATGATCAGCCATTGATCAGTTTAATGATCAGCCATTGATCAGTTTAATGATCAGCCATTGATCAGTTTAATGACCAGCCATTGATCAGTTTAATGACCAGCCATTGATCAGTTTAATGACCAGCCATTGATCAGTTTAATGATCAGCCATTGATCAGTTTAATGAGCAGCCATTGATCAGTTTAATGACCAGCCATTGATCAGTTTAATGATCAGCCATTGATCAGTTTAATGACCAGCCATTGATCAGTTTAATGATCAGCCATTGATCAGTTAATGACCAGCCATTGATCAGTTAATGACCAGCCATTGATCAGTTTAATGACCAGCCATTGATCAGTTTAATGACCAGCCATTGATCAGTTTAATGATCAGCCATTGATCAGTTTAATGACCAGCCATTGATCAGTTAATGATCAGCCATTGATCAGTTTAATGATCAGCCATTGATCAGTTTAATGACCAGCCATTGATCAGTTTAATGACCAGCCATTGATCAGTTTAATGACCAGCCATTGATCAGTTTAATGACCAGCCATTGATCAGTTTAATGACCAGCCATTGATCAGTTTAATGACCAGCCATTGATCAGTTTAATGATCAGCCATTGATCAGTTTAATGAATGAAACATGCCTGATTCGTAACACAGAGCCTGAAAAGCGCATCCAGTGGGTGACAGCAGGGATCAGCTGCTCTTTCAGATCACTTGTCTGAAACTTCCTTCAATGCTTGTTTGTCATCTCTAAAGAAGTCTGCTGCGAGGAATGTGATGGCCTCATCTACACCGAGAGAAAAACCGGATCCCCCAGCTGAGAATTTCAGACAAAAGGCTTCCTGGAGCCAGGCTGTGAGCACAAGGAAGTTTCAGAGTCGGAGTCAAATTACTAAGTTCAGTAATTTGACTCCGACTCTGAAATGACCTCTGAGTTTACTCAGAGGTCATCAATTGTTGAAAGTAATTTTTTGTTTTGTTACAGTAGTGTTGAAGTCAGATGTTTGACGTTGCGTTGTTTCTCTCCAGTTTATGGCTCATTCAGTATCAACAGTCTCTCACAAACATGAAGCAGACAAAGTTGGAAACCTGTTTCTGTTCATCTTGATGTTTTACTTTCTTTCTCCAGACCCATTTGACGTCTGACGTTGATCAGTTCTTTTCTGATCTTATCAGGCTGCTCCTTTTAGACCAGGAATGTTCTGGTTCTCTGTTCTAATCCTGTTTCAGACGCAGGTGGGACCAGCTACTGCAACACCGAAGAATGTAAACATCTTTTATTTTGGACTTCTTGTAATAGCATGGAAACCTCAGACTGAGTCATAAGCATAAACTTAACTTAGAGTTGCTCTCTTTGAGTCAAGCAGCTGTGAATCAGCTCTTTGTTCAGTAAATTCACTGGAGTTTCACTTTGATTTCCATTCAATCAGCAAACAGACAGGAAATGAAGCAGTTTGTTATCCAGATATAGCAATCTCTTTTGTCATATTAAAAGCATTATTTTATTTATATTATAAATATATATTAATTAGATCCCATGCAATTTTCTTATAGAACCAACAGGGGGGTGGAGGACGCCACACTCACTCTTCTAAATAACTTGCAGTGTCACTTGGATAAACCTAAGACCCATGCCCGTGTTCTATTCATGGACTTCTCTTCTGCCTTTAACACGGTGCAGCCACACCTCCTTCTACAACGCCTCTGTGACCTGGAAGTCAGTTCTGGTCTGGTTCTCCTCATCAGGGATTTTTTGAGGCATCGACCCCAGCGTGTGTGCATTAAGAACTGCCTTTCTGACTCTCTGGTCGTCAACACAGGAGTTCCCCAAGGATGTGTGTTATCACCTTTGCTCTTCTCCATATACCCCAATGAGCTACAGTGTCAAACTGATGACCTCTCCCTCATTAGGTACGCAGATGATATGGCTCTAATTGCCCAACTATGGGAAGCAGATACCTCCCCCTACCTGCAGTATATTAACACCTTATCTGCATGGTTTGACAGCAGCTTCCGGACCTTAATGTCTCCAAAACCAAGGAGATGTGGCTAGGAAGCAACAAGAAGGGAGGCAATAAAGACCAGGGGCACACCTTCAGGCCAATCAGCATGAAGGGTCGGGAGGTGGAGCAGGTGACTCAGTTTAAATACCTTGGGACAGTCATAGACAGTTCAAGACCATGTGCACGACACATTTAAAAAAGGTAGACAGTGCCTGGCTCTCCTGAGAAGACTCAGGGGCCTTAACACCAGTAAGCGCACCATGTCCATGGTCTACAAGTCCCTGACCGAGAGTGTGCTGACATTCAACATGGTGTCATGGTATGGGCCTCTCCGTCAAACAAAAGGACAAACTGGGACAGATCGTCAACCAGGCCAGAAAGATTATTGGACTTAAACAACTTTCACATTTGTACATGCGGGCCTTAACAAAGAAGGCACATCAAGTCTACCTGGACCCGACTCATCCTATCTGGACCCGACTCGTCCTATCTGGACCCGACTCATCCTATCTGGACCCGACTCGTCCTATCTGGACCCGACTCGTCCTATCTGGACCCGACTCGTCCTATCTGGACCCGACTCGTCCTATCTGGACCCGACTCATCCTCTTCATTGTGTTCTCCAGTTGCTGCCATCTGGACGTAGATTTAAAGTCCCAATGGCAAGGAGGAATGGCTACAAGCGATCATTTGTTCCATCAGCTGTGGATATTCTAAATAAAAATCTGACTAAATTAACTGAGAATAGATAAGTTTCTCTAAGTCTGCTAGTTGTATTCCACTGATTTTAAATTTCACACAGTAACACAGTGCATTGTGACTCAGTGTAGACTCTGTGTGCTCTCTTAGCAGTAGAATAGTAAATTTTAAATGGTTTTTAATATTTAACTGAATGACATGAGTAGAGTAGTATGACTTGATTTCATTTTACAGATCTTGTTTGTTCATTGTGCATGCAGTTTTGTGGCGACTGTGATGTGTGTTGTGTTGTGTGTTTCTTGTGCCAAAGATAAATTTCCATTTTATGTAAGTTTAATGGACAATAAAGGAGTCTAAAGTCTAAAGTCTAATTATATATATATTCCTCTCACTGATCAATTGAAGAGGTTTTACTGTTGAAACATTCAAACCCATTTCTAAAGTTCAGAAAAGGGTTTGAATGCTGGTTTCACTGGTATTTTCCATTTATCTTTGGTGAACTTTACTGTCATTCAGACGACAAACCCTTGTTGTCGTCATCATCATTATCATTGTTATCATCATCATCATCTCTTGCTTTCTGCTTGGATTCTCTCAGGCTGAAGATCGGACTCTTGCCGGACCGGTTCTGAAATGTGATAACTTCCAGTCAGAAGATTATTTTAAACCTCAGAACTGACCAATCTGGTGCTTAACTGTGTTTGGGATTAATATTTACAACTTTGGTTCTCCACACCAGACTCACAGTTTGTTCAAACATCAGGTTTCTTCACTCCACACTGATCAGTTTCCTCCTTTAACTTATACTTCCTTAAGATTATAATCTAGATTTGAGGTTTTTTAAATCTTTCTGCTGCAGTCTTGCACAGAGTTGGTCCAAAGCTGAGCTCCTTCAGGGCTGGTAGAGACCATCAAGGTGATCCTTAAAATGACGTCCAGATTTTGGAGGTTTTAGCTTTTCATACAGTAAAGTCACAGAGTTTCTGCTGAAACTTGTTCCCTCTGGATAAACAGCATCGTACTGCTTTGCGTTTCAGCTCCAAAAGGCTTTGGGTGTCGTTTCAGAGCGTCTTATCCAACCTGCAGGAGTCTGGCTTGCTTTCATTTTTCACAGCAAAGAAAATGCTCTCCAAGTAAGTGTTTTATTTTGGTTTAATAAAACTGAAAAGTCAAAGACACAACAGTTAACAGTTTGTTTTGCTAGGAGCAAAGATGTTGGCCTGGTAAATAATAAGAACTAGTTAGAAAGCTGTAATCTCGTGAACACAACGAGAATCGACCTGCTTTAATGATGTGCAGAATAAACTGCAGCGCTCTTCCTCCTGGTCTTCCTCACACCAAAACAATCCTACAATAATAAAAAACTCAGCTGCACATTTACTGATGGAACAAGGAAAGTCTTCATTGTTTTCATTTGCATATTTTCTTTTAAGGGGATTTTCTGACCTGTGGAGTTAATCTGTCTGTGTCGGGGTCAAAGTTCAGTGGTTTTGTGTTACAGCGCCACCCAGTGGCCCATCCTTCCAATTACATCAGTTTCTGTGGCTTCAGTCTGTTACGGAAATATAAAAACCATAGTCATATCAGATGTGAAACTAAAAGCTGAGTTTGTCTCACTGTAAGAAACCCTCATCTCCAGATATGAACTGATCTTTAGCTAAATTTACCTCCAAACTAAGAGAGGCAGCAACATTATGAGCAACATTATTAAAAACAGGATACAGTTGAAGTTAATCTTCCTTAAAATAACTGAACAGAAAAAGGTGTTGGAGGTGTTTATGGCAGCAGGCGAGTATCTCAGCAGCAAGGCTCCAGAGCCCAATGATTTATTCCACAAAGATTCTGGCCAACCAACAGAACCAAAACTGCTATAGTTCAAGTATTTAATCATTTGGGTAACTGAGGTTTAAAAACAAAATGTTGGTTTCTTACACACTTGGATAATTAACAAATGTTACCATTGTTGTCCATGTCATGGACACATACTGAAGCTCTGACTCCTGGCTTCACCCTCCTATGTCAAACTTTTTCCTTCCACTCAACTTTCTATTAATATTCCTTGATGTAGGACTCAGTCATCATGCTTTCACGTGATGAAAAATCATTTTTGGTGTTATCTATTAAGCTAAATGAACTGTGGCTCATAATAAATATAAATAAACATTTTCTAATTCTGAGAGCAACTACTGGAATAATCTGAGGAGATCTTTTATTATTATTCCTATTTTACAAATTAGAGTCTATAAAACAAAGATTACGGAAGAATTGGTCTACAAAATCAATACGTTTATCATAAGACCTGAATAGTTGTCCATGCTAAAGCGTTCAGATGTGATGTCCAGTGAAACACATCAAACTGATTTGTTGTTTTTTATTCAGTTTTCTAAAACAGGAGCACAGCTAAGGCACAGCGAGAAACCAGAAAAAAGATGAGAAATGAAGGAAAAACAATCCTCTGGGAAATGTTTCACCATTAAATAATCACAACAGAAATCTGGACATTTACATTTAAATCTGTACAATGTTTCACTTCGTTTTCTGAAATAAAATAAACATCCATCCAGATTCATTCATATACAGAAACACGTTTCGCTCTGAGCTGCTGCATCTTTAACTGGGCTTCTGAAAACCAGTGGGGCTCCAGTTTGGTCCCAGTTCCATTTAAATTACCTTTAAATTAATGCACAACAAAAATCTGAAAGCCTTTTTCCAATGATTTGCTTTATTTAAACTCAAACAATTTTTATTCATTTGACTATTTTTCTCTGTTGAAACAATCAGAAAATCTGTGTTTCTGTTTTCAGGTTTTATTTTCCGTCTGAATTCGTTCAGATCTGAAAGTTTTCACTTCGGTTTCAACTTTGGACGAAATCAAAGTGAAAACTTTGAACTTCTAATGAGAAAAATAAATAATTCAACGTCCTCAGAGTTTCTTCCATTTGACTTAAAACCAACAAAAACAAGAAGTTTTTTCTGGAGGCTGTGATTTAGTTTATTTGTATTTACTTCAGTAATTCAGTTCAAAAGGAGAAACTCAGAGTTACATCAGAGTGATGCATTTCTAGTATTTCTCATAACATTTTTATGATTGTGTTTCTGTAAAAAACAAAATTCTGTTTTCAGAAAATTTTAAACAGTTTTTTTCAGTCATGGAGAAAAGTTGACTGATGTTCACCAAACTGAAATTTCCACAAGGAGAGGACTCCACAAGACAAAAAAAAAAAAAAAAAATTCCTGGTGGAAAATTAAGTGGAAGGAAAAAGTGTGGTAGAAAAAGATTCACACCACCACTTATTTTCTCTTCTGCCCAGACTGAGTAAAGTGCAGATACGATCCAGAACATGTAAATATGAAGGCGTTTTAAATCCTTTATCAGGATTTAATGCCATTTTCTTATTTTCTGAAAAACTAAATTTGGGGATTTATTATTAAATTATAACAGATAAATTATGACTAAATCCTGTCTTTATCCATCACAAAAAATGTGTACTTATAATGGTTTTCAAATTGACTGTATTTACATGGTTTGTCCACATGATGGCGCCCTTTGTAAACAATGAAAAGCCTTCAGTATTTATTTAAACCGGTGGGAACTGTTCATCAGTTCTGTTCAGTTTAAACCTTCTGGTTCAGTTTGTTTGTCATGTTGACAGGATTCATTTTTCAATAACCTAAAATTTGTTTTTGTTTTCTTTATTTAGCAAATTAGACCAGATTTCAGTCCCAGGATCAGCAGTTTAGTTCAGCCTCCCGTCTTCCGGACAACAGACCATAAATAAAGACATCATGTCGTCCTGAAGTCTGTGGTCGACATCATTAAATCGTTTCATCAGCCTTCAGAAACAAAGGCACACATTTTCCTCCTAACAAGGAAAAATTAGTCATACAAATTTTTGAATAAATTAGTTCAGCAGTTTTTAGATGTTTGACTCAGACAGAGGGATTTTTTAAAAGAAGATGAATTTCTTCTTGGATGGCTCACCTCAAGTCTGAAGGGTTTTAAAATGGCTCAAAGAAAACCCGACGTTGACACAACAGAGCAGCTGGAGGGAAAACTTTAAACAAGTTAGAAAAATGTCCATCAGGAAAGATCAGAGGCCTGATTTTTAATCCGTGAAAAAATATCGGTTTTAATATGTAAGATGATTCCTCTGCATGTGAAATATCCCTGTAATTTAATGCAGTAATAGCATCTGGCCAGCAGGAGGCGCTCTGGCAGCATTGTTTGCTTGTGTGATCCGGTAGCAGTTCTTTATCTTAATAAATAATGTGGAAGGCCGAGTGGCCCCCTGCTGTGAGGAGCTTAAAGGTTTATCATTTGGCCCAGAACCTGGAGCTGGCGCTCAGTCTGGTCCGGATCAGAATAAGTATGGAAAACATTAAATACGGAAACGTTGGTATTCCCAGGTCCCAAGTCCCTAAAGTACACATTAAATATTTGACCTTTGAACTCTAAAATATTGAACAATTAATTACAGATCCTGCAATTAACTCAATTAAAAACTTTCAAAGCTGCATAAAAAAACAACAGAAACATCAAAACAATCAGTTTTTGTTGTTTTTACATAAGTGACAAGCAGCGAATCGGCATCTCCTTCCAAAACACAGTCATGAAAAATGTTCTGAATGAAACATGATTTTTCAGGGGGGATTTAGATCCCTGACATTTAGAGGGATTTCTCTGTTTAAATGTTAAAAAACTACAGTAACTGTTGGCACTGAGGTCAGACTTTAATTATCTGAAAGCTGCAAAACCCTCACATCATAAACTTCAGCAACGTTTTTCTTTTCTTAAGGCTCACACAATGTTCAAATGAAATGATGAAGTTATTACGGTATCTGGTCTGCAGCTGCAGTTTATTTAGAGATGTTTTCTGTGTGGTCACGGACATGTCGGCGCCACCAGGGGGAGCTCTTCACCACAAACCCCGATAAAAACCCCGTTTTTTTCCATACTTATATCCTGGGAAATACTAGAAACAAATTCCCAGGAATAAAGGCCAGAGATGATTTTGGTCTCAGTTCAGACATTAAATAATGTCATAATTAGACTAAATAACTCATAAATAATAATTTTTGTGAACTCAACAACAAGAGGTATGAAGTTCTGGTTCTGACATTCATTGGGCCGTGTTGTCCCAAACCGAACTGGGATCAGACCAGGTTCTGGTCCTCCTCCGTTCCTGCCACCTTCAAATAAATAAAGGTTTCCTCCGACCGTCCCGCTGCTACCTGATCCGGCCGTCCGCTCTGGGCGCGCTCAGTTCGGATTTGGGGTCGGGGCTGGCGGAGCTCCACCTGGTGCGGGCGCAGCGCTGCATGACGGGGCAGGCGCTGGGGCCCAGCGAGCAGACGTCCGCGGCGGCCCAGTGGCCCTGCAGGAGCCCGTCCAGCCAGCGGCGCAGCGGCGCCCCCGTCAGGCCGGAGTTGGCCTCGGCCTCCTCCACGGCGCGGAGGCTCACCGGCAGCCGCAGCACCGGGTTCAGGCCGTGGAAGCTCTGCTCCATGTAGGAGTTCCTGGGCGGGCCGGCGTGGAGCCGCAGCGTGTCCTCTGGGTGGACAAGCAGGACATTCAGGACATTCAGCTTCTAGGCACCACAGATCTGGAACAAACTTACAGAAAACTGAAAAACTGCTGAAACACTGCCTTCCTTTGAATCAAGGCTAAAACCCACCTGTTGAGAGCTGACTTTGATCAGTAATCAATGAAATATTGATCAACATATTCAATGTGTATTCATGTTTTTGGCAAATGTAATGTTAGTTAATGGTTTCTTAATTAGAGAAATTAGAGACTGTATAATATTTTTATGACTATTTATGTGTTTTTATGATGTAAAGCACTTTGAACTCTGTGATCAGAGTAAACGGAGTTGATGACAAATCACACCACACTTTTCAGATTTTTGGTTCTGGAAACGGATAGTTTTGCATGAGCTGCTCTCTGGTTGTCTCGTGGCAAAATGACTGTTTAAATCTTTTTCTGAGTCATGTGGAGCTGCTCGGTTTCAGTTTTGTGGAATCAGTGAAGCTTCTTTCTGACCTCGTCTGGAGTTCGGCTGTAGAAATGGGAGCTCTGTTCAGGCTGAGTAACGTCTGGCTGGCCTTTAAAAAGTCCTGCAGTTATCTCTGGACCGCCAGCTGGGGTCAAACAATGACGGGGTAAATCAGGCGGAGGTGACCCCGTGTCGCCATGGTGATGCCCGATGGATGGATATAAATACATCAGCTGCTGGCAGCTGAAGCTCGTCTGAGCCACGCGGCTCGTCTGAGCGACGCGGCTCGTCTGAGCGACGCGGCTCGTCTGAGCGACGCGGCTCGTCTGAGCCACGCGGCTCGTCTGAGCGACGCGGCGCGAGTGACGCGGCGGCTCGCGGCCGGGGGCTCGTCTGAGTGACGCGGCGGCTCGTCTGAGCGACGCGGCTCGTCTGAGCGACGCGGCTCGTCTGAAGCACTCAGACGTTTTCACTGACGGGTCAGGTAACTTCCTGTGTGAAGTTGGACCAACTTTCCTCCAGTTAAATGAAATTGGTGTCAAACGTTTTCAATGTGCCACTATCAACCCTTTTATAAAATCAAACAAATCAACTCTTGTGAAAATATTAATCTGCATCTTATCTGCACAAACATAAAATATAAATTACATCAATTTTGTTTGATTTTATGAATGTGACCTCTGGTGACCTCTGGAAACTTTTTAATCTTAATGTAGTGCAGTCGGATGAGTCCATTTTGTGAATGTGGGCTGGCTGGTTGACCTTTGATGACCTTTGGAGATATTTCGTCATGTGGCAGCGGCACAAAGGTGTGTCAGTGTCTCACCTTTCTGGATGGGCTGCTGCCGGTGGAACTCGAGCGGAGCGACGACGAAGCTGGTCTGGCCCAGCGGGTTCCAGCGGTGAAGCACTCGCAGCGTCCAGACGCCGGGCCGCAGCGGCGCCGTCAGCGGCGGCCGGTAGTGGGTCACCTCGGCCGACGCATCCACCAGGATGTCATAGGTGGCGGCGATGACGTTGGTGGGGTCGATCCAGACCACGGTGGCGGTCAGGTTGCTCTGGCTGCGGCTCCAGTGCTGAACCGCCACCGGCTCGTCTTCGGGCCCCAGCAGGCCACCCCAGTTCCTGAACAGCCGCTCCTTCGGGTCCCAGTCCGACCCGACCTGCAACAACACGACCCGGGTTAGGATCGCTTCGTTTTTACTGAACAGACGCTTTCTAAACCAGGGGTGTCTAAAGCGTGGGTTGGGGGCCATCGGTGGCCCTTGAAATGATTTTGTTTGGCCTGAAAGTCAAGAATGACAAAACAATTTGGCCAACAAAATACAAAACAGCCGATCACACAAAAAAATGCTAAACTGTCTGTTTCTTTCTTAATACAACACAGTTTGAAGCATTTTTATGTTTTGGATTTTTAATGATAAACAGATTTTATAAAAGTTTCATCATTGAGGAAATAAAACTTCACAATAAACTGAATTTTCCATTTTTTACTTGATGAATTTTGTGACCTTCCAGTAGAGAAAATTTGCCAGTTTTGGCCCTCAGGACAAAAAGTTTAGATCTAAACAGATCAATGTGATCAATAACGCAGGACTGTGAGTCCAGTCCTCAAAAACAGGAAGCTAAACCTGGAGACACAAACCTCAACGTCCTGATACTTACTCGAATTCTTAGATTTTTCTCAAATTTGAACTAAGAAAATGTTCATGGAGCATCTCAGGCCTTCAGAGCGTTCATATTGTCTCAGAGCGTCTGAAGTCCCAGCTGCCATAAAAAATTCAATAAAAATGCATTGAAACCACAGGAACTGTGTTTGGACTGAAAGATGGTGGAGAGACGGAAGGAAGGACAGATGTCTGTAAAAAGGACAGAGCTCTGCCAGCAGCAGGTTCTGCTCCGTCTAATTGGTTTGCACTTTAAATATTAACTAAAAGTTAAAATCATGTGTTTTGTGAGATGCTTATACAGTAATTTCACCTTTTGCAAGACCATACAAATGAAGCTTATTATAAAACTGACCTCAACTTTTTGAAAACTGCTGGAAAATCATTAATATTAGGTTGTAATAATCACAGAGTGCATTGCAACATCACAGCCAAGACTTAGACTAGGCCAGTTGATTTATCTCAGACTGAAGAAGTAAAAACAGATTCTGGGTTTAAAACATTTTCATGATAACATTTCAGCTTTTGGGGTTTTGGTGACATTTGGGCCATTAACCTCCCGTTACTAGGGGTCAACCGCACCAAGTAAAGGGGTCAACTCCGCACTGAGAAGGCGGCTCCGGCCTGACCTGGATGTGCTGCAGCCGGTTGCCGCTGTGGGGCTGGCTGGCCAGGGTGAAGTGGTCCGTGGGAGCCACCCAGGTCTCCAGCGTCTCCATCTGGGTGGAGGCTCGGTTTGTGGCCGCGTGGCGCACCAGGTAGCCCTGGAACTGGTCCGACAGGAAGTAGGCGTGCACCGACGTCGGGTGGCTCATGGCGGCGTACCTGAGAGGATAAATGTTTCTTCGTGTTTAATTACAGGGAAATTAGATGATAATAAAGAGAAATAATAAAACATGACAGCGAGAATAAAACCTCTGAAACATCTTCAAAACCAACAGGAACAGATCAGTTTCCCAGGGGCCACAATTATTTATTTATTTATTGTTAAATTCAAAATAATTTTAGTGTAAATTATTTTCTTTTTACCTGATTAGTAATAAATTAATGAGGATTTATTTTAAAAGACCAGAAAAAGTTTCAAAGTTCCACCGTTTCCAAACTTGTTGGTCAAAATATCCATTTAATTTTTTCCCGACAACAAAAACTGTTTGGAAACTCCTCACTGTATTTAACCCATTTTAATTATTTGGTGTGATTAAGTTTGTTTTTGAATAAAACGTCGCTGGAGGTTTTTGGCTGCTCACTATGACATTAGAATCAAAGCAAAACTAAAAAACTTGGCTCTTAAAACAGCTGGAGCTGCTGTTGCTGCAGCTGATACTGTTGCTGCAGCTTCTGCTGCAGCTGATACTGTTGCTGCAGCTGCTGCTGCCACTAATGAAGTCGACGCAGCGTTTCCAGCCGGCCGCTGCTGCTCCTGCAGCGCTGCCTCCACCCAGCCTAACCTCCAATCCCACCCAAACCAGCAACAACAGCCTCCTTGTCTGCGGGCGGTGGGTCTCCGCCCGCAGCGCCGCCAGAAGCCCTGAGTGGAGCGAGACTGAGGCCTGCTTGTGCTGCAGAACAAGCAGGCCTTATCTTTATATTTAATTTGGAGCGAATAAACTCGGCCTGCGGTGAGTTTAGTGGAAAGATGCGTCTCTCTGTTTCCCTGGAAACTGGAACAGCAGCTTCTCTGAAACCGCCGGTTCTGCCCAGAACCTGTGAATCTTTATGCCGACGAACAAAAATATGGGATTTTCCACAAGCTTTTCATTTCTACCAGCAACTTCATGATGAGGAAGGTGAAAAACAAACTGATTTATAGCAATTAAAGCAATTATTTCTTTAAATTTAGATGATTATGTCTCACAGCAACTGAAAAAAAACTCTAAAAAAAACCTTACGTCTGATTTGTTCATTGCTAAACAAACTGACTGTACCCAAAATATTACTGGAAAATTAAGTGGGAGGAAAACATTGGTTTGAAATTAAAGTAAATTCAGCAGCAATTTGCTATATATACAAAGTATGAAACAATTAATAATGATTAATCTCTTGTTAAAATAACAGTCAGTTCATTTAGTAATTGTTTAATTGTTAACTGGAGCAAACATTCATTTGCTGAAAAAGCCAACATGTTCAGAGCCGTAATTATAAATATATTTTAAAGCTTTAACTCTTTTAGCTTCATCTGAATCAAATTCAAGAAATTGCATAAAGCAATAAAATGTTTTTTTTGTATTTAAAAACGTAATTGATTTTTTTAAAACTTATTTTTATCTTTTAATGTATTTCTAATGCATAAAAAAGTTGAAGTGGTTAAATGAAGCAAAGTGTAAAATGGGTCTCTGTCTCTTTAAGAACTCCTGCTCTCTCTGAAGCTCCGCCTCCAGGAAGTCATCCCAACATGGCTGCTTTATTAACTCTTCAGTATTGTTTTCACCACTGAGAATCGGCTCCTATAATGCTCTCAGCAGATGCTTGCTAATTGCTACTGACTAGTCTGAAGGAGCTGAGTGGGGGAGGAGCTTCGCCTCGAAGGCGGAGCGGCATCTTACTGGTTGCCATGGAGATGAAAGGATTTCTTTTTGATGCAGGAATAAAAGATAAAATGATGAAAGCTGACAACGTGTTTTTAACATGATGCTGTCCTCTATAAGAGCCTGTTTGTCTGGACACATGAATGTTTGGATCTTGAGTCGTACCTGCAGCTGTGATCGCCGGGCTGCCCCTGCAGCGATGCGGCGGCGCGCGCCAGGCCCATGCGGGCGAAGGCGCGGTGGTGGCTGAGCGCCGCGTCCGACAGACCGGAGACGCCGTCCGTCTGCTGGTGGAAGATGTTCTCCCAGTAGGCCTGCAGGCCCGGCGTGCCGGACGAATACGCGCCGAACAGGAAGGCGTCCAGCTGGCTGATGACCTCCTGGCTGACGCTGGCCTCGAACTTCCGGGCGAAGAACGTCGGCCTGGAGGCCTGCTGCGGATCAATAACCAATAATCAATCACCCACATTAGAGTTTTATCTAGTTTGTGTCCTTACTCTATGTCTATGTGTGGTCGACAGCATGACTTCCAACCCCGACATTAGAATAAAACCTCAGCGGCTGCCTGGATCCAAAAATACCTCCAGAACCAGAACTCCTTATAGAACCCGTCCGCAGACCTCAGACCTGCCAACGCAAACGCTCCGGAACCGCCTCACAGCGGCGCTGCTAATTTGTGAATACGCGTCTATTCTGGGCTCCTCTGCAGGCTCGGTTTCATCCCAGAGAGAACCGCTCAGCCTCACCGGGTCGGAGCAGAACTTCAGCCTCACCGGGTCGGAGCAGAACTTCAGCCTCACCGGGTCGGAACAGAACTTCTGCCTCACCGGGTCGGAACAGAACTTCAGCCTCACCGGGTCGGAACAGAACTTCAGCCTCACCGGGTCGGAACAGAACTTCAGCCTCACCGGGTCGGAGCAGAACTTCTGCCTCACCGGGTCGGAGCAGAACTTCAGCCTCACCGGGTCGGAACAGAACTTCTGCCTCACCGGGTCGGAACAGAACTTCAGCCTCACCGGGTCGGAGCAGAACTTCAGCCTCACCGGGTCGGAACAGAACTTCAGCCTCACCGGGTCGGAACAGAACTTCAGCCTCACCGGGTCGGAACAGAACTTCAGCCTCACCGGGTCGGAGCAGAACTTCAGCCTCACCGGGTCGGAGCAGAACTTCTGCCTCACCGGGTCGGAACAGAACTTCTGCCTCACCGGGTCGGAACAGAACTTCAGCCTCACCGGGTCGGAGCAGAACTTCAGCCTCACCGGGTCGGAGCAGAACTTCAGCCTCACCGGGTCGGAACAGAACTTCTGCCTCACCGGGTCGGAACGGAACTTCAGCCTCACCGGGTCGGAACGGAACTTCAGCCTCACCGGGTCGGAGCAGAACTTCAGCCTCACCGGGTCGGAGCAGAACTTCAGCCTCATTTGGTCTTTTTATAGATTCTTTCTCCTCTTTTTCTGTTGAATCATTGAATGTTTGAGCAATTCTTTCCTCTGTGGAGCTGGAAGGATTTTACTCACTTTTTTGCCCTCAAACTGTTGTTTTGGTACGCAACCATAGCAACAAACGACTTGTATGGCATTTTAATTGTGTCACTGCTTGTAATTGTTGCTTAAACTTTGCTGCCTTTTGGCCTGGATTCCCTTGGAAACGAGGATTTTAATCTTAATGGGACTTTTCTGGTTGAATGACAGTCAAATAAAAACTAAATAAATAAAAACAAGGTTTTGTTTTTCCACCTGGCAGCTGATTAAAAGCTCAATAATATCTGAACTACCGTCAGTTTCCTCCATCATATCCTCAACTCCAGCATCTTTCTACCCAAACGTCCAGACAGAGGAGCGGCAAAAGCAAAGGAGGCGGATTAGCACAGCCAGTTACTGATGATGTTGTCCAGGACGTTCCTGTCAGAAACAGTCTTCAGTCAGAAGCCTTTTCAAATTCACTGGAAGACAGACTGCATCGTTTCAATTTATTCACATTTTCTTCCATTGCTTCTATTTAAGCTGAAAAAAAAATCTTCATTTTTCACTAGAATTTAAATGTTTTTAAATTAGTTTTAGAATAATTAAAATGTATTAATTCAAACATTTTTTATTTAAAAATGTGCCAATGAGGAAGTGGGCACATTCATAACCTTATAGATTTTATTTCTAATTAATTTGTTGAACATTTTAAACTTATGTTGGAGTAAAATAATAATTGTTTTTACTTATTTACAAATTTTATTGAACCATTTTAGTTGATTAAAGTTAGCTTTTCAAATTGTTTTTAAACTTTTATTTTTAGAGAAATTACAAGAATGTCCCATTTCTGTCAAAATGGGAAAGACCAGAGAACCTGATGTAGAAACCTGCAGGCAGGGCGGACTCACCTGCAGGCGAGGCGGACTCACCTGCAGGCGGGGCGGACTCACCTGCAGGCGGGGCGGACTCACCTGCAGGCGGGGCGGACTCACCTGCAGGCGGGGCGGACTCACCTGCAGGCGGGGCGGACTCACCTGCAGGCGGGGCGGACTCACCTGCAGGCGGGGCGGACTCACCTGCAGGCGGGGCGGACTCACCTTCAGGCGAGGCAGGTCTGAAGGCTTGAAGTCGTTCGGTGAGCAGCCGCACCAGTCCACTATGTGCTTGTACTGGCACTTGCAGCCCAGTTTGCGGTTCCAGTTGGTGAGCCTCAGGTTGTTGTCCACCATCGTGTCACAGAGGGCGCTGTTCTCCAGGACGGTGTGGAAAAACGACTGAAGAAAAACGTTTTACAAACAGAAAGAAGAGTTAGTTCCCTCCTTCACCAGATGAGGGCGCCAGTCTGCATGGTCAGTGGATTAACATCTGGTGAAGAAGGAGAAGCAAAACAAAACAAACTGTTTGGAATTAAGATCATATTTTATTTCCTTGAATATTTGACATGTTAATTTGCACTTTGCAAAACACATAATAAATTATAAATGCTTACTTTTACAACTGTATTTGAATTATAAACTAAACACATTTTTAGGATTACCAATAGAAAAACTGTATATTTTCTCTTCCTTCCGTATTTTTAAAATAATCTACAAATCCTGATTTTTAAATTTGAAACATTTTCTTTGTAACAAAAACTGAATGAATCCTGTGAACAAAAAGCAGTGAGGTGGTGCGTTTGTGTGTCGGTACCTCGGCCGGCAGCAGCGTGTAGCCGTAGAACCGCTTCATGTTTCTGACCAGGTCGTCCTGCGAGTTCACCACATAATCCACAAACGGCCGGCTGAGCAGGAACCAATCAGAGCCTCCGTCCACCGACACGCCCTCCGGGATCTTACGGTCTCCCAGGCGCCACATGTGGGTGTCGCACTCGTAGAAAACCCGGTCCAGGCCCTGTTTACGGATGAAACTGGGACAAAACTCCCAAATGTTAACCAGTTTTAACAGGGCTGGGCCTCTGCTGGAGCCCGGGATTCTTTGCTCTTTTTCTCAAATGAAATGTAAATCATTTCCATTTGCATCAACCCCCAGACTTGTGTTCTGAAAATTTATTTAGGGCCACACAAAATCAGTCTATGCGCCACAAATGGCCCCTGAACCGCCCTTTGGACACCCCTGGTTCAATGAACGTAAAACAAGATGGCTGCTGCGTTCCTACCGAGCGTTGTCTCTGCCGTGAGACTTGATGAAGTTCATGTTGCGATGTTTGGAGAGAAACGCCACCAGCTGGTCGTTGGTCCTGAGGACAAAATCACATTTACAAATTCATAAAAATGTAAAAACATCAGAGATTTCACACAGGAGCTGCAGGTTTTTATAAAAAGATCTCATGTTTAGTTTCCAGGTCTCTGCTCCACCAGAACCAGAACAGAACCGAGCCTCATATGGACTCTGGCACAATTTAGCAAAAAGCATTTCAATAAATAAATGATAATTAATTCAAGCACCAAACATTTCAACTGAAACATAAAAATAAGATTTTTCCCAACTTATTTGATTTTCCAGTGTAGCATAAATTAAAGTTATTGTTTGATCAGTTTTCTTTTTTTATCTCATTACTCTTCTCTAAATTTTTTATACTTTGTATTAATTTTATTTTAAAAAATTACTATTTATTTTTTCCATATTCTGTTTCTCTTTGTTGTTTATATTTATTTATCATCACCTCCATTGATGAATTTTACTGAAGTCCAGAATGTTTTGCTCCTTGGAGATTTTTTGTATCCATGTCCTGACTGATACTTTTCAACAACCTTTTCTCTGATTGGTTGGAGTCCTTCAGTCTTCATGCTGTGATGGAACGAACCGGTGAATGGACCTGAACTGAACCTATGAATGGACCTGAACTGAACCTATGAATGGACCTGAACTGAACCGGTGAATGGACCGGAGCCGAACCGGTGAATGGACCTGAACTGAACCGGTGAATGGACCTGAACTGAACAGGTGAATAGACCTGAACTGAACCAGCTGCCCAGGCAGCACCATCTGTCTGGACCTCTGTTGAATCAGGTCCATATTTACAGAATCACTTGTTTCATGTTACGTATTTTTATTTAATCGTCTTTATTTAGTAAAAAGAAGCTTTACATTTAAAATTAAAGGGCTTTTTAAATAATGTTTTGTTTAAAAAAAAGCCTAATTTTGTTGATTTGCAAAAGCATTAAAACTGATTGTTTCTTTGTCCCGACCAACATGGTGACTCTCAGGATGGATCCAGCAGCTGCTCTGAGCTCTGTGTCCTCATGGAACAGGAAGTGATGCAACTTCCTGTGGACGAAGCGCTTCCTGCTCTGAAACTACCAAAACAATCTTCCACTGAAGGGAAATGTTTGTTTCCTCATTTGTTCGCAGCTGAACTGATTTATTTCATTGTCTGCAGAGCGAAACGCAAAGAGGAAACGGAAAACTTGGACAGACCCTTCATAGGCGACAGCGCCACCTGCTGATCGTCTGGACTGCGTCCCACTGCAGGGATGGGACTCTGTTTAGAAAAAACAACTAGGCAATGATTTATTCTCTGATTGAAGGAAAAATAAAATGTACATTTTATTTCCTGTCATTTTGTCTGCATGTTTCTTCCAGCTGGATTCCTTTTTTAAAACTAAGATTAAAATTGTCTGAATATTCAGATTCAGAAAAAACGAGTTTGCTAAATGATCAACAGAGCAGAAATTAACCCAAAACTATAACATTTATATACATTTTGGATTTATGAATATGTCTAATGTTTGATACTTTCAACCCATTTTTCTTCATTTTTAAACCTGTTTAACCTCAATGTGTTTTTATTAATATGTTATTCAATGTTATTAATATGTCATTTTTAGTTTGTGTGTATAAACACTTTGAAAGTTTCTGTTTTAATAAAGTTGCTGTTTTAATAAAGTTGCTTTGCCTCGTCTTACCTTGAACTTGCAGTTTTAGCTTCAAATTCAGTGAAAAAATCTATCAAAACTTTTTTTCTGTCCAATAATTAATCAATTAATCCATAAAATAACCGATAGATCAGGTCTACACTGCTGATGTGCTTTAGCTGCAGATAAAAGTTTCACTAAAGAATTTTTTTGTTGCATTTTATGCAAGAAAATTTATTTTCTTATTTAATATAATTAAATTGTTTATTTTCATCTTTTGTTTTATTTCCAAATTTGTACAAAAAAGCTTAATAAGTTCAATAAATCTGCAGAAGTGCTAATATTTTTATCTGATTAGTCGTCAGAATAATTGATAATTAAAATAATCACAAGCTTCTGCAGCAGTTTAACAACGTGAAACATTTGGCCAGGTCTGCCTGACCTTGACCTGTGACCTCACGGCATCGACTGATGGTGGCGCCGAAGCTGCGGCTGCGTTATGGATTTTAGCCTGAAGCGCTCAGACTCTGCTGACGATCATCCTGCGTGATCTGATGGTTTCCCATCCTGATGAGGACGAACGAACCACAGCGCGGAAAACGAGGCAGGAAACGAGGCCCCTCCAAAATAAAAGAGTTAAATTCAAAAACAGCAGCTGCTTCCACCGAGCAGAAAACTGATCATCCTGCTTAGTGCACAATAAAAAAAAGTCTTAAGAATCCTTTCTGTAGATTTCTAGGATTTCTGAAGTGCTTCTTTTCATTTCTGGTGTTTTTCTATGCTGATAAAATCCAAATAAAAAGTTTGGAGTGTCAGAAAGGATCTGACTGGAACTGGAACCGCGTCGCTCAAAACCACAGAAGAAGAAGAACCCATAAATGTTGAGCATTTCTGAACGAGCGCCTCTGACCTGACGGGGTAGTCGGCGGCGCTCAGGTTGATGAAGAAGTCCCAGGGCCAGTCGGCCATTTTGAGGAGGTCTTCCATGCTGCGCAGGTACATGGTCAGGAGGCTGGCTCCGCCCCAAATGGTGGCCATCCTCCAGGGAGTCACTCTGACGTTGGGGAACCGGCCCGCCAGAGACAGAACCTCTTGGTGGAGGAAATCGGACCTCTGAGATAAACGGAAACCACCGAGACGGAGTTAAACTTTATCAAGACTGGAGTTAGTTTGGTTCTGTCGGACTCCCCGGTTCTGTCGGACCCACCTGGTCCACATGGATGTAGTAGAAATGTTCTGTGTGGTAAATGGCTTTGAAGAGCCGCTGGACCTGCCGCGCGGCGCGGCCGTGGACGACCAGGACGAAGGCGATGCGGACCGGCGGCGAGCCGGCGGCGCCGCCGTCCCACTGGACGTTTACGTTCGCCTTCCCTGGACAGGGAGGGGACGGGGTCAAAGGTCAGTCTGAATCACAGCTCACGTTTCTATACAATACACTATAATTACACTGAAAAAACAAAATGTAACTAGTTTCTAAGAGCTTATTACACTTTAAATAGGACAAAACCGCAGATAAATCATTTTGTTTCTAAGTCAACAGTTCTTGAATATTAGTCACCAAAGTTTATCAGGAAAAGGCATTTTTCACATCAGTGAAATAATCTAATCTAATCTAATCTATATCTTCCAGAAATGTTATCTGTTAGTTTTGTCTCATTTCAGGTGTTTTCAGATTTCTGCACTAGAAACTAAACAAACTTTGCTGGAAAGACAAAGTTTACTTTAGTTCATAATTCCTTGTAGTTTTTAAATAATTAGTTTTTCTTTCTTATTTTTAGGCTTCAAAGTAAAGATGAGCATAAAGATGATTCAGATTTACATCATTCCAACCTGCAGAAACATATCAAAGCTGCTTTTAGTCATTTGTTTTGTGAAAATGTTGCAGGAGAAAAATTTAAAAATATTTCAAAACTTGCATTTGTTATTACATCAAAATTTAAAAAGTTAAAAGGTTATTAAGAGACTTTTCCACTAAAAGTAGCAGTAAGTTGATCTTTTTGAACTTTAGATCTGTTTTTCTCAAGCTCTAATCTGTGCTTTATAAAATAAAAATAAAAATAATTGTTTTAAAAATTAAAAAGAACAAATTAATGTTTTTAAATTCAGATATAAATGGAAACTTCTAACCATTTTTGGGCATTTTTTCAGTATTTACACTGAATTTCCACAAAGTAATGATATGAGATTAAACTTTATGTTGTTTGTATGTTTATCTTTGTTTTAAATAAAAATAGGACACTGGTTAAATTAACTAAATTAACGTCCATATTGTCTCAAAAAGGGTTTTTATTCCACTTTTCTGTCCTGTTTCTGTCCTGAGAGATAAATTGGGTTAAAAGGTTGTAAACTTGTTGACTTTGGGGTAAAATGCAGATAAAACCATGGAAATGGGTGTAAATCCTTCCTGCAGCTCTGGAAAGCAGAAGTTCTGCCGGCGGGTTTCATGTTTTAACGTTGCTCGGGGAAACGGGCCGGGTCGAGCTTTGCAGAACAATCGAGCGACCTGCTGGCTGCAGGCCAGGCTGGCTCAGCTGCAATCAGCCCAACGCCCTCAACGTGGCCCGAAAGCCTAAAATCAGAACCAGCGCCTGCAGCCTCGGACCTAATGACTACTGTGTCATCAAAGGAAGCTGTAATCATATAAATGAAGCGTGGGGCGGCGCTTGCACCGAGCCATTAGTCAGCCTTTGCAGAGTAAGACTACAAACGGGTTGTTTAATTAGGGTGTAATTACCCAGCATCCTCTCTGCGTCTCTTCGTACTACAGATCCTGAAAATAGATCTGCCAACCACAGAGATGGCTCTGCTGCTTCTGCTAAAAATGTTCCTCAAACGGTAAATTTAGAGAGCAGAACGAGGCTTAAAGCCCAGAGAGCCGCGACTGCTGCCAGACGGACTCACTGCAGCTGCAACCGTTAACGGGTTTCATCCCAATAATCCTCAAATAATTCAGCAACATGTTCTCTACTTTAGTACACCGCATGAAAAAGCCATTTTCTTTCCTGAAAGAACAACAAACTCAGAAAAAACACTGCAAATGTTTCTCCAAAACTTCTTCACCGGGTCAAAGTTCACTAAATGGAGGCTCTTTTATTGCACATAAGGAAAATAAATTGTTTATTTTCTTAATCAAAAATAAATTTACGTTTTTGTTCATATGCATCTTGCATTTCTAATATTACATAAAATGCTAAAGTCGATTGAACAATATGGTAATTTGTCAGAATAATCATCAGATTAATTGATTACTAAAATACCAGATGCAGTGCCGGCCCAAGGCAGATGCATGTTGGGCGTAAGGCCCCCGCACCACCAGGGGGCCACCAAGAGCAAAGATTTCAAATTTTCAAGTTTTGTCTAGAAAATGTTCAACTTTGCAAATTTTGAATCCATTTCAATTTGTTGCAGCCGTTTTAGGGTCGTTGTCACTGTAGACGTTAAAAATGTTCACATTTCGGCCAAAATATGTCAGAAATTTTCCAGAACAAAATTGAAAATTTCTGAGTAGAAAAGTCAAAAATTTCAAGTTTTAAAACTTCGACAATTTTTATAATTGAATATTTTCCAGTAAATTTTTGACTGTTGAGACTCAAAAATCTGAAATCTTTTTTTCTAAAAGACTTTTTCCAGTGAATGTTGGACTTTTCAAACTGAATCGGGCCGGATGGTTCTGACTTTGGGCCGGATGGTTCTGACTTTGGGCCGGATGGTTCTGACCTTGGGCCGGATGGTTCTGACTTTGGGCCGGATGGTTCTGACCTTGGATAGGACAGTAGCGCGGGATTTTCTCCGGCATCAGCGCCCGCTCTTTGTGCTTGCAGTAGACCTCCACGATGCGCTGCCGGCACTCGCGGCTCTTGGCTCTGGACAGAGCGGAAATGGCCTCCTTCCCGCTGATCTCGCACTGCGGCTGCTCCCCGTTGGGCTCCGGACCCGGCGGCTGCCGCGGCGACCCGGGCCGCTTCGTCTGGAAGAAGGGGGCGTCCTGATTGGAGCCCTGAGCCGCCGCCGGGACGGTCAGGATGTGGGTCTGGTTGGGAGCTTTAGAGAGGACCGGCGCATGCTTTAGGACTTCATTTCCCAGCATGCCTTGGTTGTTTTCCAGCTTTCGCTTGCTGTTTGCAGCGGGGAGATGCTGACGCTGCGACGCTGCCAGGTTGCTGTTGCTGTCGTCAAAGTCTTTGGGCACCGAGTTCTCGCTGTTGTTGCTGTCGGGACGGAGCTGCGGACGGCGGGGACGGCGGACGTCCTGCGGGCGGAAGGACAAAACAAACTGATCATCCACAGCGACGCATAATGTATGCATCACAATACAGAACAAAGAAGCAGTTAGGACAAAACATTTTCTAGGAAAATTAAGTTTCTGAGTTTGAAAAGTAGAAAATCTGCTTGCAATGATCTCAGAAATGTGAATTTTAACCTCAGACATTTTCTAAATAAAACTTTGAGTTTGAAAAGTTTAAAATGTGCGAAACATGTCAGAATTTTTTCAGAAGAAACTTTCAAAAGTAAAAACATTGAAAATTTTGGAAATTTTCTGAGTTTCAGAAGTAGAAAATTTTCAACTTTTGAAAGTCAAAAATTCTTAGTTTTTTTCTTTTTTTAAATCATTTTTTCAAAATACAATTTCTGATATTTTTAAGTGCGACTCTTCAGTGACCTTCAGTTGTACTAAATTTCTCACTAAGCAGGAACTTAAAAGTTCACAGATATTATTCAGGATTAAAAGTCATCAGAGAAACAGAATGACTGGTTCAGATCTTTTCTTGTTCAGTCTCATTAAAACAGCAGAAATAGTTTAACTTTGGCTTTAAATTGTTTCTGGTTCCCATGTGGTTTGAAAAGTCTGAGAGCATTCAAAGTGTTTGTGCTCCTGCAGCTCAGCATCGTGACCTCGATGGGATTCCTAATCCCACAAATCGCCCCATTTCTGTCTTTCCCAGAGATAAACGATGCGTTCGAGTGTGTGTGGGAGAAAGCAGCGGTATCAGCTCCAACCACCTGCTCCACAGACAATCTCTCATTATCTCATCTCTAATATCAGCTTAGAGGAATGCATGAGTGCAGAGGAGCGGTGAATATTCCCGGCTCTCCAGGCAGCGCTGTGATTAAAACAGGAAGAGATAAAAACAAATTAAACTCTGAGGATTTATTCTTCTCCCCCTGAAACAAGCAGAAACAGCAGCAGCTGACATGCTGGACATGTTTTAATTACTCAGGATGTCCAACCAGTGGTGACCCAAAATGTTTTACACATTACAATCCAGAATCAAAAACAAAAATATGTTTTTGATTGCGAACTAAAAGGTCTTGACAGAAAAGGTATTTCTCCTCCCTTCACAGAAAGAAAAACGGTGCGTTTTTTCCCAGAATGCCATTCAGTCCTGGGAGACGGTCTGCAGCTAAAATACCAGCGTTTACCTACAAACACATCCGTCTTTCTTCCCACCAGAGTGTGTGGCGTCCTGCTGGACGGCGTCCTGCTGGGCGTCCTGCAGGACGGCAGCAGGACGCCGTCCAGCAGGAACAAAATCACAAAACGGAGAAGAAACGAGTTTGGAGGCAGGAAGGGCAACAAGACGAGAGACGGAGGCAAAGAGTCAACCTGTTGGATCAGGACATAAATGTTATAAATGTTAAAGCAAATATTAAATAAAAATACCTGAAATGTTTGTATTTATGCCAATGAGGAGTTCAGGAACTTCGGTGCATTTCATTGTTTCTCTGGGTGTAAATATGATGCGACAGAAACATTTCGTCTCTTGGCTGAATTTAGGACGAATATAAATAAATTCATCTTTGAACGAAGGTAAAAATGTTCAAAGTGAACTGATAATCTGAACAGGTTGATGCTCAGATCTGATTTAGTTTATCAGATTCTTTAATGGTTTATTGCAGACAGAACCAAAGTATTCTAGACAGGACAAAGAAGTAAATTTAAACTGAAAAACAAAGAACTTTTTAGATTCATCTCAGAAAATCTAGAAAAAAAAACTTGAAGATTTTTGACTTTTGAAACTCAGAAATTTCCAACTTTTTTCTAGAAAATTTCTGAAATTATCTCAAAAGTTCAAAAAAAATTCTAGCAAATATTTGACTAATTGATTGTGTAGAAGATGAGGCAATAAATAAAATGTATGTTTTAAAAAACTAAAACAATGACTTCATCAGGAGACACCACAGTGATGGATTCTTCCTGGGAACTGAGTTGACACAATGCATTCTGGGATTCAGAGTTTTTACGAGTCCTTTAATCTGACTGAGGCAGAAACCCGGAGGAGCTGCAGGTGAAACAGAAGATGCTTGTGACGTTTTGGCGGCGGTTGATCTGTCACAGATTAAACTCAGACGAGGCGTCGCCTCCAGCTGCACTTATGAGTTCAGAGAAGTTGAAACCGTCATAATGAACTCTTTCATTCACGCTGCCGCTCTGTAAGGCAGCGATTCATCAGAAAAGCTCCGGGAACGACGTGTTTCCACTCCGGGACCCTGAAGGTAACGAAAACAGAACGGCTCAAACTGCGACCTGCAGCTGGAGACCCAAACTGGTTCAGATGAGATTCACCGTGTTTTATGTCCAACTCAGAGCTGCACTCCTTCTCTAAAAGGATAAATCCACATTTTCACCAAACATTCAGACTATATTCCTCTGGTTTTAGATTTTGGCTCAGTAATGATGTCTGAGTTCATCTGCAGAAACACATGAAGGCCTGGAAATGATGAACATCTTAAAAAATAAAGCGTTAAGTCTAAACAAAAACACTTCCAACAGGAAGCCGTTAAAACAACCAAACCAAGTCGAGAATCTAGGAAATAAATGAAAAACAAATTCAAAGCAACAAAACACAAAACATGGAACTTTAATGAAAACATTAAATTTCAATTATTATTATAAATAGCAATTATTTTTCAGCATCAGTTTCTAAACCCATTCAGTGGGTTTTTAATACCGAGTATTTAAGGATTAATGATCTCAACTTCACCAGGAAGCAGAAATCCCATCAGTCAAACCGGATCGGAAGTAATTCTTTAATCTGATCGGACCCGGCCGTCAGAACAGAATCTGCGTCTGGTTCTGACTTCACCAACAAACTGGTTTCACTTTAAAGCTACTTTAGGAAACCAAACTCAGCTTCCTGTTTTAGCCACCGAGAAGAAACAAACTGTGGTAATGGCCTAGTCAAAGTCCAGATGTGAAGCTGGTTGTGTCATAAACACTGATGGTTAATCTCAAAACAAATAAATGTTTGAACTGTTTATTCATCAGATTCTTTGATAAAAAGATCATGCAAACAAAACTGGATCTAAAGAAACATTTCTGCCTGTTTCAGGTTTTCTAGGAGTTTATTCCAGAGGAGCAGAGAAACTGAACGCTGCCTCACTTTGCTACATACGGAGTGATAAACGTGTCTGAAAACCTGAAGCGTTTTCATCACAGCTGATCAGAAAAGACCAACAGCAGAAATAGTGAATATCAATAAATCATATTCCAGACAGAAACCTGAATAAAACATTAATAAACTTCAGAGGCTCATTTTCTACAGCGAGTCTCTGGAACAGGAAGGCGACACCATATATGGACGATCGCGTTGTCGCTCTTTATGTCTGCAGACTGTTAACAAACTTTTCTTAACAAAATTTAAATATTTTTAAACAGAAATACGTCAAATGTTTGTGGGAAAAGGAACCGGATCACCGAGGCAACCACAGGTGTTGTTTGTGAGCATAAAGTGTATCAAATATGAACAAGATGCTACATTTACAATCTAAATGATTCAGATTTAACCAAACCCTCACTAATATTCAGTTTAACATGACAAGGTGATTCTACCTGTTAGCAATGATTTGCATAAATAATATGCAGGAGAAAATGATTTTAACATCTGGGAATAAAAATATTTTGAAATAAAAGCTGTAAGTGAGTTGCACCAGTTGCTTCCTGTCCTGTAAACATTTGAAAGAAAAGAAGTTCAGAAAAGCTCCATAAATCATTTCCAGCTCGTTCAGATGGAAATGATTCTGACGTTGCGTTGATGATGAAACTAAAGCAGAATCAGAGGAAAAGCTGCCGGTTCGAGTCTGGACCCGCCGCCGGGTCTGCTGGGGGATTCCAGCTCTTCTTCAGCTGCTCACTGGAGATCAGATGCTCCTTCCTGAGCACAGACACACCCACGGTCCCTGAACGCCTCGCCAGAATAATCCCATCGCTTCGCTTTTCACTTTAATATACAGATTATAAATTTACTCTGAAAACAGAAAGTTTTTAGCATTTAATTCAAATTTTAGATGACAAAATTTGAATTAAATGCAAACGTTCATCATTTTTAAAAATCAATTTTCTAATTCAGTGTTTATAAATAATAATATTGCATCATTTTCCAAACAACCCTAAAAACTCCTGTTTTTTATTTTTACCACATTTAAACACAGAAGATTCAAAACGGTAAGAAACAAAAATAAATCTGCAAATTCAGGAAAACTTATTTACAACATAGAAAATTAGTATAGATTTTTAAATAAATGAAGAATCTGAATATGTTTGATTATTTAGTTTGATGTCTGAAGCCTCTTTTCCAAAAACGTCGAATCATTTGATAAAAAGAACAAATCCGATCAAATAATTAGTGATTCTAATTATAATCAATCAAAAACATCAAACAAAGGCTCCCTGGTTTAAAAACATATTTCAATGATTTGTTAAACTATTTTAAAACAAATCAAAACATTTCAGTTTAATTCCTTCAATCTAAAGAAACTCAGAATAAAAACTGTTCAACCTGCTACTGTTACAAAACCTAAATCTGTCCAGCATGGAGGTGGCAGCATGATGCTGAGGGGAGGAGATTTCCCCCAAATCCTTCAGTTTGACCCAAACCGTCCAGTTAAAGCTGAGCCGCTGCAGAACCTGCAGCGTCTGAAGGAACCGGGCTCAAAGTGAAGCTCAAAGTGAAGATCACAGGGTGAGTAATGAAAGGACAGCAAAGTGGATCCTGCAATAAAGAATCCACCGTGTTTTTCCTCCTGCAGTGGATTCATATTCTGACAACAAAGAAACACCTGGATGTGAATCCGGGCTGCAGCACAAAGAGCAGCAGAACCTCTGGAAATGTTCCGGTTAAAACAAGCAGCTGTTTAAAACAAAGACCCGGAATATTGAACAGAACCAGAGAGGCGGTGCAGCCCGGCCTCAGATGAACAACAGCGGCTTTAAACACGCGTGGAAATCATGAGTGAAACCCACCGGCTGCAGCTTGAGTCGAGCGGCCGTCTTCCCGTGCAGCGCGGCGGCTTCCCGCGGCGGCTCGTCGCTCCGCTCCGGGCCCCTCCACCGGCGCTCCGCGGCGGCTCTGCTGAGCCCCCCGCTCCGCTCGTCCCGCCTCTCCCGGCTCCTGGCGCCCGCGTCCCCGCCGGCGGAGTCCAGGCTGCTGAAGTTCCACACCACCAGCGTCTGGACGAGCAGCAGCGCCGCGGCGGACAGCAGCAGCGCGGAGCGGCAGCGGCGCGCCAGCCGCCGGGCGCACGGGGTGCCGAACATCTCCCTCCGGTTCACCGAGAGCCCCGTCCGCTAAACGCAGACAGCGGGGTGTGAATGCTCCCCTCCGCGGCCTGAGAGGGGCTGCAGGCGGGCAGATAGGAGGAGGAGGAGGAGGAGGAGGAGGAGGAGGAGGAGGAGGAGGAGGAGGAGGAGGAGGAGGAGGAGGAGGAGGAGGAGGAGGAGGAGGAGGAGGAGGATTTGGCACATGATCGGGATGAGGAAAGAGGACTGGAGGAGGAGACGAGGCCCCCCTGTGGTCATCCAGGGGTCAACAGCGTTTATTCCTGAACTGAATGACGTCCTGGGGGCAGAAACGTTCCTGATTACCCCCCTACCCATCACTTACCCCCCTCCTGCCTCACTACGCATTAATCCAGCATCCAATCAGAGCCCAGCAGCTGGAAGCGTCACGTTATTTTCTCCAAAACCAGGTTATTATCAGAGGGTGAAAAACCCAAAAACTGGACTCAGGTGGGAGCCGCCAGGGCCGGTCTAAGCTGTTATGGGGCCCTGAGCTGATTTTTATTGGGCCCCTAAACCCACAGATCAATTTGCTTTAAGCTACTCTGTGTTATCATTAGCATCATTTGTATTTAGTTTACATTATAATTTTTCACATTCTATTTTGTTTTCTAAATTTTATGGATGACTTTTTGTCTCAAAATAAAATATTTTCTATATCAGTGTTATTATGTTGATTTCAATCCTGCAGCAGAAATAAACTAAAAATGCAGAAAGTTACATTATTTTAACTATTTGAACATAACATCTGTTAATAAACACTAAATTTACACTAAACCAGGTTGATAAAACTAACTGAAACTATAACGATCATTTAGAAAACCAACTGCTGGAATTATGGATCTTTTGTTGTGATTATGAATCTATATTTTAGCGTTTCAAACTGATGTTTGCTGCTCCTCTTATGTTCAAACTTCACAGGAACATAAAGCTGCTTTAGCACTTTTCTGTTCCCAAACAGAAGCTCCGTGGTTTCCATCGCAGTTTTCAGTTTGGTGACAGTCGGCATGTTGGCTCTAATGAAGAGGTCGCGGGGTCAAGGCCCATCGACCCCGTTAGAATGATTCTAATTATAGTCATTCAAACAGCGACAGTAAAAGGTTTTCTGGGAGTTTGAAAAGTCATAATGAAAGACCAGAAAGGTTGATCTGTTGCAGCTGTTCTTCTTCTGTGGTTTAATAAGCACACAAATACAAACTGGCTGAAATTGAACATAAAACTATTGTGGATTTTCTCTCATCTGGACTGAATCAGCATTTTATATAATGAAACTCAGTTATTGACAGTGTGGGGGAGTTACTGTGGGGTTAAAGGTCAGGGCAGTTTGTGGGATAATCAACAGGAACAACATGCAGCTTTTAAAGAGGCAGCATCATGTAAAACTGGAGACTTTAGCTTTACATCCTGTTATAATGCAACATCATAACAGGTTTGTTTTTAAACCTGCAGTTTCGCTTTTTGACTGTATATGTATCATTTTTACTTTCTGAATTAAGCGACATAAACTTATTGAACTTCTTCACAATATTCATATTTTTAGGCGTATCGGTGGAAACATGCATGTCTTTGGGCGTCTCCGTCTCATGATCCTCTTTTCTGAGCGAATCGTTGGGATTATTCACCAGAAATGAAACTTAAACCTGGAATCTGGCCGGGTTGGAAATGTTTTACTGGCAGTAAACTCTTTAGTTCCTGCACATCAGAAACATTCAAACTCACTCAACTGTTTTTAACAAGCAGGAAAGTCCTGAAAAGTCCCGCTCCGACATTTTTATCTGGCAGAAATGAAACTTACATCCGTCCGACCACACCTAAACAAAAGTGAAACAAAGAAAGCGTCTATTGGAGTTTCCTCCTTAAGGTTATAAAAGAAGCAGGACGAGGTTTTAGCTGCACACTGAGACGGACACAAACAGCGGTAAGTCAAAGGCCACAAACTTTAATATTTCTCTAAAAGTTTTACTTTAAACAAGAAATATGATCAGAAAACGTTCAAAACTAAACTTCCTGAGAGATAAGATCGGTTTGACGTTTAAAGGACAGATCGACAAAACTTTTTTCTGAGTTAAAGAGAAACAAAAGCAGCAGAAATCTGAGATCTATTTTATTATCATTTTAGCAAAATTAGATAAAACTGAAAGATAAAATGGTGTTTTAAAGCAAAGTTGTTGTCTTCACAGTAACTGATTGACTTCCTGTTGTATTTCCTGCAAACATGAGGCCAGATTTGTTTTCACTTTGAAATTCAAAATTAAGTTAACAGACACATTTAGAAAGTTATGGGCAAAACCAAAAATAAAAAAAACCTGAAAAAATTGCTTTGAAAAAACAAAATCCTTAATATCAACTTAAAGTGGATGACGTTTTCAGAACAGGGTAAAAATTATTGCTAGTTACTAAAGATGGGCTGCATATTCACTTCACCTTTAAATGCAACATAATTTACAGATTTTAAAAATATTAGAACAACAAAGCTTTTGTAGAAACAGGAGGTCTCACTCTAACAAACTTTAAGTGTTGGTGTCTTTGTAGTTTTGGTTAAAACATGTTTCTTATTCATTCAGTGAAGTTCCAGAAATATTACAAAATATAAAACTTAGTTTGCAGAACAACCACATTTAAAGTTCCTGAAGTAACTGAGTAGTAACTTGTTTCTGCATGTCAGAAAAATAAATTATGTTCTTGTGGAAATAATCAGCAGCCTGCGGGTTCCCGTTTGTTCCAGCAGGGGGCGGAGTTGTAGCATTTGTAGCATTTAAGATTATTAATTGAAACTTTTTTAACTTTTTGTTTTTCAGGAGCAACATTGTCATAAAATGAGGCAAAATCTTCAACTGTCATAGAGTTTAAGAAAAGCTATAAAACATAAAAACTATTCAGATATAATTTTTAATAAAATACATAAATTCATTTAAATCTCCTTTTCTGCAGGGATTCTGACACCATGATGAGAAGAGTAGAATGGGCTGAAGAAGACTTTGCTCTTCCTGTTGGAGTGATTCGGTTGGACACCCCGCAGCCGACTGATGGCAAAACCTACGTCATGTATCACGGCACCACCAGGGCGAGCGCCCAGAAAATCCTCGCCAACGGTTTCAAACAATCCAGTGACGGGATGCTGGGTCCTGGGGTCTACCTGAGCAGAGACCTGCAGAAAGCCAGTCGCTATCCTATTGGTCATCCTGATGAAGACAAGGTGGTCATCAAGGTGAAGGTCAACGTGGGGAGAGTAAAACGCATCAATCGTCAGAAGCACCCAATGCAGAAGACCTGGCATGACCATGGGTACGACACCGCCTGGGTGCCGCCCAACTGTGGGATGGTGCAGAGCGGCCTGGAGGAAAACTGCGTCTGGGATCCCCGTCGAATCTCCATCATGGGGGTCATCAACCCCACTGTAGTCCCAGCCCCGTACCAACATGGCTACATGTAAAAACAAGATATGATTGATTCAGTCAAATATATTTTTATACATTTGGAAAATGAAAACCCTTTTGTATCATTTTGACTTTGAAAAAAAATAAAAGTCTTTAAAAAAAGTCTTAAATATTACTGAAAATGATGTGGTTGGTTAGAATAGTGTGAAACTGAATGACATAAAATATGTAATTATGATTCAGTCCGCTCAGATTGTTCCTCATTATTCCAGTTTATTGTGGGATTGAGACTGAAAAGAAAATGTATTAAATTCATAGTTTTTGGTCTCCAGACGGGCAGGAAGTGGCCCCCAGTGTTATTTAATCAAATCATGTTGAGAACCAAAACTGGACCATGTGGCTCAGTTTGAAGTGATTTCCTTTAAACCCCAGTAAACACCCTGCACTGGGTTTCCACCTGTATTAACCAGTAAGAGATTTAAGTGGTTCTGACCCACTTATCGCCCTGAAGGAAACACCGAGTCGAAAAACTTGGTTACATATTACTGCCACCTGGTGGAAGCAGACACACACTGCAGTCAGTTGACTGACCCGCCATGCTTATCTTACATCGCAGTCATAATTCACGCAAAGCCTCATGGGAGTTGGGAATAATGTGGATAAACTGTAGTTAGCAACATGCTGTGTTGATTACATTTTACAGAGCCGTAACACTGCAGCTAATTTTCACTGTTTGCTGACTGAATGTTAGTTAATATGATGATAACTAGTGGTACCACTGAAGCTAACCTTAGCATTCTAGCTAATTTTCACTTATGCATTGATGTTTTTACACTCAATGAAGTATATTGCTGGAGCATTTTAGCTCCTTAATGCACTGAGTCAGTGTTAATCAACCTGCTACAGGCAGTTCACATGCCAATGACATCATTCTTTAACTCATTTTAGGCTGCTTAGGCATGTTTCCCCTTCCGTTCCACACACTTAAATGACCTAATTGGTCTTTAGCCTCAGCTTTCCAGTCATTGGAATCAGCAGAGGGTCACGTCTAAAACCTGGATTTGACCTCCGGGTCAAAATCATTAGGTCCAACACACAACACCTACTCTACAACAGAACTGCTGAAAAAAAACCAGAATCAATTAGTTGTAATGGCCTAGTGAAAGTCCAGCTGAACGAAAAGCTGTTTTTGGAGACTGGGAGAACTAAAACTCACAGCATCAATGGAACAAGAACCTTCTCAGAAACATGCTAACATGCTTTAGCTGCTCAATCTGTTTCCTTTACAAATCACCAAATTACATCATATTTGATTCAAATTATTTTTATTTCAGGAGACTGGCATAAAAAATTGGATCCATTTTAAGGGGAAACATAAAAAAAATATTTTTAAAAAATCACAATCCAAATTAAGTCCAAGAAAGAGAAATAAAATTTTTTAGGTCTTAATATCTTGATATTTCATCTAAATTTTGCTCATTTCACAGGATTCCAGTCCAGGAGGAGTTTGTGGCCCGGTTTGATCCGACTGGAAGAGGCTTCCTGAACCGATTTAAACCAAATCGTATTGATGGAGAGAAGCAGAAGCTCCAGATATGATGAATCAGAACCGGGCCGCCTTATAAAGGAAAGCTCGCTCGTGTCTGTAGGATCAGATCCGTTTTATGAAAGTCTTTCACATCTTTGGATTTTCCCCCCATGTCGTCTCATTTTAAACCACTAGAGGGCGACACCAAGTCTTTTCCTGGTTTTAAAAGAAACAAATTAAAGTCATTCACAAATAAAAATAAGTACGTTTGTTCTTATGTTGTCACAGTTATTAATCTACAGTCAGAAATGCACAAACACCAATTATTCCTAAAAATTACTAAACTTCACTGGATTGAAAGTTCTGGCTCAATCTTCCAGCTTTTTCCGGGATTTCTCCGAAGTGTGGATCTTCATCATGTGGAGCCGGACGTAGGTCTTCCGGTTGAAGGTCTTCCCGCACACCTGGCAGCGGTGGCGTTTCTCCCCGGTGTGCGTGTTGCGGTGCTGCGTCAGGAAGCTGCGGTCGCTGAAGCCGCGGCCGCACACTGTGCAGACGTGTGGTTTCTCCCCGGAGTGGCCCCGGGCGTGCCGCAGCATGTTCTGTCGGAAGTTGAAGGACTTCCCGCAGTAGCTGCAGCTGAACGGCTTCTCCCCTGTGTGGACCCTCAGGTGCACCTTCAGGTGGCCCTGCGAGTCGTAGCACTTCCCACAGACGTCACACACCCGCTTGCTGAGATGGGTCTTCAGGTGGAGCTTCAGGTTCTCCTCTGAGTCCAACTGGTTCCCGCAGACGCCGCAGAGCTCAGTGTGGGTCTTAGCGTGATTCACCAGAGACACAATGGAGCGGAAGGTCGCTCCGCACGCCTTGCACGCCACCTGCGGCCGTCTTGGTGGCGGAGACGAGTCAGTCTCTTCGCTCTGCGTCGCAGTCGGGCTTCCTGGGTTGCAGTCTTTGATGTGAATCAGCAGGTGGCGCTTGTGGGTGGTGTAGTCGTTGAAGCTTTTGCTGCAGAAGTTGCAGGTGTAGGGTTTCTCACCGGTGTGGATCCGGCTGTGGCGCACCAGGTGAGGCCGGGTGGTGAAGGATTTCCCGCACTCGGCGCAGGGGAACGGCTTCTCCCCTGTGTGGATCCTCATGTGGATCTCCAGGTGGCCCTGCGAGTCGAAACACTTCCCACACACCACGCACTCCTTTCCGTTCTTGTGGGAGTCCAGGTGATCCGCCAAGCTCTCTGGCGAGTCAAAGTGATTCCCGCACACGCAGCAGAGCTTCGTCTCGTGCCGCTTGCTGTGATTCAGCAGGGAGAGCACAGAGTGAAACGTCAAGCCGCAGACCTTACATGCCGTCCGTGCTTTCCTTGCCGGAGGACTCTTCCTGCCACCGTTTTCCGGCGAAGACTCACCGAGGCTGCTGTTCTTCACTGAGTGGACGAACAGGTGGCGCTTCAGGGTTGTGTAGTCATTGAAGCTGCGGCCGCACACTGTGCAGGTGTATGGTTTCTCCCCAGTGTGGATCCGGCTGTGGCGCAGCATGTTGGCCCGCGTGGTGAAGCGCTTCCCGCACTCGCTGCAGACGAACGGTTTCTCTCCCGTGTGGATCCTCATGTGGACCTCCAAGCCACTGGAACTCGAGAAGCACTTCCCACAGACTTTGCAGCTCTCCGCCTTCACGTGCGTCTTCAGATGGGCATTGAAGCACTCCTCGCTGTCGAAGCGCTCGCCGCACACGCCGCAGACATCCTTGGAATGCGCCTCCATGTGGTTGACCAGCGATACAGCGAGCAGGAAGGCTCGGCCGCAGACTTTGCAGCAGATCTGAGTCTTGTTCTTTTTTGTTGGGTTGAGTTTCGGAGCCACTGGGAGACGAGGAAGCTTAATCTTCAGCACTGCTACCTTTTTCTTCTTCTTCTTCTTCCTGCTACATTTGCCTTTGGATTGGGAGTTGGCCCTCCATTCTTCCTCGCTGTCAGCATCAGAGCAGCTCGTCGAGCCGCCATCGGCAGCGTCCGGCTGCGTCGACGTGCTCGGAAGAGGATCCTCCTCTTCCTCTTTAACCGTCGCCTCGCTGAACTCTGTTGAACTGCAGACGTTTCTGACAAATGGAGGCATGAAGTTGACCTTGATGATGCTGCTGTCCTCCAGCTCCTGACTCCGCCCACCGGGGCTGGAGGGACGGCGGTCTGTGTCCAGGCTCCATTCCAGCTGGTTGGGTTCTTCTTTCTGCTGATGGTCAGCGGTGAAGTCTTCGTCCCAGACGCACAGCGTCAACTGGGGTTCCTCTGCAGGGAAATACATAAAACCACATTTAACAATAAAAGTTGTTCCTTAGACTGTCACAATAATGAACTGAGCTGGACGATACATTCCCAAAAGTTATTGCAATAAAAGATAATATTGTTGTTTTGAGACCTTTTTCAAGTAATATAATGGAAATGAATTGACTAATAAACTTTGAGACATTTCAAAATAAAACAAATAAAATGACTAAAGTTATAGAGGAGTTTTAATCAGCTGCACCGTGACTGAAAACAGAATGTTATGATAAATTAGTTTTTAAAAATGTATTAGATCAAATAACGGTTCATTTTTAATGGTGACACATAAAAGTAATAAAAACGGGTAATAAGTTATTATTTTAATGAACTTCAGCGTCAAATTTAGGGAAAATATTAACATCACTTTAGCAGAAATGAACAAGAAAAGAACCTGGACAAAAATATGATTGAATTTTCCAAATTTTGTCAAATAAAAATCAATAACGGGCCTCCAGCAGCTCGGGCTCCAGGAATTAGACGGAGCCGCAGCCCCATCCGGAGGCCCGTGTTTACAGCCCGCCGAGAGCTCGCGCACCTGCGTGTCCGCCCGGACTGGCTGGAGGCTCGGCCACCACCTGCAGCATCCTCCGCTGCCGGTGGAGCTCCTGCTTGGACAGCAGCAGCTCCTCCTCGTAGTCTGAAATGGTTTTCTTCACCGCCTCGAAGATTTCATCTGCGGCCGCGGAGAGCCGCTCGTTCACCAGCAGCCGGAGCAGCTGGATGCTGGACATCATGCGGGCGGAGACACTTTAATACGGGACAAACTGCAGCTTTGGAAGGATTTTCTTGGCATTAAAACCTAAACACGACATTAAACTACAGACGAGGGTATTGCTCTTCCGAACCCTTAAGGCCTGTGCTGCCACCTGGCGTTCCGGAGAGGGAACTGCAGGAACTTTATCCAAGGTTTGAGGAGACAAAAATGATCATTTTTAATCTTGGCACAGCACAAACAAGTGAATGAAAAAATAAAAATGGGATAAAAAATATAGTGAAACGTTTGTTTAAGTGACCCATACATTCTAATCTAAAAGAGCAACACCTTAGTTTCTACATCATTGCTATAAACTACAAACCGCTGTAGTTCTGCAGTGTTATGAGGCCCCCAAGCAAGAGCTAGGTTTGTGTCCAGGATGTGTGTGGTGTGCAGAGGCTTTCCTGACCCTTGACATTAATGATAATCTCTTCAGACCTGATTGTTCGTTGTAGTTCAGACCTTTCCCGTTTTATGAACGAACCAAACCTGAAATGAAAGTTCAGGTATTATTTGAGCTTCTGAGACGCCAATCATTTGCTCACAGTAGTAAGAACACCTTGTTGCCAAAGTTACACAAAGAGAGCAACTAAAGAATGTAGGAAACAGAATAAGTATGAGAATTGATTTTGCATAACAACCATTTTCCCTCCACTCAACTTTCCACAACTATGACTATTACTGTAAAAAACTTGAAACAATGTGTTTAATTGTGTTATTTAAACACCAGAACAGGTTTTAAGTGAAACCTTTTTCATTCCAGGCACGTCCAGCAGAGGGCAGCATTCTCTCATAAACTCATTACGGCGCAGAATAAACAGAAATGTTGAAAATAAAACAGAAACTCAGACATTCAACAGTTTTATTGTGAAAAAGTCTTTTCATACACATCGTCTTGAACTGTACAATCAATAATTTAAAAACATTGTCACGATGTTCTCGTGTTTCAGCTCAGCAGCTTCAGCGAGTCATGAATCTACAGGAGTGTTTGTGCAGCAAAAATATCCGTTTGTGCCGTTATTGTTTTAAAGATATTAATAAATGTTTCTAGAGGTCATGAAAGGTCAACCAGCACCCCAGCCCCTTCAAACAAATTTGGTGCCACGTTTGAGCTGCGAAAATTTAGTTTGTGCTGCTTTTGTTTTGAAGACATGAAATTTTGAAGGTCAAAAGAGCAACCAGTCCCCAAACATGACCAAAAGTAAACTGGGTGTCAATCAACTCCGTTACGTTTGTGCCGCAAACAAAAATCATCACCATCTTTGAAATGATAGCAGCACAAATAAGTTTTGCAGAACAAATATTTGACTTTCCATGACCTCTGGAAACTTTTATTAATATCTTTAAATGGTGCAGCATCGCAGCACAAACGTTTGACACCAATTTGTTGGATTTACAGGTTGACCTTTAAACTTTAATATATTCAAAGCAAAAGCAGAACTTAAAATTTTGCAGCACAAACGTTTGATACCAATTTGAAGAGGGAAACATCACTCAGGTGAGCGAACAGCAGCAGAACGGGTCGAGGGTCACAGAACGGGTCGAGGGTCACAGAACGGGTCGGGGGTCACAGAACGGGTCGAGGGTCACAGAACGGGTCGGGGTCACAGAACGGGTCGAGGGTCACAGAACGGGTCGAGGGTCACAGAACGGGTCGTAGTGAGATCTGTGCTGGAAACCAGAGGAACTGGAACAGCAGCTTTTCTGCAAAACAGAACAATTTCTGGATCCATTTTTACAGAATCTAAACAACGAGCCAGAACCAGAAACGGACCGGGAAGATTAGTGTCTCCAGAACAAGCAGAACCGGGTCAGAAGCAGGACTTATTGATCAGAACCTGCAAGAAAATGTTGAATAAAGAGAAAATAGCAGGAAAATAGGAGAGAGGGAGATGAAGCCCTGCAGAGCATCTATTATTAAACAGCAAAGCATCATGGGACGGCAGGCGGAGGCGGCGATGTGGATCACAGGGAGGAAGAAGAAGACAACAGCGATGGATCCCCGGGGAGATCCGATCAGACGAAAAGCAGCAGCTCTGAAAAACTCACGTGTTCCAATCATTAAAGCACGAGCGAGCGCACTGCAAAAACACACCCAGACTTTCTCCTGTTTCTACTGCAAATATCTGAGACTTGAAATAAGAAAACTAAATAACAGGTCAATAAAGATTTAATGACGTAAACACAGTACTGGTTCCACAGGCAGATTGTTTCACTTATAACATGAAATGTTTTATAAATTAAATAATCTGAGTGGAACTAGTAAAATCATTATGAATAAATTATTGACTTAAAGTCTCGTATATGTTTCAGAAACATTCCCTGTAAGTTAACACGCTTGAAATGAGACAAAACTGAAAATACAGAAACTTGAACAAAAATTATTCGTAAGATTTTGTATTTTGCAGTGAACAAAGAGTGAAACGTCCTGCAGCACCTGAACGCAGCGCAGAGAGGAAATAACAAGGAAGGAAGGAAAGATGGAGACATCAGGATCTAAACTTCAAGTCTGGAAGTGAAAATATTTTTACATTTTCATTCCGACTGTTTTGGCTTCATTTGACGTCAATAAATGATTTTTCTTCATCAAACAAACAAAATAAAAAACTGATAAAATCTGAAATTTTATCATTCAGATTCAAAGTGAAGCAGATGAAGGCAAAAACAAACCTAAAAACGTTTAAAAACGGGTCAGAGTTCACTGTAAATAAGGCCCGGTTCTGCCTGAACCCGTCCGGTTTCTCCGACTGGGTCGATGTTTGGGTCAGGAAGGAGCTCGTCCGAGGTATTCTAATAAAAATACTGAATATGATCAGGTCTAAAACACAAGAGGGAAGGTAAAGCTGCAGTAAACAGAACCGTCCGACCCAGTTAAAGTCCAGTCCAATCAGAACTTAAAACGCTTCGATTAACCGAGAAATAAAAACCATAAACGTAAAACCCGAACCTGGGAGCCAGAGGAAGTGGAACCGGACCGTGTTAGTGAGAAAACGTGGATCAAGGCACCAAAGCGAGCCTGGACCGGATCTGCTGTGGTTCTGTAGTGTGAAACGTGGGTTAGCTTATCGGAGGAGAGCGGTGAGGTTCTGTAGTGACGCCTCTGCAGTCCGGCTCTCCGCCCGTCTCCTAGGAGATCTTGCAGTTGCTGCGGGTGCAGTTCTGCGGCGGGCTCTGCGGCGGGCGGATGGGTTTGGAGCGCTTCAGGCTGTTGGCCTTGGAGCCGCCGGCCGGGTTGGCCAGCGAGTACGAGCGTCCGTGCATCATGACGGCGTTCATGCCGTTGGCCATGGAGAAGGACTTGAGGTGGGACTTGATGGCGACGGGCAGCGGCAGCTTGTCGATGAGGTGGACGGGCGTGCAGGACACGATGGCTCTGCAGCACAGGTCCTGCAGGCTGAAGACTGAGGAGGGAGACGGGTCAGAACGGGTCAGAACCACAGAACCGGATCGCTGAAAACAGTGTGATTGTCACCTTAACTAACAATAAAATGTTCCAGAAATCATTAAACAATAACACCGCCATTTTGAAACCATTTTCAACTAGCATAATGATGCGGCCATTTTGTAAAATGGCTGCATTTGAATCAGAGCGCTGTGGAATGGTAAACTGTTCACACAGGAGTCATTCAGTAGCAGCATGAACGACAATGCAGAAACAAATTGAAGGTTTAGCCGAGTGGCTGGACCCGGAGCCGGTAAGCAACGGCCCCCTCTCGGCCCGCTCACCTCTGTTGGGCCTCCAGAACTTCTCCATGCCGTGCCGCATCAGGACGATGCGCGACAGCTCCGTGAAGGACTCGATCACGTTGAAGTTGCAGAGCGGGCTGACCTCGAAGAAGGTCATGCCGTTCTTCTCGGCGTAGGCCCGGGCCTGCTCCGTGGGAACCTGCCGCTTGAAGGCCAGGTGCAGCCGGTTCCCCACCAGGATCCGCGGCACGCCCGGTGCATGCTGGGAACAAAACGCAGCCGGTCAGTCGGGAGGTTTGGCATTAATTCAGCAAGCTGCAGGTCTGAAACAAGACTCTGA
This sequence comes from Poeciliopsis prolifica, assembly GCF_027474105.1. Classification (NCBI taxonomy): domain Eukaryota; kingdom Metazoa; phylum Chordata; class Actinopteri; order Cyprinodontiformes; family Poeciliidae; genus Poeciliopsis; species Poeciliopsis prolifica. The sequence continues at coordinate 1,364,059 of NW_026562409.1, forward strand.
TTTCCTTTGAAGGTTTCAATAATCGAACATTTAGGAATCTGGAAACAGAAAAGAATCGTTCAGTCCAGCAAATAAATGATGGAAAATGTTTCTGTGTGTTTAAATAGACTGAAAACAAATTAAGAAACAGAATTAAATGGAGAATAAGTGTAAAAACTTCTTGAAAAAGTGAAATATCCCTTTAATGGTGACGAAATCTGCTTCCTTGAACAGGTGAGGACCAAACCTACAAAACAAGTTTTGGACAAAATCATTCATCGATGATGAGATTTTATTCTGCTCAGCTATTTAAGGACTCCGTAACGTTAAATCCAAATTAGCTGCTTCTGAGCCACATCCCCAACTCAGCGTTTGCTCTCACACGTGAAAAAGTTTGCAAATAAATGCACAATTATACAACCATACATTTCTGAAAAGCAGAAGTGGATCCTCCTGCACAATCAACAAGAATGCAGCAAGTCATTTCTGGATGGTAAGTCAACAACAAAACACTCTCCTTTTCCAGCAGCCATTGTACAGTGGTAAAACCACCTGACCAAATAAAATTGAGCAAAACGTTAATTTTGCACCACAAATACAGAGTTTGGTGAACAGAACTACGCCTCCAAGTGGCTCTGGGTGATAAGCCTTATTCCTGATGACTATAATCATCTCTGATTGAATGATCCGGATCATGAAAGCTTTTCTTCATTCCCTAAATGACTGGGAGAAAATTCATTGATGGAAAATAAAAGCAGTAGCCGATAGAAATGTTTCACTTCTTCAGACGTTTAGAAGTTTTCCTTTAACCTCTGAGCCAGATGATTTCAGCTCAGCAGAATCTGAGCTGAAATATCATTAATCTGAAATCAGCTGCAGCAGAAAAGTCATCTAGAAGCTGCAGGGTGGGGCGCCTTCAGGCTCGGGGTGTCAACATCCGCAGAACATCAGCAAAACTCAGGACGAATTCAGACAGGCTGCATAACTGATCCTGGGAAACCAAACTGAAGATCAGTCTCATCATATTTAACATTTATTCACAATGAAGACACAAAAATTCATTATTTTATGATGATTTATTTAGATCCTGCTAGAAGAGGAACTTTGTATTTTGTACATTAAATCCACAACTGGCTCAGAACTGCCAGCTTTCAGTCAATATTTACTGGAAAGGGCAGTTTGATGACATAAACTGTCTAAAAGTCTAGAAAAAACAAAGCAGATCTGCAGCTCAGAACCTTTTCAAAAAATTTAATTCAGATTTCATGCAGAGAATAAAACCATCAGGTATTATTTACAAGCTTTAAAATATTTCTGCTTTGTTTCGTCCATTAAAGGTGTCAGAAGAGCCAGGAGAGCCGAGGTGGAGCAGGAAAAGCAGAACTGGAGCCCACATTCCACAGACCAAAAATACCACACACACACACACACACACGCACACACACACACACACACACACACCACACACACACACACACACACACACACACACACACACACACACACACACACACACACACACACACACACACACACACACAGCAGACATCCTCTTTGTTTCCATGTCAGCAGGAAGGACACAGAGCAAGAAGCTGGAATTCCCTGTTTGTGTCGTTTAGCTTTGCAGCAAAGCAGCAGAAAATATCCAAACTTTTTCCGTATCCTGATCTCGTCCTTCAGGTTCCTATGCAGCAAATATTTTGCTAAATGGAGCATAAAACCTTTTACAACAGAAAGTGTTAGATCACAGGCAGAACTAACACTACCTGAGATCTATGTTTGCTATTAAGTAGGCCAGAAATGATTATAATAACAAGCCATTAATTGAGTGACTGTTCTGTAGCAGCGACTTAAGCAAGTGAAGAAATTCATGAGAAAAGTAACTTTTAGTCTCAACTTTTAAGTATGATTTTTTTTAAACTGAAAAAACAGATGAGGATCAAAACATTTAATAAATAATTAATTGTTGATCAATCATCTTCTTGATCAGAAAATGCATGAAATATATATGACATGCTAATAGCACTTAGCATTTGTCAGCAACTCATTGGGGGAAGTGAAAACGTTGCGCAACACAAATGATTAGCTGGAACACAGTGTGCTAAATAGTAACAGATCATTTAATAAAGTCAAGAGGAACTTTAAAAATCGAGGTCTTTCGGTGAATCGTTACAGTTCTACTATTTAGTGGAGATTAATGCAAATTCACTCATCTCAGCTTTTCCACAAATCTGGCCAATCACCTTGACTTTTTCTCTATTTCCTTATTTTCTGTCCAATCACTGCCACTGGAATAAATGTTGAAGTTTAACTAGCTTCATTCTAATTTAACTTCCTGTTTCATGACATCTCTTCAAAGCCGAACCTGCAAGATTAATTAAAGCTTGTTGACATTAAATCGTAACTTTTGTTAAGATGTTCGGCAGGATTTGTTTCTACAGTATAAAGTGTGATATTTCAGGAAGTTACATATAATTTTAATTTGAACTTTAAATATGAACTAAAAGTTAAAATACTGTCTGTTTGCAAAGATGATCTGGAACAATTTAAACTTTTTAAAAAATAAAACAGTGCAAAAAAAATAAAACTTATGAAAACTTTGCAGCAGCTTTTAGGAAAGCTTTTAGGCTGCGGCAATCATAACTGGAGGATTTTCATAAACGAGCTGAAAAACCTTGATTGTTTGGTGACTGTTGGTGCAGCGTCTCTCACCTCATCGATCTCCCTGATCCAGCGGTCGATGCCGTCGAAGGACCAGCGGTTGGTGATGTCGTACACCAGCAGGATCCCCTGCGGAGAGCCGGAGTCACCAGAGTCAGAACGAGTCAGACAGTCCCTAAACGTTAGCGCAGCAGGCGCTAGCTCTCACCTGAGCGCCGCGGGAATACGAGCGGAAGATGGTGCAGAACCGACCCTGACCCGACGTGTCCCTGTGGAGCAGCGCAGGGCGTTAGCACCACGCCGAGGCAGAAACACATCAGTCATGGAGTGGAACTAATTCTCAAAGAGCAATAAACTTTAAATTCTCCTGAGTATTTAACTCTGGAACTGGAAGAAAATTTAAAAATCCAAAATAAATAATCATCAAACACAGGTTTTCAAAAACAAACTAAAACACCAGACTGAAGACTTTTATCACCTGGATTTTGGTAGAAACAATAAATCATGCAAATATAAATCATAGAGCTTAATTTATTATGCATTTAATTGATGTGTTTATTGCTGCAGGCTCAGCTGGAATCATTAAAAGTTCACACTCAGTTTTCTCAATCGCTTCAAAGTTCTGATGATGATAATTTAACAGAAACACTAAAATAAAAAAATTTACTTTTAAATATTATTTGTAACACTTACAAAGTATAACGTCACAAGATGCTCAACATTTCTCATTAAAATTTATTTTTGTTTTAGAGTTCTCATAAAATTGTCTTTTTTCTGGTAATAGGAGTTTATTCATGTATTATTTTCATTCTATTTTTATAATGACTTTATCCATGTAATAAAACATTTAAAAGAATCCAGAAGCGGTCGGTGTTCGCTCACCACAGCTCCAGCTTCACCCTCCTGCCGTCCAGAAGGATCGTTGTGGTTTTATAGTCGATCCCTGCAGAGAGACAGGAGCAGCTGTTAGCAACACGGAGACGTCCTTCTGTCAGGAAAACAGTGACTCAGCACCTGCAGGAAGCATTTCAACGCCACAGCGCTGCAGGGTTTTCCTCAGTGGATTATAAGCCTGGCGGGTCTCCAGGCTTTACTGGTCCCAGGCTAAGCATTGTTTATTTATTAGTTTGTTTTTAATGTTTGCCTTTTAAGACTTTATAATAGGTTTTCAGGTATTAATCTTCCAATAACACGTTTTCATGTTTTCAACATGCCAACTTTAAACATTTTAAATTTAAAAAATGGCCGCCGTCCAGCTGGTTTAGAGCGTTTTCTGAGGAAACCCTGCAGTGTAAACCTAAAACATGTCAACAAGCCCCAATATCAGCTGCTGCCCAAAACTTCACTGTCTGCTAGCGAGACAGCTAACATTTCATCAGCCAGCGCTGACGCAGCGTTTTTCACAGGAAGCTGGGTGTTAAAAATAATTCACTTTCCAAAACAACATCTATGTTGTTCAGGTGAGTCATGTTGACTTTCACTGCTGCTGACTCAGTAAAACGGAGCAGGAAACTGATCTCTGCCTGATCTCTGCCAAACCTGCCTGACCTGCTGCTGCTGCGGTTTTTATGAAGCTCATCAACACCTGAGGACAAACAGGTGCAGAGCAGAGCCGCTCGTTCCCAACCAAGCATCCACATTTCTAGAGGATTTATTCAAATAATTAAAATACAGGCAAATTCATGCTTGGTAAATAGAACAGAGGATTTGTTTTTATGAGTGCGCACCGTTTCATTTCCCTCCCAAAGTGAGCGGACTGGATTATCTGTGTCTAAATGAAGCTGCAGGAAGAGGAAGTTAGAAGGGAACATGATTTTTATGAAGGTCAGAGAAAATGTCTGCAGCCAAGAAAAACAAAGTTCTTCTTTACGTCAGCTGACAGGGAACCGGATCATTAATTCATAAAGTTTTCAATTGTTATTTAACTGTTGAATCCTCACATCAGCTGCTGATTTACAGCGAGGATCATCACTTCATGAGTCGGGTTTTTAAAACAACATCATGATGCTGCAGGTTCTGACGGGTCACCGCTGCTGGCTAACAGCATTAGCAACATCTCCCAATTTCCAGGCAACTTAAAGCTGCAGCTGAGCATAAGTGCTGCGCTCGCAGCCTAATTCAATTGGAGTGAGTGCAGGGCGGCGGGCCAAGAGCCGTCTCTCCTACTAAAGCCGGACCTCACTTAGAAATCCCAGATAATCGATATTCTCCTCTGGAGTCCTCCATTGAAGCCGCTTCCATTCAACAGGAAATAAAACTCAGACTGGAGCAGATTTAACTTTGAGGTGCATTTATTAGATTTTAGAGAGTTCATGACATTAACGGAACATTTTCTCTTTGACCATTGTTTTAAACTGTGAAGAGAAAATCAGGCCATCAGTCAATTCACACAGAGATCCCCAACATGACGCATCAATCAAGTGTTTTCACTTTATACATTTAAATTTCGTCCAAATTAAGACATAAAAACAACTTTAGACATCACTGAAATGGTTTGAAAAATTAGACATATTTAAGTAGATATAAATCAGATGGTATTTTGATTCTACCAACCAAATAATGTTTTAAAAACAGCTTCCATAATGAAAATACCAATTTCTGCATAATTATTTTGCCATTTCTGCAGAACAGGAACTTGAGTCGGTACACAAATGAACTCTGTGTTTTCTGGCTTTGCTGTTTTAGAAATAAATTAAATCAGAGATGCAGGTGAACAGTTTGAGGTTCCTCACATTCTGGGAACCATAAGTCAGTTTTCTTATGTAGGAAACACAATGAAGAGAACTAGAGCAAATTCTCATGAGTAAGAAGCAAAAAGAAATAAAAAGTGTTGCAATAACAGTCTGGCTGCATCTTTAAAGAGGATTAAAGAACATTCTGCTTTTTATTTAGCTCCAGCTCTCTGTTAAACCCACTAAAGCTCCTGTTTTATCTGGATCCAGTCATAAAGGCCACTAATAAACTTCTCCATCCACAACTGAACCATGAAACAGCAAACCAAACTGATATGATTATTGTTACACATCAGGAGAAAATAGAAACTTAGTCATATTATCTATGGAGTAGATCACTTTAATCTGAAATTACTCCTCATGTTTAAACAGGATTTATACTGGGATCACTGGGAGAGATCATAACTTTCTAATATTCAACTAAATTCTGAAAAACTTAGTGGAACATTACAGCATCTTTCTCAGAAAGTCTTTAGATTTTGTTGTTTTATTCCTGGAACAGGTTGAGACAGCGTTGGCTAAAATAAAAGCTTGATAAAAACCACAAGTTCCACTGGTACATTATTTAACTTTTATGGGAAATTATCTGTTTTTATATAAATTAAGGAATTATTGGCTTGTAAAAAGCTCCAGTTTCTTAATAAAAAAGTCACTTCCAAATTAGTTTTGCTTTATTTCAAGTGTATTAAGACATTTGCACTAGAAACTAGACAGAAATATTTGGTAATATTTTGTGGTTTTGCAGTGCAGGGAGTCACCCAGAAATCAGGACCAATCAAAGCCTGCAGGCCTCAACCAATCAGAATCTGTTCTCCTGAAATATTCAGGGTGCACAGAAGGACACACACACACACACACACACACACACACACACCCTCTGCTGATGGAAATCAATAGCACCGCCGTCTCTGAACGCGTTTGGCTGCGATCCGCTCAGCCTCCATATTTAATGAAGCTGTTTGATTTGCCTCCTACAGGGTTCAGATGCCGATCCGACTTTTATTGATGTGGAGAAACGAGAAAATTATCCAGAAACATCCAGAAGTCAATATCAAACACAAACAGTCATACGGAGCGATTTCATCTAAAAACAACCGGAAACTCTGGATTTTTCCTCCATTAGTCACAGAATCAGCATTCCAGCTCAATCACTGCTTTATCAATCAAAGCTAAATCATTATTTATGTTGATCGGATCAGGAAAATACACAGATTGTAGGTTATTGCAGGATGGCTGCAGAAAGCAGCCATCCTGCAGGCTCACAGATTTTTCATGAACTGTTGCTGTTTTTGCAGAAATGAGGAGAGTTATCTGCAGCAGCTCAACGGTTTCTGTTTCAGCACCTGACTCTGACATCAGCAACGTAACGAGGAGGAATTAGGATTAATTAGTCTGAGTGTTTGTCCAGCTGTGCTCCAGCTGTTCGCTGCATTCCTTAATGCATTCCTTCCCTCTGAGCTGCCAAAGTGTTTCACACTGTCCAGGTTTCTTGATGGAAATCATCCATCAGCGGCTGATTTAACCAACACGCTTCATTCTTCTCAAATAGCAAATTTCCAAAGATCCCAGTTTATTGTTAACCATATTTTCAAGTTTGCGCCACTCAGCCTTTTTAGCCACCAATCACCTTCCAGCTGGATGTTTCACCTTGAATGCAGGTTGAACTGGGACAGATCATTTAAACTGGTTCGCTTCCACGTAAACTGTTCCTATGGAAATCTGATTGCAATTTAATTAATAGCATGAATGACCAGGCAGAAAATTTAAATAAATGCAAATACTGAAGTCTGTCCTGCAAATAAATAAAAATAAAGGCTAGTTGAGACCAGATCACCAGACTGAAGACTTTTGTCATCCAGTTTTTGGTAGAAAGAGAAAAGCAATCAATGGAAATGTTTTTGTTTTAATTTAACATGTGATTAATTGATTTATTGGTAATTACAGCAGACCTAATCAAACAGTGCAAACATCTTCCTTTCTGGGGTTCAGTGCAAACAAAGACCCCAGTTTGTGTCGATCCAGAAACTAGAAAAAAATGTATTCGGTATTTCATTAAGTTTTATTTAAAAACTACAGTCCAAGCAGCTTTTTGTGATAATTCATCAAGTCATTTTGCTCTAAAAACGCTGAGGATAAATTCCACCTTAAATCAATCAGGTAAGGTGGAAATCACACCCAGTTTAATTTTCAGGTTTAGACAACAGAGCATCATGTGCTACACTGGGGGTGTGAATGTGAAGCATTGTTTACTCTCCCCCACTGTGACAGCCACACACATCACGAATGTTCAGGACTTTTTGCCAAAGTGTGAGCCAACAGAAAAGCAGGTTTTTCGGCCAGCAGTGACTCACCGCTGCTGTAGGCATAGGGAGACTCTGCAGATCCGTCCTGCAGGCTGTCCAGGATCTCCCCTTTGCCCACGTCGCTGTCTCCCACCAGGAGGAACTTCAGCAGGTAGTCGTAGCTCTTCACCGGGCTGCCCTGGCTGCCCATCTCCACCTCTGACCCCAGGAGGCTCAAAATATGTTATTTCCCTCTGGCTTGATCCAAAACAAAGTCTGTTTTGCCATGAACTACCTGGATGTGGGTCCAGCTGCAGAGGCTTTGCTTTTCACTATTTCCGGTTAAAATGTTTAAATAAAGTGGGTGTCATAAATGTGTTAAATACTGAGGAGTTTGATTAAAGGTAGTGCACATTGGGAGTAAAACATCCCATGTAAATAAGACATTATGTAATCAAACTGAGTCGACTGAACAAACTGATAACCATCTGAATCAGGCTGGAAACTCTAAAAAAGCAGCAAAAACATGTCAGTAATTATTTTAAACTTCCCACTGCTCTGTGGTGAATTTATTTAAAAACGCTCAAACTAGAAATGCGTCGTTTCTTTTTTCATTCAGGAGACGCTTGTGTAGCATCGAGAAGCTAGCTCTGCATGGAGCTAGCGGGCTAGCCTAGCTCTCCGACAGCTGCTTTCAATCAAAATGAACTTTACATAGAAGATATAACCCTAAATGAGTGACAATGAGACAGTCGAGGCAATCTAAAATATATAAATTAGCGCTATTTCAACGAGCAGTAACGTTTTCCCCCCAGCTAGCCCAACTTCCCCCCAACGTCTGTGAGATTCCAGGCCCCCTTCTCTTCATTTACTCCGGGAACTAAACAGTCCGTAACTTCAAATCCAGGGGAATGACCCGAAAAATGGCTGGAAATCACGCAGCCGAAAGGTTGTTGCGCCCAGTCCAAATCCGTGTGGATGCACTCGGAAATATCAGCCCGCGATGTTTCCATTTCTCTTCATGGTTGTCTGTCATAATCACAGATGTTCATCCTCCACGAAGCGCCACAACAACACTGCCACTCGCTGCTCCGCCGCTCTCCCTACTCAGCACTAGCCACGCCCTCCTCCCCGCCTATCTCTCATGTGATTGGACGCTGGGTTTCGCGGGGATAGTAAACAGGTGCGTCTATTGGACAAGAAATATGTCTATCGCAGATTGTTGTCAACAATGCGCAGATGGTGGAGGGGGTATGTGGACACAAAAAGATGTTCCATTCTTCCCAGAATGCTGTTAGAACAAAGACAGAGATGTTTCATGATGTCGATAAACGTGATTAAATTAAAGCCTGCTATGGGTTGTAAAGGGATAATCAGACCCTATTTACATGATTTCATTCTAATTTCTTAGACATCCTTGATGAACTGTTTCACTTTATAAAATAATCACCTCAATTTAATTATGTTTATCACATAAAATAGGACAAATTGAGATCGAAAGATTTCATAATTTCATTCCAGTTTATTTTATGTTGTTGCCTGATGCGATAAACTGCGTCATTAGAGACTAGGTTGCATAAGAACAACAAGTTCCCAATCAGTTCCCATACAAATCCAGTTACAACCAATCAATTAATTGCATGCACAACAGTCAGGATCATATTCGAATCCAATAAAAACTTCAAAAGAATCATATTTTTTCACAGTTAGTCAAATATTTTCTAAATATGAAAATCAGAAAACTGAACTGAAGCTTGCCTTTTGTGCTAATTGTCATTTAGAGCAAGCACAGGGTGATAGTAGTGAGGAATTGTTCCCTTTGAACAGGAAGAAACTTCCAGCTGAACCTGACCTAGTGCTGCATTTTGGATCAGCCAATTCTTTTTCACTAAAGTTTTAGTATATCCCGATAAAGAAGTAAGAAATATGTAAGAAATGCATGGAAGAGTTTTGCTGAATCACCCTTGAATATTATATTTATTATTTAGACAATGCTGTGAAAAAAGCACAGAAAACTTTATTTGTTTTTTTAAAGAAATGTTCTGGGGCAATAAACTAACTAGATTAATTTAGTTTTATATAACTAATGACATGTTTGACCTCAAGAAGTTCAAATAAATATTTTGCCTCTTGAAGTGAGTCGGATACATGTCATGTTATTTGTGGAAAATATTTTTAAAAATGATCAATCATGGTTTAATGTTTTACTTCACAAAAAGCTGGAACTTAAAATGAGGGGTGTAGACTTTTGAAAGCCACTGTAAATTACTGATGGGTTAGCTAACGTCTCTGCAGACCCCACACATCCTGGATACAACGGTCAGGTTGGCGATAGAGAGACAGGTTTTCTCTTTTACACCATACAGACTGACAAATCAGCTACTGTAAACAGAATGAGCATATTTCCATAAACAAAACTTAATTTCTTGGTGTCAAAATGGTCAACATGGAGCATTAGCATTAGCATTGGCTACCATCTGTGTGAAATCAGTATTTATATCACCATGACTCATCTCCCTTCCCTCAGCTCAGCCAGAACACCTACACACATAATGAATGAAGCACGCACACCTGCGCTGACAGCAGCAGCTTTAACTGCAGCTCCATGGAAATCTAGGAAATAAGCTGCATTTAGAACAGTAAACAACTTTAATATCTACTCAGCAAATCAATGTGATTTTTCCAAGTCAGCAAATAATGAATCAAAACAAATGTGTTTGCTGAGCTGAAGGATGTCAGGAAATTTGGATGGGTTTTTATTTATTTACTCTGTGTTGTTGTGCAGATCACCAACATTTTTAAGGTGCTTTGACATTTCTGGAAGTTCTAGTTTATAGAAAACCTGAAAGATATTGACTGCATTTATGCAAAACAGTTTTGCATAAATGCTACCCTGGCCGAGCTGATTTGTTTTGCATCTATTAAAAAAAAAAAACAGACACAAAATGAATGACTGCATAAAAAGTGACTGACCCAATTCAACAGTAGAATCAAAAATATCTTGAGGAAATAAGAAAACAGAAAAAATGACAACCCAAAGCATTTAGCTAAAGATTCACAGACAACAAGATGGAGGTTCTGAAGTGGCCTAATCAAAGCCCAGACCTGTTTACAGCTGATGTTCAGAGCTGGAACAGTTTAGCAGGAAGAATGGAGAAAAACTGCAGCGTCTAAATCCACACAGACTCCCTGCTGGGACGCAGTCAGAGATGCAAATACTAAATACTGACAATATTTATACAGTCCCTTATTTTATGTCATAGATCTTTATCCAATTATTATTGTTTATAAAACTAAGTTTTCACTTGGATATTTGAGGGTTTTTTGTCAAAAAAAAAGCTAAGCTTAGTTAATCATGAATGATTTGTAAAACATCCAAGGAGGTGAATGGTTTTCTCTTCATGTCGCCCTGTGAAGAAATGCTGCCCTGGGTGGTGAGCCACATCAGTTCAAATCAATCACTGAAAACGACAGAAACAATAAATTCTGCCTTTTGATTCCTGATGATCGATTTTGTTTTATAACTGTAGTTTACCAGAATAAAATATAATTAGTTATGGAAAAAAGGCTGCAGAAAAATAAAGATTTTATTCAAAATAAGTTTATTGATTAGGATAAAGCTACTGATCAATTATATACAACATCAAAAAGGACCAACATCAACATTATCAAGGAAAGTGTCTGAAACTCAAATATCCTCCTGAAGGGCTGAAAAACTTCTGGTGCTATTTGTTGATAAAGATGAAAAAGAAGCATCTTAAACCAGGAGTTCAGAGAACAAACAGCAAACATCCTTCCACAGAGTTTTCTCTGCATCTGTTTCAGATGTTTTCAGACAAACTCTGGTGGATCAGCTGGAAAAGCAGCTTAAAAAAACAGGCAGGAAAAGCAGTGGAAAGCTGCACACAGCGCCACCTACTGGCCACACTTTAGAGGGGTAAACAGAGGGAAATCTTTTCACATCATTTCTGAAACTGAGTCGTTTTAGGGAAACATCTACCAGTTTGGCACCAACTGGTTCTGCAGCAGGCACAAGACAAGTTAAATATAAGATGATTTTCTAAAATAGAGATAAAACCATCAATGCTTGGAGCAAAGCAGAACCACAGTTTGTTTTCCAGTAGCAAAAAAAAACAAAACGGACTTTGGTGCTGTATTTCCCTCCATAGGATTCATGATTTGATTTATTTTCAAGAATACATTTTCTCAAATTGTCATAAAACAGGTTAAAAAACAAACAAGTAAAACTAAAGAATAAAACAAGGAAAGGAAACAGCGGACATTTAGCAAACGTCATCAATCCTGTAACTCATTTATTCATCCGACCACCGGGGGCGCTGTTATACGACGAGTGATGCAATTAGATCTGGATAAATACACTGTGATGCAAGCATTAGATTGTTTTGATTCAATTTTTTTTCACATAAACAAATGTTTTAACAGAACTCCATAATGGAATTTGGTTATTTTTAACAAGTCTGCGTATAAAACGATAACAAAAAAGGACTAATTATTATTCTTGGTTAATTTGTTAAGATTCCTTAACAATTTAGCTAAACTTGATTCATTTTCAATCAGAAATCATCTTCAGTCTTTTAACAAGCAAAGTCTGTAACATTTTGTTAAAATTTTATAAATGTTTGCTCCTATTACGGTAAAATTAAATGAAATTGTTATTGTTCAGTGATGGACCAGCATTGAAACTTCGTTAGGAGTGTTCCACATCTTTCATAAGTGTGGACAAAAATAAAAATATGTACTAAAAAAGATGGAATGAGTGTTCATAATCAATCATTCAAGCTGCTCAAAATACTTCACAGTTTCCGCTGTCAGTCAGACTTGGTGGTTTTTTGTCTCCAGGGATAAATCAGCTCCCCAATGAACAGCTTCTTGATGAGCGCCGCCCAGGAGTCTCTGGGGTAGCAGCTGTAGGTCGGCGTGCGGTAGGTCTGGACGACGCTGCTGCACTTCAGAGGGTTGATCTGCAGAGCAACGGCAGCGTCAGGGAACAGACTCCACCTCCAGCAGCAGCTAATGTCCAAAATGGAGCAACAAACCGGGAAATCTCACCTCCATCAGCAGGTGGAGGGCGGTGCCCGGCTCCTCACATAGCACTCTGAACTTCACACCCTCTGAGAATGGAATAAAAACACATTTACACACGCCAAAGTTTCCGCTTTGCAGAAGTAATGAGATTTACCAGCCAGTCTGTAGGGCCGACAGATCCGCAGCGCCATGGCGAACAGAGGGAAGGAGTTGATGAAGTCAACGCTGAGATGCAGGACGCCCTGGAACAGCACCACCACCAGGCGCAGCTGCCCCACACACAGGCACACAGAGGTGTGAAAAATAAACCAACACCACAGCTTTAACAAACGTTTCTGCTTGTTCTCAGAGAAACCTGCAAATAACGTCGGTTTAAAGAAAACAGGAAGTATGGGAGAAATTCACAAAGCTGTTCTCCTGACTGGACCCAAAACTGATTTCCAAGAAAGGAGAAACAAAGCTGGGGTTCAATTTATTTATGATAGCATAAAACATGATTCACTAAAAAGTGTCATTAAAGTTATTAAGAGTCACTGAGGTGAAAACGTTTCCAAATCCCGGCTTCAGCTTCTCTTACCAGGGTGAAGACCAGGTAGTACAGCGCTGTGGTAGGAAGCAGGAACAGCAGAATGGTGAACAGCAACGTTCCGATGAAGAGCTGCAGCAAAAACACAACAGACCTCAGGACTGAAAATGACTGAAAAACCTCAGAAAGTCAGGCAAACTGCTGATTAACACCATCGTTAATGAAGAATACTTTGTAAATCTGACTGTTGACTTCCCTTAACATCTGTCCATCATGACTGGACTGATGGTTTTTGGCTGTTTTCACAACAACATTGCAAAAACTAAACCATTTGAGCTGTGGGAGCGCTGCGCCAAGGACCGCTGAAGGAAACAACTTGAAAACCTCAAAATAAGGTGCTGAGCGTAACTTCCTTCTTAAAATAAAATAAAAAAAAGGAGTGGCATCATACTTTAGTGTTTAGAGGATTTTTCTTTTGTCTTTAGCTAAAAACCATGAGCCCTTTCTCAAACTAGGGCTAGACTAGTGTGTTTGGTTTTATCGTATTTACCCAGAATCCTTTAAAGAATCTTTCCTTCTTTAAATTTGCGATAAAACTCTTTCTTAGTGGCTTTTCTTACATCATGGGGTACATTTGTAATTGAGATCATTCAGATAGATGTAATATGTTGGGAACGTGGAAGGAAGACTCACCTGGTCCAGGTCATAGGAGCACGAGTCGACTCTCTGCCGCAGGACGTTCCACTTCTTCCCCCTGAAGAGCCTCCAGAGAGACGACAGGCCGTAGATCTTCAGGCAGTAGAGCCTGACGGAGACGCACAGAGCCGTCAGTCACTCCCAACTGTCAGCCAACGTTTCCATCCACTCATGAAGATCATTAGTTTTGGGCATTTATATTTATAAAATATAACATAAAACAAATTTGACACCTCTATGACTTTAAGTAGCTTCTACTCTTTCTGCCTTTAACAATGGTTCTCATTTTTCCATTGACAGTTTTTTGAGGTTATATGTAATCCTCCCCTTCATTTAGAGCAGAGATGACCATGATAACCTCAACCAGGATTAGAGACAGGAAGTAGTTCAGGAAGGTCCAATCCGACTGAGAACGAGTTGGACTTTCCTTATTTTATCACTAAGAGAAATCTCTGTTCTCTTTATTTCTGGATAGGAAACAAAGAATAACAAACATTTCTGAACTTTATCTGCAAGAAGCAGAACAAAGGCTGATTTTCTGTGGCTTAACCTTCAAATATGCATAAAGAACGATTCAGCACAAAAAGCCTGAGGAGATAAAGTCTCTTCTTTGAAGCTCTAAATGTAAATTAACAAATTTGGTTCATCTGAGTTCCTGGAGACAGAGAATCTGCTCCCAACCATCATAAAATAATCATCATGAACTAATTTTCCATGAAGCTGCCTGAAGTCAGAGGCAGGCGGCTCCTCCTGCTGAGATCACTGCAGGGACGCTGAGAAACTCTGACAAAAAAGCCTGACAAAGTGAAACTACACACACTGTGGGAAATGGAGCAGCAGGCATGCAGCAGGAAGGGGGAAACATTTCAGCGTGACGCAGGCGAGGAGCTCTATCTTTAGAGCAGATGTTTAATTCAGAGGTTTCTCCTCTGCTTTCATCAGAATCAGGCACAGATTCTCCAGAACTGAACAGGAGCTGCAGACAGGCGAGCAGCTGAGAGGGAAACCAGGAAGTAAACATCAACAAACAGGAAGTGATTAACTTCCATCACTTCCTGTGTTTCAGAAAATAATTGACACGTTTAAGATTTTATTTTTGATTTTGGGAAACGATTTGATCAAAACGCATCAGAATCAGAGAAACAACAATCAAACCGACATCCAACCAGCATCCATCCAACCATCCATCCATCCATCCGTTCTGATCTCATATTTTAACTCAGGAAGCTGTGTTCGGCCCAACTAATTATCCATACTGCTCTTAGGATCCTGATCAATAACTGATAACCATTAGAGAGAGCTGTAATGTCATTTAGCCATATATCAAAGCTTCAAGTTTCCACTTAGCTCCATCAGACTGAAGCATGAAACCTCAATTTGTTTCTGCACTTCCTGCTGCAGCAGAGAAACCGAATAAGTCAGAGCAAAGATTCACCATCAACCAGATGGAGACGTCCAACATTTTCAGCCTGAGCTGGTTTTCATTCTGGAGACCCGACCAGCATGATTCACTTCCAACAGAATCGCATTATTGGCTCATTTTCTGATTTTCAATACAGTCTTTAGTTTTAGAGCCAGTCATCTGGAATCACAACAGACTGGTGACTGGATCCTCATTTTACCAACAGAAGGTTTTAAATAGAAATTGTTTCACTTTAAAGCTTTCGATATGAGTGTTCTTCATATCTGGCAGATTTACTTGGTGGATTTAAGATTCTCGGCTCTCTTTTAACACAGATGCTTAAAAGCCCAAAAGTTTTAAAATACAGTTAATCCCTGATACTGATTAAATGGATGTAAGCTTTTAAATTCAAGAAAGGTTGCAAAATAAAATCTAAAAAATGTTCTCGCCAAGTTTTCTCTTATTTGGTAAAGAGAAAAAGTTTAGTTTAATTTGACTTGATACGGTGAAAGACTTTGTGTTTTTTTCAGAGTATGTAAATATCTGGTTTCAACGGCACATGTGTGAATTTTCACTTGCATCACCAGTTCACTATTTGCTCCTGGTGCATGTAGGGATTTTAAACAGGGAGCACATATTCCTCACAGTCGGCCAGAGATGGGCCGTGTCTGGATAAAAAATTAAATCCAACCCAAAAATGTGAAGAAAACATGCAGCTGTGCAGGTCATAACCTGCAATTACAGAAACAGCAACGACTACGGTTCTCCTCTGAGAATAAAGTCAAACATCTCTAAAATAACTCAGTTATTTTTATTTAGGCAAGATTAGAATCTTCTGAACCAAAATCAGATGAAAATATTTGAGTTTTACTCAAAGAAAACAGCAGCAGACTCTTTACAGACATCTATTAATTAAAATGTCTGACAAACACTGCCCCCTGCAGGTTTTTAAACATATTACAGTTTTTATTACAAATACAACAGTTAGTCTGAGAATTTTTTTGTTTGTTTTATTATGAACATAATTAATAGAACTTTATTCTATTAATTTAAAAACAAATATCTACTTAGCATGGCTCTGATAATCCATTGTAGAACCAACACATAGCTGACTTTTGATTTGTTTAATCTGAATGAACGAATTTCCGTCCGTCCATCCATTCTTACCTGGCTCCATAGACGTAGAAGCAGTAGATGTGGAAGGTGAACAGCGCCACCATGTCAGACAGCAGTGAGAGGGCAAAGGTCAGGCCGAGGCAGGCAGACAGGCCTCCGTACCAGAAGATTCCCTGGATGAACGGCGCCATCAGGTGGATGTAGCCTGCAGGGCGACAGGCAGAGATGAGCTTCATGTCGGTGAACGCTGCTGGTTCTGGTTCTGGTCCGAGACTCACTGATCCACAGGTGGATGTGGTACAGAAAGAACCGGCCCAGAACCTGGTCCAGGGCCCGGTTCATCTTCAGGCCGGCCGGAGCTCCCATCAGCCACTGCAGCAGCTCCTCCAGCTGCTGCGCCACGCGCTGTGGAGACAGAGCAGGGCATGCTGGGAAATTACCTGGCTACGAGTCACAGGAAGGAACATTTACAGTTTAATGACTTGAATGCAAAAATAAATAAATTAAAACTGAATACTGAAATGTTTTAATCATGACTCATTATAAGTTTTGCTTTGAAATCAGTTTTAAAAATAAAACATAATAATTTATTTAAATGTTATTTCTGATTGACTACCAGTGAAATTCATGAAGCAACAAATTAAAAAGTTTGTGACGAGAAAAAGAGCAAAGGAACCAACACGGCTGCAAAAAGACCTCATTATTTGACTCAGGTGAAATAGAGACACATCTAAAAGGCCTGCAGTTACCCACCCCCGATATAATCTCTATGTAATCTCTATATAATCCCATATGTCTGCCGTGACTCACGTCGGCGGCCGGCACCATGTTGCTGGCCAGCATGGCGATGTGTTGGTCTCTGTAGAGCCATGACATGAGCAGGACGCCCAGCGAGACGTCCAGCAGGACGGACACCAGGACGTTGGCCTTCCTGCAGACAGACGGGAGACAGGTGAGAGGGACGGACCCGGTCTGGGACGGACCCGGTCCGGCCCGGCGTCCCTCTGGGACAGAACCTTCTCCCACCTCATGAAGTCCATGTGGGCGGCGGCCTGCGGAGCGACCAGCGTCTGCAGCCGCTCGGTTCTGTAGCTCAGCTGGACGCAGGTGGACAGCTTGGAGGACAGGAAGCGAAGCGGGAAGAAGCTGAGGATCCTGGGAGAGACAGCAGGAAGTCAGAGGGAGGCTGCAGAATCAGAACCAGAACCGGACCGGGTTCAGGCTGGAACTATGAAGCATTCATAGTTCCAGGCTTAAAGCAGTTCAGACATTAAAACATCTTCAGGGGATTTTCTTCATAAAATGACAATAAAACCTGATGAACGACATGGAAATAAAAACTCCTGGTTTCATAAAAATAGGAACAGGTGGGGGAGGGGTCTCTGACTTTTTCCTGGTTTCTCATTTAAAGGCCTGCAGGGAGAAACCAGGAGGAAAATTTGACCCATTTTTGATTTTTCAGAAACTTTTTGTACAGTGAAGCCAGAAATCAGTTTTAAATGTTTTTCCTGTTTGAGACGATTCGCATATTTTCTTCAAAACTAATAATAATTTTTATTTAGTTGTGTTTATTCATTTTAAATGTAACTGATAAGACGTTTAAGAAAGATGTAGCTCTTCCAGTGCAGAGTGCATTTCTCAGCGGTTCTCCTCGATATTTAAAGTTTGCGCACCGGCCCGGTTCTCCTCACCGGGCGCTGCAGATCCAGGTCCAGACGGAGAGCATCCGGCCCAGCAGGAGGCCCAGCGGAACCGAGGCCTGCTTCAGCAGCTCCACCACGATGCTGGCCTCACGGCCCTCAGACTGCCAGTGGGTCGACCGCAGCGGCCCGTCATCGTACCGGTCCAGGACGAAGAGCGGCTGGCTGTGCGCCACTGTCCCAAACACCTGAAGAGGAGGAAGAGGAGGAGGAAGAAAAGGAGGAAGAAGAGGAAAAGGAAGAGGAGGACGAGGATGAGGAGACATACAGCCAGAAATATTATGGGACGGTTCAGAGCTGATTCATGTGTTCGAATGGCCTAGTCAAAGTCCAGACCTAGATCTACTATATACATGGTGGCTGTTTTTGAGGTCAAATACCACAAAAACATGCCGCACTTTTCAGAAAGAACAGAACCCTTCATAACCGTCAGAACCCGGATCATCTCTGGTCCTCTGGTACCTGTCTGAGCTCAGAGTGAGGTTCTGATCCGCTCCCAGACTCCTGGGCCTCCACAGGATGAAGCTGCGACAGCATCACCTTCCTCTGCTCGTAGTGGACGAATATCACCTTCTCCTCATCCTCACGCTCTACGTCGCCGCTGTCCTCTTCGCTCTTCTTCTCTGCTTTTCCTCCTGAATCCTTCCTGCAAACTGGAGGAGAGAAAATCTTCCAGATTTTATCGCCAAGAAAAAAAATTCTGAATATTTGACTGAAATCATAACGCAGAATATTTATTAAATGACTGAATGAAAATGAAGCTAATAGATTAATGAGCCTTATTTCTGCTGCATCTCCAACTCAGTATGAAGAAAAGAAGGAAGGAAGGAAGGAAGGAAGGAAAGGAGAGAGGGAGGGAGGAAGGGAGGGAGGGAGAGAGGGAGAGAGGGAGGGAGGAAGGAAGAAAGGAAGGAAGGAAGGAAGATTGCTGTTTGTAAAGCTGTTTCTGACTGCTGCCATTGGCCTGAACTCCAGCAGGGGGCGCTCACTCTGGTCCAGGCTGAGCACCTCGCAGCTGAAGCCCGTCTTTCCGAACTGCCGTCGGATCTGGAGCCAGCGCTCCTGGGGGAAGATGGTGCTCAGGTCCCTGAGGAAGCTCTCCATGCCCTCCTGCCCGTCTTTAGGGAGACTCCAGGAGCCGAGAACCGACAGATCCACGCCGCTCTGAGCCTGCATCTGGGAGGACAGAAGAAGAAGTCCAGTTAGTTACTGCAAGTTATTTAACCAGATCCAAACAAGGCTTTAAGCTGCAGACTTAAAGACTGTATCTTAATAACTAATAAATAAAATAATTAATTGATCAATAATAATTACTTTTTAATTATAAAAATATTTTTTACGTATTTGTTTAAACTGTCACCATGCTGAGACAGTTTAATATGAAATCAGCACATGAAAATGTAATGAATTTATATCCACAGGATCATTTTTTTATTCACAACTGGACAGTAGTTAGTGTGGAACTGACCTGCTGGATGTACTGCTTGACCTGCGCTGGGATGAACGGGTAGTGGATGACTGCCAGCACCACGGCCGAGTCATGACCGGAGATCCAGCGTCCCACCAGCAGCCCGCTCTCCGCCCGGTTGCAGCACTGTGGGAAGAAGATCTTCAGCACCATGGCGTCCACAGCTTTGATGATAAACAGAAAAAATATTCATTTAGTTCAATGTTAACAAGATAAAAACACTGGAATGAAGGAAGGGAACTGTTAAGAAATAAATACCTAACATTTAAATATCTGTTTGCAATAAAGATGTATGTTTCACATTTTGAAGTAAATAACTGTAATAAATTGATGACATTGATTTAATGAGATGAAAAGGTTTTTGTCTTTATATCTGTACAAAAACTAAACTGAAAACAGAACAATTCACAGTTAAATCTAATTCAATTCAATCATTAATCTTCTACAGCAAAACGAAAAACGGTAGGAAATGTCGTAACGCGCTCGGCGGTCATAAAAACGTCAAAACAGCTGCAGAGATCCAGATCCTTTTAGGAGACACTGTTGGTTCATTGAAAACAAATGGAAATGAGATCCAGATGAATGTAACGACGACTTGCCGAATCAAAGCTTGAAACATTCATTCATTTCAGGTAAACCGGGTCAATTGGCAAATAAGCGCAATCCGAGGAAAATCTCCAAATCGGCCAGTATTTGAGGGGAGTTTGGTGAGGACGCTGCCATCCTTTCGCCCTTCACTCGACCGCTGTGGTTGTCAGAGCAACACGGGAGCCCTGGGCTGAAACTCATTGATTTCTGCGGCAGTGATCTCGATTTTACAACCAGCAGCAGAAAGTAGGTTGACCGTACTGCCAGCTGATAACAAAATACGATGCTGTCACTACAAAAATATTTCTTAGCAGAACAGATTAAAATGAAGAGGTAAAGCTGGTTTATTAGGTTCTTCCTGCCAAACTCCTGCTGACAGCTCATCGACTTAAAACGCTTAAATATTCGCTAAATTAAAACGCAGAAGCTCCATTAAGCAAATAAACCGTTGAGCTGACATAGAGCATGATGGAAAACGAGGCGCGACTGTGATAAACTTTCATTTTACCTTCCGTAACACGATTAAATAGTGTCTCCTTGAGAGTCCGGTTCTTCTACTTCAACATCGCCGCCATTTTATTTGTTTATAGTCCGTCACTTAAAGTGTCCGAACAGAAACAAGCGTGTTTGTTCTGTTCCACAAAGTTGTGAAAAACCATAAAAATGCATGGAGAGTATTTTGTTGTTTGAAAAATATATTTTAATATACGTTTAAAATCTGCCATTTTAAATTATAATGAATAAAACATTTGTGTAAATAAATTACATAATTACAACATAATAAGCTCAGGAGAAATTATCAGGTATCTTCTCCAAATAAGTTTTTTTCAGTACAAAACGCACAAAATTAATTCTCACACACACACACACACACACACCACACACACACACACACACACACACACACACACACACACACGCACACACACACATATATATGATATTTGCTTAATATAGTTGATATATCGTAGTTACTTTTAACTACATAATCAACATCAATGATTTTAATAATTTTTCTGATGTTTTTAATTATTAGTAATTTTATTATTTGGTTTACATCAGGCCAGTTCTATATTTTCTTTTGAAAATAATCTACTGTGTGTCTTTGTAACAACTTTTAAAAACAGCAATGCCATACTAAATAATAGTTTTCTTATTGCAATAAATAAATGGCGGCTGATTTATGTTGAGGCACATGGTAGTGACCGTTTTGTCTGTTTTTGTGATACATTTCAAATCAGTTACATTTGACACTACAGGATTATTATCTGATATTTCATTTTATATTAAACGCAAACTTTTTTTTAAATTTATGTAAGCATAAATATAAAGGTTGTGTTTCACTCACCAGGTCAGGCTGCTGCTGTTAACATCCAAACTGTGAAGTTTTATCTCGACCCGCAGTGACGCCGCAAAAAAAGCGCGGGAAGGAAACTGCCGCTGATAGAGAAGATCTGAGAGCTTCGCTTCATGTAAGTTTGTAATTTTACTATTTTATTTGAAATGTGTTTGATTTAAATGTCAACATTTAATTAAAAAAAAAAAACACTAAAACATTTTAATAACAACTTTTACCTATGATAAACATCATTAGTAAATTATTTTGACGTAAAAATATCATTAATTAAATTTAAACTACATTACCCAGCAGTGGTAGTAAACCTCGCATTGAATTATGGGTAAACAGGAAGTAAACAAACACACGTGGAACATGGCGCTTTCAGAGCAGAAGGAGAGGAAACCCGAGGATACTTTAAGGGATTTTCGGGCCTCGTTTTTCTCCATGAACCGATTGGCTTCGTTTCCCTGGACGGTGAGTTTAAGGCGCCGCCGAACTCCGCTGAAAATCTGCCTGATTCTGCTGCGAGGCGATCATTTCAAACACCCACTGATATCATCTGCTGGGCATTAATCACACATACAATGTTTCAGTTTCAATAAGTTTATATTGCAGCAAAAATGCCTATTTTTATGGTAAAATCTTTAAATGTGGAACTAACTTCTAGAAAACTGCAAAGATGCCGAAACACAGAGTTTCTTTAAATGAAGTGTGTATTCCTTTGTTTATAATTGGTGACTGTATTCTGTTTTTAATTGTGTAAATCACTTTGTTGAAATGTGTTATACAAATAAAGTTGATTGTTGTTTAGTTATTTCTGAAGATTTAGATGTCAGGACAAAGTAAGCAAATCTGGTCTGATACACCAAAACCTGCTTAACCTTTAAGAGACAAATGCACAACTTTCTTAATATTCCTCTGCGGCACTTGAATCAGATTGAGGTCTGGACTTTGACTAGGTCATTACAACAGTTTGTGTCTCTTCTGTTGCATTTTAGCTTCTGTGTTTTTGATTATTTCTGATTTAGTTTCAGACAATGGCTCCAGAAGTTATGCATCTTTGCAAATCAAAGTCATGCAGCCATGTTGGTTTTTAAAGAATGAATCTTTCTGTTTTTTTTTTAACAGTTTCTAGACAGAGAGCTGCAGAGCAACAAGTCATCAGAGTTCATCTCAGAGCTGCTGCAGCAGGTGGGAGGATCCTCACACAACTGTACTTCTGTTTAATCTGAATTAAATCTAAAATAATCCAGTGTTTTTGTATTTTTACAGACATGTCTTCATCCTCTGTGTGGAAAGTTTCCACCATCAGTCCGATTCAGAAGGATTTTCCTCTCTGAGCTCATCAAACGGGTCAGTTTCATTAAGTTCACAACAACAGAAATGATTTTCGGTGATTCCTACTAACAGGCGTTGTTGTTGTGTGTCTGAGCAGCAGGAGGCTGCAGGCTGCGATCCTCTGGATGAGCTGTACGACGCCCTGGCGGAGGTGGTGGGGGTGGAGGAAACGCCGCACTGCCACAAGACCTACTTCCTGGTACTGAACGCCTCCGTCACTGGACCGAAGAACCAGGACGGCAGAAACAAACTAACAGTTTCAGTTCATCCACTGCAATAAACAGCACAATTTAATAAGTATATAAATCAATTTTTAGTCATAATTGAAATGGAATTTGAAATCAATTGAATATTATGTAATAATTCATAATAATTTCAGTAAATTTACAAGTTGTGTAATTATAACATTTGAACTTTTCAATTCAATTAATGCCTGAGGTTGCAGTTAATCATGTTTATATGATAATACTTATGGTTACATATAATATAAATGGCAAATTTAGTCTTTTAAATTATGACTAAATGTATTGTGATTAGAGCAGGATGTGGTTTTTGTGCCGCAGCCCACCGGAGACGCCATCAGCCTTCTGGAAAACGTGGCTGTGATCTCTGAAGGAACGACGGGCCTGGTGACCTGGGAAGCTGCTCTCTTCCTGGCTGAGTGGGCCCTGCAGAACCCACAGGCGTTCACCGGCAGGTGTGACCTCACCTGAGCCTGAGCCGCCGGCAGAGCCGTGTGACCATACACAGCAAAAGATTAACAGCAATAATGCATACTTCATGCTCATGCATTTAGAAATGTCATGGTTTCAAACTAAGCGGCTCCCTCTGCAGGTCGGTTCTGGAGCTGGGAAGTGGCGTTGGATTGACCGGAATCACTGTGTGCCGCTGCTGCAGCCCGGTCCGGTTCGTCTTCAGCGACTGTCACGCCGTGGTTCTGGAGAAACTCAGAGAAAACATCCGTCTGAACGGCCTGGGCGGCGGGAAGAGTCCATCCGTCACGGTGGACCAGCTGGACTGGACGACGGCGCAGGAGGAGCAGATCCGCCGGATCCGACCCGACACGGTGATCGCTGCAGGTCCGGTCTGGCTCGGCTCGGACGGGTCAAGAGCTGTTATTATATTGAAGTGTTGACAAGTTTCCCTTGGTTACAACAGTAAGTTAAAAAACAGCATCAGTGAAAGTCCGATCCCAGATGAGCAGGCTGACGATATCAACAAAAAATAATAAAACTGAATGACGAGTTAATTTCGTCCTATCAGGCCTAGTCCTTCGTGTGGCCACGCCCCTCGGCTGACTCTCCTCCCGCCTCCTGCAGACGTGGTGTATGATCCGGAAGTCGCAGGAAGTCTGGCAGATCTGCTGCTGAAGATCCTGAAATGTTCACCGGCAGCAGAGATCCTGATCTGCTCCACCATCAGGAACCCGGAGACGTACGGCGGCTTCAAGCTGCGGCTCGGTGAGGATCACATCAAGACGCTTCAGAACCAGAACCGAGTTACAGAGTCCCGGTCCGGTGCCCCAGAACTGGGTACAGGACCCAAAAACTGCACTCGAGTAAGAAGAGTAGCACTACTTTAACACATTTTTACTACAATTAAATAAAAAGTAGAAGTTACTCAGTGAGGAAAGTATTTGGCAAATGGAGGACTTGATCCAAAAATCACAATCAGTATTTTAAAATATCATCAGATTGTAATGAAATATCAGAACCAGAATAAAGAACATTAGAAAAGTCGTAATAATATGAGAAATTGTAATAATGCAAGAATAAAATCATAATAATGCGACCATAAAGTCACGAGGATAGTCGTACAGATTACAGACTGTCGTCATAATATGACTTTATTCTCATTATGACTCTTATTCTGGTAACATTATTACAACTTTTTTCACATTTTTAACTTTTTTTAAGCATGGCCCCAAGTTTTATTAAAACTTCTGCATTAATTCTGGTATTTTGAAACAGAAAATAATACAAATAATTACAAAATAAAAAATTATATCAGAATCAGCACTTTTCTGTTTCAATTTTTATCAATATAAAGCTTATAAAACTAGTACTTACAGTCTGTAAAGTTTGTTAAAACTCGAGTATTTCCAGTGACAATGTAATAAAATTACTCCTAAAAGTTTTTTTGTTGTTTTTCTAAAAAGTTGCTCTAAATGTAACCAGTTACCAACCTGTGGTTCCTCCCTGCAGAGGCTGCAGGTCTGGGCCACCAGGTTCTGACCGGACCCGTCGGCGCCGTGTTTCCCTACGACCGGCTGGCTCCAATAGAACTCATCAAAGTGTTCAGGTGAGCCAACGCTGCAGCATCAATATTTTATTTACAAATGTACATAAATCAGGATTAAAGAAGTTTTTTCTGTTTCTGTCAGAGTCCAGGAAGACTGAAGCTCCTCTTCATCTGGGAGCCGCCAGCAGAGGCAGAACGTTCTGGTCCCAGTTATCGTCCCAGCGCTGCCCCCTGCTGGCGCGGAGGTTCCTCCGGAAAACTCCCAGTCTGCCGTCTGAACTGGGAAACTCTGAGAGGAGAGACTGGAAACCAGCAAGGAGGAGAAGACGGACTGAGTCACTGGAGTTCTCCTCCAAAACCATCTGCAAATCTAACCAAGTTTTTGCAGGACCTTTTTGTGCTGCAAAAAGGGTTTTGTGCCGCTATCACTTTAAATATATTAATACGAAAGTTTCCACAGGTCAGAGGGTAAACCTGAACTCAACTTTACAAAATCAGATAAATTTGGTGTCAATCAACCAGAAATGGGCAGAAACTTTACTAAAGTAAAACTAAATATTACTTCAACATATTTTCACTCAAGTAAAAGTAAAAAGTCCAAGAAATTACTCCAGAATAAAAGTATTTGGTAAAAACGTCAAATTATCAATCATATAATATTTAAAAATTACATCATCAGATGGACCAAAATATAAAGTGAAATTTCTTGTATTTAAAGACAAAAATCAGAATTTCTTTTTAGATTTAACAAAAAATAACAAAATCAGGCAAAAACTAACTTTTCTTAATCAGTTTCTTTCAATGAAAAACTCCAATAAAAGCTGCAAGTGTGTGTGTGTGTGTGTGCATGTGTGTGTGTGCGTGCGTGGGTGTGTGTGTGTGTGCGTGTGTGTGTGGTGAGTTTTTAGTTAAAACATGTTTGTTTTTCATTCAGTGAAGAAAATCCTGAAATTTTACTCAAATGAGAGTATAAAGTACAGCGTAGTAAAAGTACTATTAAAAGTACATTTTTTTCCTCCAAAAAGTACTTGACTGTAATAGAGTAAATGTAACTAGTTACTACCCAATTCTGTAATCAACTCAGCTACGTTTGTGCAGCAAAACATTTTGCATGTGCTGCTTTGAAGATATTGATAATGACCTCTGACCTTTGAAAACTTAATATCTTTAAAATGTTCAAAAACATTTGACAAAAATTATTTCAGCTGTAAAGAAGGAGCAGGGCTGACTTTGCTCAAACAGACTGAACATGGATGCTGAAACTCAATCTCCAATCAATCGTCTGCTTCGTTAATGTCGCATTAATAACGCTGCGTGTTTCGGGTTTGCATCAGTAAAGTTGTGGACCCAGCAGCAGCGTTTGGTCCTGCAGCAGCAGCGTTTGGTCTCACCTTGAGCTGCTGGGCGAGTTCTGCAGAGTCCCTGAAGATCAAACCGTTCACTTCGGGCTCCACCAGCTCCTGCAGGCTGGAGGAAACATGACACTTTCACTTCATTCTGAAATCTATACTACTATCTGTGTGCAAACATGAAGGAAGAAAACAGGAAATAAAGGTTGGAAGGATGGAAAGTGAAATTAATGAGGAAGAAAAGGATAAGAGAAAAAGCAGAAGAGGAAAAACAAAAGATTAAAAGGAACTAGGGAAGACAAGACAAGGAAAAATGGCAGCAAAAGGATAAAAAGGATGTTATCTAGGAAAGACAGAAGGAAAGAAAGAAACGTCGAGTTGGACTAAGAAAAGAAAGACATGGTAGAACAGAAAAGAGGGAAAAAGAAAATTAGGGGAGAAAAAATGAGAAAGGAAGAAAACAAGAAGAGTATAAACTGAGGACAGACGTAAGGACAGAAGAGGGAACACAGAGATTGGAAGTCAGGAAGAAAAGAGGGACAGGAAAGAAGGATTCAGAAAGGAAACAGAAGCTGTGGGTTCTGTAAGGTCCAGTTAAAAGGTTCTGACCAGTGGAAGTGGATGGCGCAGACAGGGAGACAGCAGCCGAACATGTCCACCACCTTCATGGGCAGGTCCAGACCGCTGGACGACTTGTGGAGGCAGACGCCCAGATCTGCTGAACCTGGAGGACCAAAAGACAAAACAACACATGATGAGAGGAAACGGCGAGGGACGGCCCGGTTTGACAAGAGAGATTTCATCAATAAAAAAAGATGCTGGGCAAAGAAAAATCACTTTTGGTGGAAAATGACTTTATCTTAGAATATTAAAATGAGGGGGGAGCTTTCTCTATTAAAATAAATAAAACTGAAATATTGAAGGAACATTAATTCATCTGATTTTTGACTGCAGAGTTTTTCCTACCCAGCAGCAGCGGGTAATCCTCGGCCTCCAGCCACGGCGTGCAGATCTTCACGCGCTCTAAACGCAGCGAGGCGATCAGCTTCTTGTAGTGTTCCTTCTGAGGACCTTTTCCTGCACAAACGCACCATCAGACCGTCACCAAAGCTTCAAACTAACTTCAATCCCTTATTTTTAATGAAATGTAGCTGAATTAATTTGAAGCTTCTGCATCTTTTCTGGCATCTGGATCTAAATCGATGCTCCGGTTTCACCTGTGATGACGCAGACTAGCGACGGCAGCGGCGCTCCTCCTCTGATGAAGCCTTCATACTCTGAAACAAACCGACCGGGTTCAGCTAAATCGGAGAATAAACGCGTTTTGGGTCGACTCGCTTCAGAAACCAAACCTGTACCTTGCAGAGAATCCAGCAGGATGGAGAAATCTTCATCCTCTGCAGAGAAAACATCACCAGTCAGAAAGGCTTCAGGCTAAACGAGAAAGGTCACCGGGAGGTCATTCACCCGTCCAGCTGGTGCTGCTGATCAGCAGAGCCGGCCGGTCCGACCTCAGGGTCACGCCGCCGTCGCCCGGCTTACGGACCGTAAAGGCGGTCGCCTCCGTCTTCCGACAGTCGGACCTGAAAACGGATCAGGATCGGATTATCAAAATATTTAATCTGATGAACGAGAGGAGGAGCAAAAACGTTTACCGTAAAAATATTAAGTTTCCATCAAATCCCACCAGAACTCCCAGTTATTCCAGTTCATTTTTAAAAGATGAATGTAAAAATTCACTTCGGATTCAATGGAGACATTTTTACTGAGTTCCAAGTTTAAACAAATATGAATGAATGAATGAATGAATGAATGAATGAATGAATGAATGAATGCTCAGTTTCTCAGTTTTCAGGAACAAAACTGAATGTTTTGGACGAATAATGATTGAACTCTCCTGTCATTTTATCCATCCCATAATAATGATAATGGTGATGATGATGCTCACCCTGGGGCTCTGAACTGCGGCTGAGTGTCGGCCATCTTGAGGAAGAGTTGGTGCTGCAGGTCCAGAGGAGTCTCTCTGAAGATGGAGGCCGGTCGGTCGTACAGAGTGGTTGCCCTGGAAACCACAACACTTCATCCGACTGTTGTAACCCGGTAGAAACGCCGCCAAACGGCAAAACACTAAAACGCAGATTTATCATGACAGCCGATTTTAATTATCCGTTTTCTCTCCTTTTTTTAAAAAAAATAATGAGTATTTGTGAAAAGCTGCAGGAATTTCTGTTTACATACAAAAATATCGTCACCATAAAAATCTCATAAAATTATGAGAAAAAAGGTGTAACTCGTATTGAGTTCTTATACAATTACTACTTTATCCCCCAAATATTACAAATTTATTTTTCTAATAAGACTTTACTGTTATACTTTTTTATCTGGAATTGCTGTCCCTGTTTTCTAGTAGTATTATGATTTTTTTTTATCTTTAATAATAATTATTTTTTATTTAAAAATGCAGCCTTTTCGTCATAGTTTTCTGAATTCAAAGTCCAAATGAACAGACGCTATAAAACACGTTTGTCAAACAAGATGGTGGAGAAAAAAATAAAAAAGCAGATTTTCAGAAAATTTAAAAACAAAAAGATTAATCAATTCACCTGATTCAACAGGAAAAACCTTTAGAGCTTATAAACTCCAACATCTAATATTTAACTCTGTACTTGAGTTTGCAAACTTCTGGAAAATCATTCAAATTAGACGTGAGATTAAACGTCTTTGTTCTGTAAAATTTCAGTTTATAACACTAAAGTGTTAGGAAGCTAATTACTTTTTTCTTGGTTATGTAAACACGCTTTCCTCTCCTACTGATGATTTGTTAGTTTCTGAAACCTGTTTGAAATAGATGAATAAAATTTCAGTTTTGAAGGTGCAGATATGAAACGGATCAGAGGAAGAAGTGACACCAGGAAGCTGGACTGAAGCAAAGTCTTACTCGACGCCCCAGTTTTTCTGCAAGTCGTCCTTCATGGCGTTCGTCACACACAGGCTGTGGAAGGCCAGAGGGCCGAACAGGTGTTCATACCTGAAGAAAGAAAAAGACTTTAAACAGAAGGACCTGGACAAACTATTGAAATGTTTTCTCATCTGACTTTCAGTATTTCAGGCTGCAGATAAAACAGATTCTGAGTTTTCAGTCTTTATTTTGTTCTGTTCTTGTTGTTCTGCACTGGAGCTGCAATAAAATCAGATTGTTTCCTCGACCCGAGAGCCTGGATGGTCGGTAAAAACACTTCATGCTCCGTGCATCAACACTCTGCAGTTAATAGGTGGAAAGACACGTGGTTTAAATCTCATACTGCAAAAATACAAAAAGTATTTTGGTCCAGTTTTTAATGCATTTATCGAAATACATTTGAAATAAGACAAAACTAACTTACAAATAACTTTTCAGCAACATATAAGAGATTGATTTAAGTAAACAATTCCTTACTATTAATAAAAAGTAGCAGAATATTTTATTTATAACATGCGAAAATATTTTAAGTGAAATAATCTGCCAGTAACTTGCCACCAGGGGGCATGACTGAGATTGTCTTTCCTCTGCCTACATCTCCCAGAATGCTGTGCGATTCAGGAGAGAGTTCAGTGAACATTCTATATATTGAATATTCTGTTAGATGCATTATTTACTGATATTGATCTCATGTCTGTGACGATTGATTGATTGATTGCTATTGATTGATTGTCCAGCTCTGTCTGCACATGAAGCTGAAGCTGCGGCGCTGACCACTTGGCGAGTCGGACCAGAGGATGCGACGCCCCGAGGCTCAGAGCCATGATGGTGTAGCCGTAGTTGTGCCAGTCGATGATGAAAGTGCTGCCGCGCAGAACGCACACGAGCCACGCCACCGCAATCCCAGGCAGCCCAGGAGGATTCTGGGAAAAATAAAACATCACGCTTGTAAATTCGCAGCACATTTAGATCCAATGATGATGATGAGGACGAGCTGACCTGCATCAGGATGTGCGTCTGCAGCTCCATGGACAGCAGGACGTGAAGCAGTTGCACCGCCTGGACCATCGTCTTCGTCACGTACGTCAGGAGTTTTGGTCCTGCTGAAAAGCAGCAGCCAGTTTTTATTTCTGAACTTTTGCTGCAGGAAAACAAACACGGCTCTGTTCACCTCGAAGACCTTTAACCTCTGAGATGCCGACTATCCGGATCTTCTCCTCTTTCAGCACGTCCTGATGGGGCTTTGAGTCTGGAAAACATCCGGTTTCATTCTTAAAGCTGGTTTTAGTAGTTTTATTAAACTTCTTCTCAGATGTTTTGCATTATGAGCAAAGAGAAAATTCACTATTAAAGGGATTAAACGTTTCTTCTGTTTCACAATTACTACAAAACAAACTAAAGTTCAACAGCTGCTGCAAGGAAAATAATCTGCAAATTGACAAAAGATTCTGTTTCAAATTTCATACAAGAACTGAGATTTACTAATAATGAGAAGCTAAGCTAACAGATGACGAACACTTAAAACTCCTCACTGTTCAGGAATTGACCAGATGTGATAAACTGATTCTGAACAGATAGTGAAACTGGGTTGATGTTAGGATTATTAGAGGCGTCCAAATGAGATCTGTGTGTATTCATGTCACAGCAGCAGCACTATAGATAATATCAGATATCAATATTGGTCCAAGCTATAATTTCATTATAGCAATAAATGACAATATTTTTGTTTTCAGTACATTTTCAAGAAATAAATGCAATATACTAACCAAAAATATTAAATAAATATGAAATTAGAACCTCAAATGTGATTTTATTATTTAATCTCATGTGAACTCTATGTACTAGTTAGTTGATACCTGAAGGCAATACTGGATCTAACAAGTGCACGCCACACTTTCCAGATTTTTTATCATAAGCAATTTGGATAACATACATTTAGTTATTTGATATCACGAAAGCAAAAGTATTTAGTATGAATTGTTTTCTGACAGTTTTTCGCGTCTTTGGAGATTTCAGACTTTCCAAAACATTTAAGTTTTCCACATATTAACTCATATTAAGACATATTAACTATTAACTCGTTGTAAACTTTCTTTATCATTCTGCAGATAAAATGTTGGTAATTCCAACAGTTTGGAGTCTCACCTGAAAACCCGACGAAAGTGACCTGGTATCCGTGTCTGCTGAGGGACAGAGCGTGGTACTGCATCCGGGGACTGCGTCCGATGTCCCCCAGCACCAGGACGCAGACCCGGCGCTCCGCAGCGGCGGCGTCCCGCAGCGGAGCGGCGTCCCGCAGCCTCCGCCAGCTCATCCACAGGATCCCGGCTGCCGCCGCCAGCCAGACACCCGGACACGTCACACCGCCGTCCGCCACAAAACACCAGGCACAGACCGCAAACACGGCGGAAAACACGGAAAACAGCGCCACGGTGGAGCCGCACGGCGCCATGTTTGTTTCAGAGTCAGGAAGTGTGTAAAGGGGGCGGGGCTTGAGATTTAAAGAGACCGCGCCAATCAGAGATACCAAAATAAAAGCCGTAAAAAAATGATAATTTCACTACATATTTACTTCATTTATTTTCTGGATAACAGGATTTTTAAAAACATTGTTATATTTTTAGTATTATTTATAATGTTATACTATTAGTAAAATATATTGTGGACAACTAAAAGTTATTTTTTCTCCAATTAGAATGACTAAATTAGTTACTTTTATTTTTGACAGAGTAGTGGTGGCTGTAACTTCTGCTTCTGTTGTTTACTTCTATTAGAATCTAATTATTACATTCTGGTATTTATAAAAAGTTCATAAACATATTTAGATCGAGGTTGACTGACGTCACATCCACCGTCACCAGTGACACTTTTCACTTTATAAACTTTAAATTCGGTCAACCTATCTGAAATTATATTCATCAGCATAAACACTGCTTATGACTTTCAAAACAAAGTAAAATGCTTTTTTTCAAGGCCAGCAAATGTCATAGTCATTTTGGTCTTAAATTTGTCTCTTTGTGTCTCTTTTAAGTTCAAACCCACAGGAAAAAATAAAGTTCATCTTTAATGATGAGTTGGGGAAGTTGAGTGAGAACATTTTGACCATATGTGAAGGTCCGGCTGACGTCACGCTGACCCACCCCCTGTTAGAGGACACCAGACCATCTGTCCTCCTGGCTGTTGTCTCACCGTCTGTCCCGGAGCCTGCAGGCTGCAGAGGAACATGCGGACTGCGGGGCTCCGACCGGCCGCGGCGCTGGTTCTGTTCGGCGCAGCGCTGTGCGCCAGTCGGGCCGAGGTGATCGATGACTTGCTGGGCAGCCTTTCCCGCGGGGTGTCCTTCCTGGAGCGGCAGCATGAGCACATCAACCTGGACGGGGCGGTGGGCTTCGTCATGCTGCAGGGTAGGTCTGCAGGAGCGCAGCTGGAAAACAGGCGCAGCTGCTGTTTACTTGGTCAACCTGCAGCTTCAGGGGCAAAATATGCATAAAAATACAATTATGCATGTTTTAACCTTCAGACTATTGAAATATTGATTCGTGAAGCAGAATCATGTTTTACCAAAAGAATTACAACAACGATCATTGTTTTTGTCTTTCGTGTATTTTCACAAGATTTGATTTGGTCAGCATTTGTTTAAAATCTTTAGGTTTATTTTAATCACTGAAGCTACAAAATACTTAAATTTCCACAAGAATCACTTAAAATCGGGATTCTAATGAAATATTTAAATATTTCGGATTTATTGTTGTAAAGCAGAAAACACAATAAGTGAGAAAATAATTATATCATTTGAATAATTATTTGAATAATTCAGTAAGTAATTCATTTAATATCTCCAGTTGTAGCCATACGACTTTCACCTTGAAGGTTTTAAGCCATAAGAAAATAAATGTATTTACAAAGTAACTATATTTGGTGTGCTGGATGGGCCAAAAACACCACATGGATCAAATTACAAAATTAATCAATCAATAAATTCAAGATTAATATCTCCACCTGTGGTATGACTCTCTAATGTGCCATATTTTTCACATGTAAATAATATTTGGTGCCTTGCAGATTTCTTCCTTTTTTCTTTCTTATTTATTTATTTATTTATTTGTCAGAGAGTCATAAAAACTTTCTGGCCATCCCAGAGTTTTCAGTCCAAACTGTGAAGCAGCGTCTGCCTGTGAAACCTGCGGTTTATTCCTGTGGATTTATTCTGCTTGCTGCAGCCGAGCTGAAGGCAGCGGTCCGGACCTGGCCGCACACAGACCCGGTCAGCTGGGCTCAGAGAACCGCAGCCGTCGCTCTGCTCGGCCGCCTGGATCAAAGCCTGGACAAGGCCGTCGCCGCCCTGAGGCTCAACGACCCCAAATACTACAGAGGTCAGGAAAACAACGGTGAAATGAACTGAAATAAAGGCTAAAAACCTCCCGTTATCTTCCCTTGGACAATTACTTTGTTTCTTTAGGCGAGAAAAAAAGAATAAAATCTGCACTGGCTGCTTTTTACATGGTTACTTTCTTCCCTTTAAGAAGGAAAAAGAATAACAACTCCCACTCTCTATGCCTTAGATAGTTAACTTTGGTTCAGCAGTTGGAGCCTGACTCAGCAGATCTGAAAAAAAAACAACAAAAACTCAAATCAAAGACGACGACAACCACAGTTCTTATGGATCCGGTCGGTCGGCAGTCGCAGGGACGAGACCTCGGATCCCCCGTTCAATTTGGACTGAAGACAAACTCCTCTGATTGGTCGATGCATCCGACGTCTCGTCGCCCTCGACTTCTCCAACTCACTGGATCCTGATCGGGACGCCAAACTGTTGTGGAAATTTTCCTTCAACTAACATGAAGGAAAACTGTTTCAAGAACCAGAGAAGGAATATTTTCTATGAATACAGTTTCACAGGGAGAGTTTCATCCATTCACGTAGTTTGATAATCTATTGGTTGCAGAACACGTCTTCTTTCACCAGGAACCAAGTTAAGACATTATTCGAAAAAGAGTTGGCTGTCGCTCACAGAAACTCACATCGTTTCTCTGCAGAGTTTGAGCCGCTGCTGACTTGGACGTTTTGGATGATTCCTCAGGAGTGGCGCTCCACGGATCCCAGCCTGGTTTATCCCTCAACTTTGACCTCTGAGTGTTACGACGAGCAGCTGAGCGATAAGTGCCTGACGCTGCTGCTGGGGACCTGGTGCGACCAAAGTGCTTTAGATACGTTTGAAGGTTTTATGATCTGGGAGATACATGTTAACCTGTTTGTGGTTGAACAGGAAGATGAACGGGACGCCCTGCATCGTCACCAAGCCCTGCCGGGACACCATGACCCGGTTCGGTTGCCCACATTACTCCCTGTCCCACCAGCTCCTCTACTTTATGATTGGCAGAATGGTAAAACCATCAACAGTCTCTCACAAAACCATAAATTTAAGTCTAATTGTTCCAGTAATCCAAGAACAGAGCCCTGAGGGACTCCACTTCCAACTCAAACCTACTTCATTGTTGCAATTGGTTTGTACTTTCATCACAGAGAGGTTGCAACAACTTGTTGAAAGGTGACACGCGAGCGTCCCGAGCCAACATGACCGAACAAAACTACCAGGACATTTTCTGCTCCAACATGATGAAGGCTAACCAGGACATCATCGCTAACGGTTTAACCGAACAAACAGTCGACATCTTCATTGAAAACAGTGAGTATTATCTACCCTACGCTGCCTCCACACATCCACAATCCTGTGGATTTCTTTAACATTATTGTACATCTAATTTGAAGTTTGTTGCATAAAATACCTTGAAGAAACAACTAATTCAAACTTCACTGCTCTTCTCTTCGACAGTCCTGATTTGTGGATTAGCTGGTTTTTCCGACTTCCACAAAACCGACTGGCTGCAGCACATTCTCAGGCTGCAAGACGACGAAGTCGGCTGTTTTGGGAGGGACAGTGAGTATCTGCCGCTGCCCCTACATAAAAGCAGCAATAAGCAACAAATCAATTAATCATGATAAACTAAAACCAGCTCAATAATTTCCATTTGCATAATTTATTGTTTCTCTCTACCAAAAACTGGATAGTAAAAGTCTTCAGTTTGGTGCTTTGGTCTCAACAAGCTTTTTTTTAAGGACGGTTTTGTTTGTAGAGACTTATTATTTATTATATTTTTTGTGTTGTTTAGTTTATTTATTTGCTAAATGGTTTAGTTTTATCCATCAGTCTCTCAGAGTAGTTTCCATGTTTGTTTCCCCAGAAAGTTTCGTCTCGCATGGGCGCTGGAGCAGCTGCAGCCTTCAAAAGAGTCAAACGGAGAAGATACTTCCTGGTCAGTGCAGAGGATTATCAGCATTTACACCCAAATATTCTTCACTCCAGTCATTTTACAGCTTCTATTTTTACTTCAATCTTCATCACTACTTGAGCTCCGATAAATAAAAGCCGGATGTGTTGATGAATTTTGCTGCTGTTGTGATGTTTGTGTTTCCAGACGGCTGCTCCAGTCACATGACGGCGGTGGCGGTGGGCGCCCTGGGAGGATACCTGAACTTTCACCTGACAGAGCAGGACATAACGAAGAGGCCGCTGTCCTAACAGACTGTCCACAACGCCTGTTATATCAACGCATTGGTTGATGTTTAAAACAATGCTGGAAGTTTGTGTGTTTATCCACTTGGTAAAACTGGATTAAGTTCAGCTCATGTAAAAGCGCACACACACACACACACACACACACACACACACACACACACACACACACACACACACACACACACACACACACACACACACACACACACACTCACTCTTTACTGTGAATATAAAAACTATTTGTGTCTGTGACAGATATAACTTCATATGAGAAATAATCCTGATTGTTACTAAATTTCTGCATGAACTCGTCCCTGAAGTTTGACCCACTTTATTCACGTCGCTTTGAATTTTTGCTAAACAAAAGTTTTCTGACTCCAGAAAACATTTTCTGTCTGTTTTGCAGACAGAAAATGTTGTTAAATGTTGTGTTTTATGAAGTTAAGCATTAAAGATCTGAAACTAATTTCCATTAAAAACCTTCAGGCATCTGTATTTGAAAAGGGTATTTTATTTTATCATCATAAATATCTGTTTATTTATTATAAATTATACATTTATTTGTGTGAGTATAAAGCTGGAAAACAGTTGAGTTAGTCGCCGTTTGCAGGGAGGAGAGTTTCATTTGTTCCAGCCGGTGACCTCGTACAGCAGCGCCTTGAGCAGCCGCGCCTCGTACGTCACCGTGTTTTTCCCGATGTGGACGTGGCTCTCCTCCAGCGGCTGCTCGATGATGGCCGGCACCCCCTTCCCGTAAACTGCAGGGAGACGTGGAGGAAAAGGTCATGAATCACTGCTTCCTGTGGTTCTCGAACGACAATCTCATTTATGAAAGAAAAGAATAAATCATAACCAACTTGTTCTTATTGTTTATGAACCTAAATAGTTCTATGGAAGCAGCAGACCATCACACTGCCACCACCGTGCGTCACTGGAGATATCAGTACTAAGGTACTTTTTTAAGGAGTAATCAATAATCTGACTAAAGTTACTTTTTCAAAGTAACTAAGCCATCACTGAGTATCAAGATGTTTTGGGGAAAGTTTAGACAAGTTTTATGTTCTTTTCGTTCAGCAGTGGTTCTGATCTTGAAACTCTCCAATGGAGGCCATTTGTAACATGACCTTTGACCTTAATTGAGGCAGTGATGCTTGCAGAGTCGAAGGCAGGGGTGTCAAACTCCCGTCCTCGAGGGCCGGTGTCCTG
This sequence comes from Poeciliopsis prolifica, assembly GCF_027474105.1. Lineage (NCBI taxonomy): Eukaryota > Metazoa > Chordata > Actinopteri > Cyprinodontiformes > Poeciliidae > Poeciliopsis > Poeciliopsis prolifica. The sequence goes on from NW_026562409.1 coordinate 1,401,264, forward strand.
CAACTTTTAGATGAGCCTCTCCTGCACCTGAATACAACAATTAGGTGATTAAGGCTCTGGAGAACCAGGAGGAGGTAATTAAGCCATTTCATTCCTGTGTTTTGTACCTGAGGCACATCTAAAAACTGCAGCGGTTCTTGAGGACTGGAGTCTGACACGCCTGGTCTAAGGGTTCATTCCTACCAGTCCTGTTTAGTTCGCTTTAAACCAACTCCAGTCCGTTTGTCCAGAAATCTGGTTCATTTGGGGAATGCTGACCAAACAAAAACGTAAATTCTGATCCTAATAAACTCTTTATGTCTCTCAGTGTATCTGTCTCTCGGTGTGTATGTCTCTCGGTGTGTATGTCTCTCGGTGTGTATGTCTCTCGGTGTGTGCGTCTCTCAGTGTGTGCGTCTCTCGGTGTGTGCGTCTCTCGTGTGTGTGTCTCTCGGTGTGTGTGTCTCTCGGTGTGTGCGTCTCTCGGTGTGTGCGTCACTCGGTGTGTGAGTCTCTCGGTGTGTGCGTCTCTTTGTGTGTGCGTCTCTCGGTGTGTCTGTCTCTCGGTGTGTGCGTCTCTCGGTGTGTCTGTCTCTCGGTGTGTGCGTCTCTCGGTGTGTGCGTCTCTCGGTGTGCGTCTCTCGGTGTGTGTGTCTCTCGGTGTGTGTGTCTCTCGGTGTGTGCGTCTCTCGGTGTGTGCGTCTCTCGGTGTGTGCGTCTCTCGGTGTGTGCGTCTCTCGGTGTGTGCGTCTCTCGGTGTGTGCGTCTCTCGGTGTGTGCGTCTCTCGGTGTGTGTGTCTCGGTGTGTGTGTCTCTCGGTGTGTGCGTCTCTCGGTGTGTGTGTCTCTCGGTGTGTGTGTCTCGGTGTGTATGTCTCTCGGTGTGTGCGTCTCTCAGTGTGTGCGTCTCTCGGTGTATCTGTCTCTCAAAGTGTGTCTCTCTCGGTGTGCGCGTCTCTCGGTGTGTGTGTCTGCGTCTCTCGGTGTGTGCGTCTCTCGGTGTGTGTCTCGGTGTGTGTGTCTCTCGGTGTGTGTGTCTCTCGGTGTGTGCGTCTCTCGGTGTGTCTGTCTCTCGGTGTGTGCGTCTCTCGGTGTGTGTGTCTCTCGGTGTGTGCGTCTCTCGGTGTGTGCGTCTCTCGGTGTGTGCGTCTCTCGGTGTGTCTGTCTCTCGGTGTGTGCGTCTCTCGGTGTGTCTGTCTCTCGGTGTGTGCGTCTCTCGGTGTGTCTGTCTCTCGGTGTGTGCGTCTCTCGGTGTGTGCGTCTCTCGGTGTGTGCGTCTCTCGGTGTGTGCGTCTCTCGGTGTGTCTGTCTCTCGGTGTGTGCGTCTCTCGGTGTGTGCGTCTCTCGGTGTGTGCGTCTCTCGGTGTGTGTGTCTCTCGGTGTGTGCGTCTCTCGGTGTGTGAGTCTCTCGGTGTGTGCGTCTCTCGGTGTGTGTGTCTCTCGGTGTGTGCGTCTCTCGGTGTGTGCGTCTCTCGGTGTGTGCGTCTCTCGGTGTGTGTGTCTGATGTTGTGTAATTGTGGCTCACCCTCGCAGTGCTCAAGGAATTGAACACACTCCTTAACCACGGTGTCCCGCAGCATGACCATGTGTTTGGACATGTTCTCCAGCAGTGAGAGGAAACAACGCTTGGCGTAGAACCATGTGTCTGTCCCGAGCTACACACACACACACACACACACACACACACACACACACACACACACACACACACACACACACACACACACACACAAAACCAGAAATTAACTCATAGTTTCAAATATTTTGTAGTTAAACTCTAAAAATAAGCATCTGTCTGAAGTGAAGCCAGTTTTCCTGCTTGACTTCACATTCCTGTGTTGATCGTTGTGTTTCCAGCTGCAGCTTAGCGGACTCAGCTGCAAACAGAATCTGGACCGGATCAAAGATCCCAACCAGAACTGCTGTGTCCTGCAGAGCTGCTCACTTTAATGTCGGTAATTTTTCCGCTAGCGCCCCCTGCAGTGCAGTTGGCTGAGTTCATCAGGAAACGACAGAATAAAATGATGAACCTTCTTGTTGTAAGGCTCCAGGCTCTTTGTGACTCGAGAGATGCCGAAGTCAAAGTTCCCTTTGGCGCAGTACAACGTCCTGAAAAACGGTTCAGCAGAAATGACAAGCAGTTTTATGCTGAGTATTCACTAATCTTTTAAATGATCTTTAATAACTCATAATATCATCACTGCTATGTCATAAAGTCCCGCCACACTGACCCGATGACCAAGTTGACGATGCAGAGGTGGAAAACCTTTTTGTCTGGATCATCGTAGGAGAGCTGCTCCTCCTCTTTCTCAATCTTCTTCATCAGCTCTTCAGCCTGGAAAACAACAATAAAAAGTGAGCCGATCAATGCATTAGCAAGAAAAAACTTTAATGTCGTGGCTTCTCACCACGCTGGTTATTTTAATACGCCATCGATTAATGATTATTATTATTGGCATTCAGCTGTCAGCAATTCACTGTGATTGGCTGCTTGCATAAACGTGTTTTTATCTGGAGAAACAAGCACACAGAGCAGAGCCTGCTGCTGGCAGAGCACTGTCCTTTTCACAGAGAATATCTCTCCTTCCTGTCCAACTTTCCACCATCTTTAATCCTGATGACCTTTAACCTGAAAAAAATAAATAAATATGAAGGAGTAGATTGTCACCTCTTCGTTCTGGCTGGTCATGATGTAGGAGACACACAGGTTGGCCAGAACCACAGCGCTCACGTTCAGGATCTACAGCACACACACAGACACCCCCAAACCACCACACACACGCACGCAGGCACGCACGCAGGCACACAGACCCACACACACACACACACACACACACACACACACACACACACACACACACACACACACACACACACACACACACACACACACACACACACACACAGACACACACACACACACACACATACACAAAGTTCATCAGCGGCAGCTTGTTTGGAACCAACAACATGCAGGAAAACTGTTAAAGGACTCAGCTAGCTAATTTACTTTGGAGCTGAATATTTAGTTAACGAGTTAAACATTGTGCTAGCTAGCTAATTATTTAGCTAGACAGCTAAATATTTTGTTAGCTAACCAAGTATTTAGTTACTTATTCAGTAAATATTTAGTAAGAACTTATTTCACCCACTAAACTTTTAATGGATAAAATAAATATCTGGCTCCAAGCTAAATATTTTGTTTGCTAACTAAATAATTAGTTTAAAATGGGACATTTATAAATTAATAAATAACACGGTGAAAATGTGTCTTTTGAAAAGTCTAATTTTTTTCTGTTATTGAAGGATAAATAACTTTGCAAACGGCGCCCCAAGCCCTCTGGACCTGCCAGGCTGAACACGGCTGCAAGGAAAACAGATTGAAAACAGATGAAAAATCTGAATTTGTGTCTAATTAGTTTTTTCCTGATGCAGCGGATCTGAAACTGGAGCCAAGAAGCAGAAGGAACCACAGCAAGCAAAGGCGTCACGCTGAGAGGAGGAAACACTGCAGAGGATTTTACCGAAGGTTTGCATTTACAGGGACACTCCTGAATGCTGCAGTGCTCCACCTGGACAGAGAGGCAGGCCGTCATCGCCCCCAGCGCTACCAGCCCCCCCACCGTTGCTGCAGTAACTCACAGAGTCGTAGTGCTTCTTGACGATGGGCTCGTAGAAGCTGATGGCCTCCTTGTACTTGTTCTGCATGTAGAGCACGTGAGCCACGTTCAGCTTCCAGGTGTCGTCGTCGTTGCAGAACTCCACCGACTTTCGGAAAATCTTCTCCACCATCTGGAAGTTCTCGCGGTTCCAGTAGATCTTCGCCTGCGCCATCAGAACCACGACGTACCTGAGAGTACAAGCAAAATAATTCACAACGTTTCAATGAAAACAGCAGAAAACAAACAGATTTACTGCTTTACATCAGTTGAACATGAGCTGCTGTGTTGATGTTAGGCTTAGAAATGTGTGATTATAGTTATTACGCTGCAAAAATACAAAATATTATCAGGTAATTTAGGTCCAGTTTCTAATGCAAATATCTTAGTGCACTTGAAATAAGACTAAGCTAACTTATGAGTGACTTTTCAGCAAGAGATCAAAACTTGTTTGAATTAAAAACTTCTTTGAAAAAGTTAATTGTTCTATTGGCAAATAATTTCACTTATAACATGGAAAAATGTCTCATTCTAAGTGAAATAATCCACTGATGAAAATATCAAGGAGTTACTAATTTACAACAAGCTCTTATATTTCCAGAAAAGTTGCTTGTATCTTAGTTTTATCGTATTTCAAACAAGCTATGATATTTGCACTAAAACTGGACCAAATTTCCTTGGTAGTATTTGGTGTTTTGCAGTGTATCTGTGGTATACTGTCGCGGTGTGAGTGTGCGTGCGCTCACTTCTCCTGCATCAGGTCGTAGTCCTGCAGCGTTTTGCTCTGGGCCTCGTCGTCTCGAGTGTGTCTGGTGTCCTGAACCTGAGCAAGGACCAAATTCAGAACAAGTTAAACTCTTTTGATATTATTGGATCACAGAAGTTTGAGATGTTTTACAAAGAACAAAGAAGAATCTCAGTTTGGAGACGTGCAGAAAACCCATCAAAGATCTACAGCTGCGTCCACAATGAAGCTGCTTCAAAAATAGTCTGTCCCTCCAGTTTTTTAATCCTCAACTGCAGAAATTAATGCAAAATCAACAGAAACCCACATTTTTTCATCCTAAAGCATATTTGTGAGGATTTTATTCCACAAAAATGTTCAAACCATCAGGTTTAAGTGATGCTTGGTGCCACCTGCAGGGGGCAGTATTTCTAACTTCCACTCTGCTACCTCAGCTACTTTATTCTCCTAAAATTATATCTATTATGTTATCATTTCACGTTTTTTCTCAGTTTTTAACAACTTTATTCTGGTGTTATGACTTTAGTCCTGTATTATTGCAACGGTATAATTGTAATATTATGACTTTATTCTGGTATAATTTCTCATATATTAACTTTATTCTTATGATGTGAATTTGAATTTTTTAACTTTATTCTGGTATCATAAAAACTTTTTTTTATAAAAACTTTTTTCTCGCATTATTATGACATATTCTTGTGGTATTATGAGGTTATTCTCATAATTTCATGATTTTTTTTTGGATTTATCATTTTGTTGTAGGATTTAGAAACAATCAGAGGAAAAATCAACAACCTGCTTTGCTAGCTTGCGAAGTTGCTCTGTCAGTTTGCTGTTCATCTCTTCAAACTTTCTAAAGGCCTGAAAGAAAATCAGAAGAAAAGATGCAGCTGAACACCAAAGCTTAACGTCGAGATGCTTTCAGGGTTTTTATTCTCTGAAATAAAGCAGCAAATGGTCTTGCCGTACCTCCTCTGGTGCCGTCTGGCAGGTCAGTAACGCGTCTAGGAACTCGTACATGTACTGGAAGCGTAAAGAGAGTCGGTCAGCGTTCGGTGGAAAACATGCAGCTCCTGCAGAAACACAGAAAACTCACCGGAGAGAGGAACTTGTAGGTGAGGTGAGCATTTTCAGCCAGGACGTCGGCTGCCAGGTCGAAGTACTGCGAAGGAAATCCAGCAGAGGCGTTAATCCTGATTAATGGAACAACATCTCCCTGCTGACAATTTACAACATGAACACAAAGAATATTTTTGACAAATACTTGTCTACCAAATTAACTTTAGATAAAGTTCCTCTCAGAGACAGTGAATAAAAGCTACATGCTGACTAATAACTAGATGATTATTAAGAGAAATGTTAGTTAATCCAGCTGAAATAAACTCACACGCCTCTTCCAGGCTGACAGCGCTGGAAGAGGCGCCTCTCCCAGGCAGACGGTTTGTTCCTGGTTGTTCCTGTACCTCATGTTTGCAGTAGAGCAGCAGCAGGTTTCCGAACGTGACCCGGGGGAAGGACGGCTGCTGCAGCAGAAACGCCATCTTCTCAAATCCCTCTGAAGGCTTCAGCTCCATGTTCACCAGAGCCTGGTTGTGCAGCGTCACGGGGTCCAGCTCCTGCAGAGTAACACAAAATAAACATGCAGGTGTCACAATCACTTTTATTTAGTTTCTTCTTAAAGATTTTCTTGCTGTAATTGACAGAAATCAAACAGAGATGGGGAAGACATGCACTACTTCTTTGGAGACTCCAAAAATCATATTTTGTTTTATGACTTATTTCCTATTGAGAAAACATCTTTGCTTACAAATACAAAGACAAAACAAAGAACACAGAATGTGAAATAAAGAATTCCAATAAATGTATTGGTACCCAAACCAATACAAACATTATGATAAATAAAAAATTTTAATGACATGCATTTATGTTTAAAGCTTCTTTTTTTTCTTTGCATTATTGGAAATCTTGCATACATAGTTAAATTTTGATAAACAAAACTGTAAAAAAAAAAAATAAAAGGTCAGAAAATGATGAGAATTTACATTTGTGAATATAAATTTTCTAAATAAAGTAATTTGATTAATTACCTTCTTTTTGAATTTGTATTTTTTTGCACAGAAACTATATTTATATATCTTTGTGAAGATTTGGTATCAACATTACAAATTATAAAGTTATTCCAGACAATTCCAGAATAAAATCTTTATATTATTTGCAGAATTTACCATTAAGATCAATCGTTAATGTATTTCATCATGTGTTGATTAGCAGAATAAATTCTGAGTAACAGTTTAGATTAGATATCTTTCATTGGGCTGATATTATTATTATTATGTAATTTATTTAATTTCCCTTTGGAGTCAATAAAGTATTTTTGAGTTGAATTTTAATTAAGACATTTTTCCTGTCGCGATCCAACACAACCACCAGGGGGCAGCATTGGCTAGTCATTTTTCAGCATTGGCATCTGGTGAAGCGAAGGAGAGTAAATTTATCTCAACAACAGCCTGGAATGAAGATATAATGATCATTCCTGCCATGTTCTGATGCCGAGCTGCTGAGGAACGAGTCCAGGCAGCTTCAGATGGAACCTGAGGAGGAGACGAAGGTTACCTCCTCTGACCTCGGCGGCATGTCAGTCAGGGCCTCCTGAGCTGCTTTACCTGCAGGAACCAACAAGCAAAGAAACAAAAAAAATTACTCTAGTAAGAGCGACAAGGAATCATTCAAGAAATTACTCAAGTCAGAGTAAAAAGTATTTGGTAAAAAGTCGACTCAAGTCCTGAGTAACTGATCAAGTCCTGAGTAACTGATCAAGTACTGAGTAACTGATCAAGTCCTGAGTAACTGATCAAGTCCTGAGTAACTGATCAAGTCCTGAGTAACTGATCAAGTCCTGAGTAACTGATCAAGTCCTGAGTAACTGATCAAGTCCTGAGTAACTGATCAAGTACTGAGTAACTGATCAAGTCCTGAGTAACTGATCAAGTCCTGAGTAACTGATCAAGTACTGAGTAACTGATCAAGTCCTGAGTAACTGATCAAGTCCTGAGTAACTGATCAAGTACTGAGTAACTGATCAAGTCCTGAGTAACTGATCAAGTACTGAGTAACTGATCAAGTCCTGAGTAACTGATCAAGTCCTGAGTAACTGATCAAGTACTGATGATTTAATGAAAACTATATAGTCAGGCGGTCCAAAATATAAAGGTTAAATTTAGGTATTTTAAGGATCAAAATGACAATAATTCTTATAATTAACACAAAAATCACAAAATCAGACAAAATTGTCTTTCAATAAAAAAAGGTATAAACGTTTAACAAAAACTGCAGGTTTGTGTCTGTCTGATGAATTTTTTGTTAAAACATGTTTATTTTTCCTTCTGGGGTAGAAAATCCAGAAATTTTACTCAAGACTAGAGATACTTCATAATAAAATTACTCAAGTAAACAGAAAAAGTACAGTGTAGTAAAAATACTCCTAAAAGTTATTTATTTCTAAAAAATTACTCAAGTAAATGTAACTGAGTAAATGTAACTAGTTACTACCCAACTCTGCCAATGAGAGAGAGAACACAGAGAACGTCAAAGTATCAAACTCCAGAAAACTTCTGCCCCAGATTTTCACAGCAAAGATCAACCGAACCCTGAAACCTGACCTCAGTTTGACCTTTGCAACTATTCCTGAAACGGGAATCCAGAAGGCTTGAGAAGGAAAGAGAAGCAAAGCCCTGCAGGCGGATGATGTGGGATTCACGTCTCCTCTGATCACAGTTCTTTAAGCTTTGCTCTGATAATGTGTCAGAGAGGATTCTGGTTCAGGATAAAAACAGGATTTAGGAGTTTAGTTTCCCCAGATAAATTCTGTCTTTGGTTAGTTTTTTTGTCATTCTCTCTCTGGAAGAGACATTAAAGACAAACACGCAGCAGAACTCTGGAAAACGCTCTTTGTTGGTGATTATTTCAATAATGATTAATTAGCTGTTCCAGTCCTGTAGATATCAGGTTGCTTGCTCTGTCGAGTATCCCGGCATAAACCCAAACTGTTTTGGGTGAAAATTTATTTAAAGAGAATGTGGAAGCTGTTCCCCTTCTGACGTTTTAATAACTTCAGATAAGTATCCTTCTTTCAGCCAGCTGACTGATAGTGTGCAGCAACTAGTTGGGGAGGAGCAGTGTTACACTCCAGACAACCAAAAAAAGCTCTGCTGTTTCAGGTATTTCTCTGCATCATGTTAAAAGCTCTTTATGAAGCAGAGGTTCTTCTCACCATTCTTCATCTGATATTCAATGGCTGCTTTGAGGTTGAAAGCTTCGATCAGAGCCGACTGATGCAGGACCAGAGTGTTTCCCACGCTGTGAACGTCGAAGCCTTCCGTTTTCACCCCGACGTCCAGCTCTGACGCACAAACCAAACACAAACGAGTCAACGAGCTGAAGAGGTTTACAGAGAAAAGCAGAAAGTAATCCCACCTGGATGTTCCCTCATTCCTCTGTCTATGATCTCTGTGATGTATTTGACGGCCTGCGGATAGTTCTTCATGCTGTAGTAGGTCAGGGCGATATTGTAGGACAACGCTGGCACAGAAAACACATGAACAAAGAAGAACAGGAGATTTATGGTCATTATGGACAGACGTCTGCAGACAGAGGTCCATTTTTTCTGTGGTTGTTCAAACTACTAATTAAATGAGAGTGCATTCAGGCTTCTGTGTGAACGGTTGACGACCCCAAAGTGACCCGAACACCGACATCACTCAGCAGCACTCCGTTTACAGCAGTAAAAATGGCCGCCACCGTCTATGGCTCAATTCACAGTTAATTCAGCAACAGAAACCGGTTGTAACGTCAGAGCTGATCAAAATGGCATCGGCCTTCAGTGGAGCATCGACTTAATAGAGAAATCAAACTGGATGTTGGGTCAGAGGTCAGTGGTGGGGATGTGGTTCACTGCTTTCATCAGTTCATTACTATCATTTTCATCCATTGTTTATGTTCAGATTTACCATCTGGATTCTTCTGATGCAGAAATATGACGCACGTCTCCCATCAGTGACGTGAAAGTCGGTTAAAATGCAACATGATGAGATGCTTTGAAAACGATCAGATTCAATTTAGTTCCACATTTTGAAGTGGAACAGATTGGATTTTTTTGTGTCTGAAAAAGTCGGATTTGGGTCGCATTCGCTGTATTAACCTAACAGTTTTTTTGGAGACCAATCAGATCCTTTATAAAGTAAAGAAAACCACGGAGATACACAGGTTTCCTGCTTCCTGTGTGTGTTTGGCTGATCACCTGGGACGTATCCCAACATCTGCATGGCTGACATGAACTTCTTGCCGGCCTCCTCATACTTGCCGTCGTGGTAGAGCAAGCAGCCCATGTTGTAGACGTAGTCCGGGTCGTCCTGCGGCAGCTGCTCCAGGAGCAACTATCAGCACAAAGAGACAGACAGAGAGTCAGCGCAGAGAAAACCACTGAACAAAATGGCTGCCGATGGGAACGAGCTTCACCTTGGCAGCAGAATAATCCTCCTCACAAAATTTGATACATGCCTGGAGCTTCACCATCTGGAAACAGCAGGAATCAAAAACAGAAACAAATATAATGAAAAAACAGATAAAATAAAGTATAAATTTTAAAAAAAAAAATTTATTTGTTAGAGCTGTTTCTATGAAGACCTTGGTGTCTGATTGGCTGCTTCAAACAGCAAGTCAACAACAGATTGGAAATTCAACCTGATGATGGGTGAAGATTGGACACTGTAAATTACTCCATGGTGTTCTTCAGCAAAGGAACATGAAATAATTTATGTCCATCCATCCATCCCTCCGTCTGTCTCACAGAGGGATGGGTGGATGCATATCTTTTTCACTGTAATTTTTCATCAATATTAATGAATTATTGATGAAACACAATCTCCTATTTCTTGCTGTAATGTTACTTGTGAGATAATTTCGCTTTATTTCAAATTTGCTAAGAAACTAGACCAGAATTAATGAGAAAATGTTTTCTGTTAAATTACTGAATAAATATTCATATAAGCTCAACAACAAAGATATTGATTGTTTTAATTTGTTATTTAGGTCATTTGACCATTTAGTGCTTTTAAAACTTCTGATCATTCATGGAACTTCCAAAATATTGAAAGAGACATAAAGACTCTTTCCATATTTTGGTAGAAAAACTTGAACACAATTATCTGGATGCTTTTCTTATCTCTTCTTTTATTACCGTTCTTAAACATATTCTGTTTTGGTCTAAAGTCTGCGCCGGCAGCTCAGAGCTTTGCCTCGATTAAACATCAGGATTGGATCAAACATGTGGCACCTTGGTGTGGCTGCTGGGGTTGTCCAGGACAAACGAGGCCTTGGTGGCCTCAGAGTAAGCGCCGGCTTTGTACAGCGACTGGGCGTAGTACAGCTTGTACTCCTCCACCTCCGGGTGCAGCTGGGTGAGCTGCTCGTAGCACTCCGCGGCGCTGCTGAAGTCCTGGATGTGGTAGTAGCAGAACCCCAGCAGGGACAGCGCCGCTCTGGACTGAGACACACAAACACACGGAGTTACTCCAACCGGAAGTTTTAACATAAAAACAACAGAATGCAGGTTAAATAATCCTAAAAAACTGGAAAAGAAACTCACAGCTGGGTTATATTTGACAAAAATCTGAATTTCTTACATCACAGTAAAATGTAAGGAACAAAGTGTTTTATTCTCTAAATAATATTTCCAGAGTATGACCCGGTTCTGATCCAGAGATGCATAAAATGCACAACCTGCCAAACTGATGACTGTAATGTTTTGCTCTCTGCCCTCCAAAGAAGAGATTAGCTCCAGTTAATATAAAACTCAGCTGCAGAAACCCTGAGCAGCTCCAGTCTGATCGGCTTTCAGGTCTGATGTTGAAGTGAAAACTAAAACTAACTTTGAGGCGTCTTTTACTTTGTTTAACCCTCACCTTCGGATCCAACAACCTCTCTAGGGGTGAAACTTTTTCACTTCCGATACAATACTCATATTGCAGTTTTGAGCATTGGCCAATACAGACATTAACCCGACATCAGCCCAAATAATTCATAGTTACTACTATGAGTTATTACTTATTTTGTAGTGTGAAACGTTAGAAAAAGCTTGCTCAAACGATACATAGGAATGATGTATTGGTTATTTTTGGATTAACTAATTAATAATTAGATCGAAAAAGGTTCTTAGTAGATTTTATTTATTTATTTTACAGAATTTGAACCATATGAATATAAAACTGCCACGTAAGGATTTCTGGATAGAACAGACTAACAGACAAGACTTTTTAATATTAATTGCAATTTATTAAAAATGTTATTAGGTTTATTTGATAGGGACAGACACATGACAAACAAACTGAATAAAACAGTAGTCCGATGCATCTGGCGTTGTCAGAATTCTGTTTGTTTGATGAATATATTGAAGTTAATTATAGACTTTAAACTGACAGTATAGTGGCTCAGTTTGCTTTTACATCCCTGGATATTATGACGGATCACTCAGCTTCTTACCTTGGTGTGTTTCTGAAGTTGGCCGTTTAGAATGTGAATTGCCTCCACATATTGTCCGTCTTTAATCTAAAACAGGTCAAATAAGCAGAGATGTAATATCTATCAACACACTTTAACAAACTATTAAATTAATGAAAGAAAAACATCTTGTATTTGAACATACGGTGGAACATATTTATTTCAAATTTGTATGCCGAATTACAGAGATGATAGTTATGATTGAAAAAGCGTAACTAAGTTGCGTTCCCCTTTTCAGTTACGGACGTACACTAAATTAAGAACAAATCTAAACGGAGTTTGGTCTGGCTTTAGCCATTGTAGCCGTTGACCTGAGAAACTAACTTCTATCCAAACAACGAGCTTCTCACCAGTGTGTAGATGGTCGCCGTGTATTCCCCATCTTTAATCGCTGTCATGGCTCCCAGAAAGAAGCGTTTTAGAAACACAAACTGGTCGTTTTTCTCCGTAAACTGTAGCTGTTTATCATAGCATTTACGCTAGCTCCTATAACGGAGACGAGACGGAATGCCTAGGAGCTGTTACCTAGCAACGACGTAGACCGGAAAGAGGAGAGTTAGCGTGCGTCTTCGGTAACTAATAACGTAAAATAATTTGTTTTGTTTGGTTTGTAAAGGACATTAAACTGCGTATTGTTTTACTTCTTCATAGTCCAGTGCTGCAGCATATTGTGAATTTATTTAATTTTTAAATTCTATCAATAAATTTCAGTAGGCGGGCCTAACACTGCTACGAAAAAAGTGATTGGTTCACAGTTAAGCTGCTGTGCAGGTTAACCAATCAGATGCTACGTTCTTTTTCAGCGGCCACAGCGACGGTGAAAGGTTTTGTAAGGATGGATTGTAGCAATGGAAAAGTGAAATAATTATTTACTGAAATAATAAAATATATTTCAATACAGAAGTTTAAGTTTTAAATAATTATTTACTCATTTTTTCACTTGTATTTTTTCACCAACAAACTCAGCTGTTAATAAACCTGTATTTATTAATACAATTTTCATTTCTATTAAGTGCCAGTTACATAACGTTGGATGTGAACACAATTAATTTGAGCATATTTATTTTTTATTTAAACAAATACAGACCAGGGATAAAGTGAATATTAATGCAAATTAACTTGATAATTGCTAATTACGGAAACAAGCTATTAGCAAAATATGTTTTCACATTTTATTGATTTAAAAGGGACTTATTCAGAGTTAGAGATTACACATAGAAGTGTGTGTGGGAACGATTTATTCAGATACAAAACAATAAACCAAATAGCTTATAACAGCAACTGTCCCTGTGTTGGACGTCTAAAGACACCAAAGAGAACAGATCCATTTTTCTCTTACTAAAATAATAAAATGTAACATTTCATCAAAGAATAACAAAAATGCCTGGTCCTTCATCTTCTGCAGCAGCTCTGATTCATGTTCAAAATGAGGCAAAATGTTTTTCCTAATCCAGTTTCCTCTTGTGATGCCTGTTATTTCCATTTCTCGCTGCTGAATGAAAGAGATTCTGCCTGTTTCAATCTTTCAACAACAGACGATGAAGATCATTTTGAGCTTCACCAAAATGATCTCATGAGTTAATCATGAACGACTTGACTTCACCCAGAGGTTTAAAGTAAAGAACACACACATACACACGCACCCACACACACCCACACACACACACACACACACACACACACACACACACACACACACACACACACACACACACACACACACACACACACACACACACACACACACACACAAATATAAAATAAACCAAGGTGCTGGAGGTTTGCCTCCGACCCAAACCACACTGCTGACCACTGGGCCTCCATAATGATGGGGGAACGGGTACATGCCGTGTGAATGTGCTTGAAAGTGAGAGTTTACATTTCTCTCTCTCTTTCTCTCTCTCTCTCTCTGTGTGTATTGCATATGCATGCATGTCTGCAAGCTGCAGGAATGTGTGTGTTTCTTCTGCCTGTCTTTTTCCAGCTCTTTCTGCATGCTGATCACTGAGTTCAGTTAGAGCGAACGGGAAGCCCCAGTGTAGAGGAGCTGCAGAACAAAAGGTACTGATCGATAATTTTAATATTTTACAGAAGTTTGACTCAGAAAAACCCTAAAGGGGAACTGATCTATCATTTTATTGCTTTATTTAGACCTGAAAGTGAACCAGGAAAGTTATTCTTTATTTTATATTAAAATTTGTTTGGTTCAGACAGAGATTTTACAAGAATTTAACCTCAAATAATTTGTGTAATTCGTCTTTGTTTCTTATGCTGCTTATTTACAGATGATCTGAATATTTGAGGATTTGTTAATAAACTGAACTTTTTCTTGTTGCAACCAAAAACTTTGGGATTTAAAATGACAAACAACAAGCGAAGAAAACACATAAAATTACCAAGTATTTTTGCTCTAGTTTCTAATTTAAAAATCTTTGTACATTTGAAATAAGATAAAAGTGACTTAGCACTAGTTTCATCAGTAACATGGGGAAAATGTTTTCAGTAAAATAATGAAGTATTCTTAAGAAGAAGCATTCATACTGTGTCTTTGGTCATTTTTGCCCTTGACCTTTGGCCTGGTGGTGTTATCATAGTGAACAGGGATTTTAATAAAGTTTGCAACACAGAGGAACAAAAAACTGGATCTTTACACACAGCAGAGGATCTGACAATGACTGGCTGATCTGAGACATATTGATGCTTGGATGGGGAAATTACTGGAAGATATTATAAATAAACTGGGAAGAAAAATTCAAACAATTGTGTTGAAAAATATTTTGGTGAAAAACAGTAAAAGATTTAATAGAAAATAAATGAATCATCAGTTTATACAGATTCCAACTTACCAGTTTCACATGATTTATTGAAATGCCTTTTTTAAAACTGGCAGGAATAGCTTTTATTTTGAAACAGGAAATGGAACTGTAACATATTTTGTTCCGTTTAAATGTTCCTCTGATTTAGTTGAACTCTTAATCTTTTCCTTCACCTTTTTAAATGGTCAGAAGATAAAATGAACAAAATAATAATGATTTTTATTTTAGTTTTGTTTGTAGTTTGTTTTTTCTCTTCCATGTCTTTTCTCTCTTCTTCATCGTCCTTTACTGCCTGTAGTGATATTAATAAATTCAGAAAAAAATATTTTCCCGTTTTTAAAGAGCTAATCTGTTACTGACATTGCATGGCAACCCGACCCACCATAAGATAAAAATGTTTGTGAATAAATGAGGATGTTACAATGTGGGAATTCTTAAACTTTCAGAAAAAAAACAAGAAATTTTCTATTAGATTTATTTTCTGAGATTTTTTTGCACATATCTTATAAATATCTGTCTTTTATTCATTCTGCCTTTAGAGATTCAAAGAAGATTTTCATGTTATTGTCCTCAGAAATGTGTTTAACTTCAGTCATTTGTAGCTTTCTCTTCTCCAGCACACAAGCTTTTTTTAGTCTGCTGCTGCTTCTGTGTATTATTGTTGGCACATCTTGAATAAATCCTGACATGAAGGTGCAGTTTTTCCCCAACATGCCTCTGCAGCTCCTTTCTGAAATTTCCAATCAGTTCAGGTTTGTGCATCAGCTCTCCGACTCCAGAGGCTGAGAGTTTTTCAGCCCTGAGGCTTTTGCCTCTTTCTAACCTCCGAAAGCCTCTGAAGTGTATAGAACAAGGAATTAAATTTCTTTTCTTTGGATTTGTAGCCACACAAACTCTTTCAAGCAGAGAAAATCCCTGCAGACACCTGAATGGAGCAGTTTGGTGCAAAACTCATCTTTTAAAAGTTGCATGAATTCAAGAAAATAAAGCAGAAAACAAACTGATGCGTGCAGCTGTGGACTGATGATGATGATGATGATGATGATGATGATGATGATGATGATGATGATGATGCATGTAGAAACATCAAAGGTTTGGATTTGGTCAGATTAAACTGCTGCTCTGCCTCCATTAAAATGTTTCTTCCTGGAATCAGAACAATCAGGTTAATCCAGAAGTGAAATGTGTCAAAGTTTAACACCTTTAAACTAAACAGGAACAAAGCAAATGTCTTCTGGAGAAACTAAAAACACTGCACCTACTGTCAACCATGGCAGTGACAGCATCATGCCGTGGGACAACAATCATCCCAATACAACCTGGTTTTAGACTGGAAACAGGAGGCTAATGCTTCTGAATTAACCTTTGACCTCAGCGTTGTTTAAAAAGTGTGGATGAGTTTTACCAACCAGTGTTGAAGCTGGAAACAGGATGAAATCTCGTCTCTCTCTCCAGGCGCCGACCTCATAATGACCTTCAAACTGAGCGCGCTGCTGCTGGTTCTGGCCGCCATGACGGTTCTGGCGGCGGCCCAGAAGCGACGCCCAACGACCAAAACCAACAATGAATGGAACTACAGAGATGGAGGTGAGCGGCTTCACATTACTGTCTGACTCCACCAAAACAAACAGATCTTCCCCAATAAACTGTAAAGTCACAAAATCTTACCAAGTAGTTTTGCTCTAGTAGTTTCCTCAAATACCGGATTAATAACAGTTTTAAATCATTTTTCTTAGTGTAAGTTTTCAGTTTTTTGTGTTTCCTGTCTCAGCGGAGCGGGTCAGCATGCGGGGCGTGGCCAACCTGACCCAGGTTCTGGACGACTGGCGGTTCGACATCCTGACCCAGATGAAGAGTCTCCTGCAGAACGACCATCAGACTCTGCTGCCCGACTACAGCAGGTAGGAGCCCGGCTCAGACTAAACCTGCAATATGCAACTTTTAACAAAAAACTAAAAATGTTTTTTGTATATTTATTTGAACAAAAATGTGAATAATTATGTAAAATAAATCAAGCTGCTTTGTAACTTTGAAAAACAAACACAAACATCCAGCTGTTTTGTACTGAAGCACTTAGGATTAAACTGGAAAATATTTTAATCTTTTCTATAAAAATGTTGGCCTGATGTCGAGGTTTTATCCAGATTTCTTGTTTTTCTTGTTTTCATGCAAATTTAAACAAAACAAACAAGGATAAACAAAAAGTTAAAAACTAACAGAGAAAACCAGAAGATCTGAGAATTTCTGACTCAAATGAGGAATATTTATGCCTGGGAGAGAAATTACTGGAAGAAACAAAATTAATGTAATTATTAGATGAGAAACAAATCATGACATTAATGTCTTCTTTTTCCTTTCATTATTTTTGTTCAGTTTGTAATTACTGTAGTTGTTTCGAGTTCTGTTTTGTTTTTTATCTGGGGACAAAAACCCAAATGTTGAGCTGAACAGAGAGGGAGTCCAGCTGTCCTTAAACTAAACACTCAGGATTAAATTAGAGAAACATATTTTAAATTTATGTGAGAAAATATTGGCCTTGTGTTGAGTTTTGGTTCTTGTCTGTATTTTGAAAGAGCAGACTCAAATAAACCAGCAAAGTCTCTGAGATACGCCACAGGAATTTGGTTTCTCTTGTGGTTGAAAGTGAAGTTTTCATTTATTTCCTGCAGCCGATGTCGTCATAAGGAGCAGCAAATCAAAATGTGACTTAAATGTCAAAACAGAAGCAAGCAGGAGTTTTCCACGGAGTTCTGCTGCTTCAGTTCGGTCCAAAAATGAAACTTTTAAACACCAGAGAACTCATTTCAAAATATGAGAAATTCTTTCTTTTCTTCTCCCACACCAATAATTCTGCAAGCTGGTCTGGGCCAGACTAAGGAAATAAAAAGAGTAGTTGTAAGAACATGTCATTTGGTGGTCAGGTTGTCCATAAACACTCGCATGTAATGACAATTTACTGTGACTAAGCAACCCAACATGTGCGGTCCAAGACTTAAGGAAAAATAAATGATCAAACCGCAGAAAGAACCAATAATCTGTGAGCCATCTGTTCCTAAAGCATGCTGCACAAAACAAAATAAACATCTTCAGCAAAGTGCTTAAATAACAGCGAACATCCCCGAAAACACACAAATCTCCATAAAAAATTCTGACAGATGGAAAAAAACTGAAAGAAATTACAATAATGAGCACAAACTACTTTAGCATGTTTGATTTTAATGTATAATTTTAAAGCAAGAAGTCCTTGATAATAAATAATAATAAAACACCTCCATCGTGTTTTATTATGATTTTATAAAATAAACCAGCATTTTGAAGCAGGAAGAAATGATCCACCAGTCTTTCCTCAAGAAAATCTGAAAAGTGTGGTGTACTTCTGTTTCAGCTCCTCTGAGTCAGTCGCTATTAAATGATTTTCTTCATGTAAAATTACTTCAAAACACTCACTTTCTAAAACCCACACACTTGATGGTTTTGATTATTTCATTTGAGAAAATGTAATGTTTATTGAGAGTTTTCTGTGTTTTTCTGACATAAATCACTTTGGACTGACTGGCTGCTGCATAAATAAACCTGACTGGAGTAAAAATCTCTTTCCTGCCTCAGGATCAACCCGCTGTCTGAGGCCTTAGACGACCTCTACAAGGAGTTCAACGCCCTGAAGGAGCGCCTCGGCGACCTGACGGAGAAGTTCACCGCCATAGAAAGCTTCATCGACGAAGTGAAGGCCAGTCGAGCCGGTAACACTGGAGCGGGTCCGGCTCCGGCGCCGGCTCCGGGTCCAGGCCCGGCTCCGGCTCCGGGTCCAGGTCCAGTCCAGCGCCAGGGACGCAGGATGATAAGGAAGAAAACCACCACATCAACCTCCACGTCAACTTAAACGCTCTGACTTCTCCTTCCTTCCAGCTTCAGTATCAGCAGGTTAACCCACCATCCTCACTCTCAAGGCATTAAACTCTGAGCAGAATGACTTTGTCATCTTTACACTTTGAAACTGGAGAAAAACACGTCAATATGGCCGCCAGGCAGGCCTGGACAGAGAACCCAAACACTGTGCAGAAGCAACAGTAGAACTACTGCAACATGTTTTTACTCAAGTAAAAGTAGACAGTAAAAATAGTCCCAAAAGTAGATTTTTCAATTTAGTAAATGTAAATCCTTACTATTGGACACGCCCAATTTTTCCAAAGTGTCAACATGTCAGAATGCTGAGCGTGCATTTTACACCGTGGTTGATAAAATCATCTCACTCACTTTTCACAACACATTTTTAGGGAATAAAACCTTTAATTGCTTGTTATTGTGGAAGTTTCTGGACAGTTTGACCATCAACTGTCAAAACAGGAAAGGAAGCATCATTTAATGTCTACACTGCAAAGACACAGAATCTTACAGAGAATTTTTGTTTAGCTTTGGTGCAAATATCTTAGTACTCCTGAAATAAGACAAATTAACTCATAAATAACTTCTCAGCAAATGTAGGAGCTTGTTTTGAGACAATTATTTCTTAAAATTGTGGAAAAAGGTTGAGTTCCACTGACACATTATTTTACTTATAAGATGGGAAAAATATATGTGAAATTATCTAACAATGAAACTGGCATTTTTCATCAGTATTAATGAATCATTTAATTAAAACAAGCTCCTGCATATTGATGAAAAGTTCATTTTATCTGATCTCAAGTGTACTAAGATATTTGCACCAGAAACTCAACCAAAATTACTTGATATAATTTTGAGTTTTTGCAGTGTAAAACCTTCCTGCAGGATTTAAATTTGACCTTAAAGTTCTCATCTTAAAGGCATTCATTTATGTAATTTTACTACAAAAGCTACTTAGGAAAGGGTGAAGTATTTTTTAAGTTTTTCTTTCAGATTATTAGTCAAATAAATGTGTGAATCTGTTTGAGAAACCAAAACATTTGAAGTTTTGTTGTGAGCTCAGTTAGCTAACACCTTTGTTTGGACCTGAAAGCAGAAACTTCTCCAGGCTTTCAGACAGCATGCGATGCCTTGGGAGTGATTACAAAGCACAATTTTATCTTGCTTTTCCAGAAGCCTGTTCTGTCTCATTTATTATTAACAACAGTAGAAATTAAACCAGAAGAACAGATGAGAAACCTAATTTGCCACGAGCTTTAAAAGCTGTCAACATGGCTTTATTCCTGTATTCTTACGATACAATATGCACATGTTTCCCTTTTTACGGTTTATTAATTAATGCAGCCAGAGGACACACAAACACAAACACTTGTTCAAAACAACCTGACTTTAAAAAAAAGTTATCAGGTGAAATGATCACATGCTGGGCTGCAGTGGTGTATATTAAATGCAGAAAAAGTAAAAGCGTTCTTTGCTTAATATAACCTGAGACTGAATCAAAGGCAGCAAGATGAGGGAAGAATCATGAAAAGTGCTGCTATGCATCATAAACTGCACAGAAAAAGCAAGTTCATCTGTGAATCTGAGTATTTCCATGAAGCTCTTTCAGATTTCCAGGCTTCTGAAACGTTCCTGAGCTCCGCGCCTCGTCTCTGTTCTTCCATTGTAACCAAATAAACTCGTTTGTTGCATTCATCCGTCAGTTCAGTCGCTTCTTTGATCTGAAATGTGGAGAACTGTAGCGCTGCTGATTGTTTGAACGTGACACAGAGAAAACGCCAGAGGAGAAACTTTGATCCTGAGACGTTCGAGGAATCATGAATCATGTGAGACGTTTGCAACAACAGAACCGGGTCTCAGAACCGTGACCCAAATGACAAGAACAAAATGGATAATCCAGAAAATGAAACACAGTTTAGAATCTGCAGCTGCTGCACACAGAGAGGAAGACGAGCAGCTTCATCGTTGAATATTAAAGCTTTCAGCTCAAATCTTTGCTGTTTGCAAAATACACAACAATCAGCAGCAATAATTTGGGTCTTTAGTAAAACTATTCTAATGGAGGTTTATTTTTATCCGTTCATTTTTAAATGTCAGTTTCAAACAATAAAATTCAACTAGCAACTTTGTGGCTTTTATTTTAAAAACCAAAATTAACCAATTGTCATCCGTAGCAGTGGCAGCATCATGCTGTGGGACAACAATCATCCCAACACAAACTGGTTTTGGACTGGAAGCAGCAGGCTGTCGCTTCTGAATTAACCTTTGACCTCAGCGTTGTTTATAAATGCTAAGCTTAGAGTCACTTCAGATGAGCTCTTCCATTGTTAAAGACCAAAAGCAGAAGAAAAGAATAAAATAAAATAAAGAGGCAATGTGAAGCGGTTTGAGATTCGGAAAACACAGCTTTTATTTTGGTAGGCCATGTCTGCTTCCTGGCTAATAAATTAGCATACCAGCTAAATTTAGCTCTCATCTACTAACATGATATTTAGTTAAAGACTAAATATTCAGTTTTGGGCCAAATATTTAGCTTGACACTAAATATTTAGCTTTCTAAGCAAATGTTCGGAAGCTACATATTTAGTTAACTGAGTAAATGCTTACTTTGAGGCTAAATATTAATTTCATATTGATGACTAACACACATGACCCAGTCCATGTTTTCAGCCCTGGTCTCTCTGGGATCGGGTTTGATGCTGCTGGTTTTTATAAAGCACAGAATGTCCCAGTCAAAGTCCAGACCTAAATCTAATTGTGAATCTTCAACTCCTGATTTTCAACCACTCTGAATCTAATCCGTTATGATTTCTGTTTTTCTGTCATTTCTCACTGACGCTGCTTCGTGTCTCGTTGTGATCGCAGCGCAGTTCGAGGTGTGAAAACTTCTGGAAGATTAAATTCAGAGCTTTCTGTGTGCTGAGGAACGATTGCCTCTTTTCCCCCTGATGTTCTGTTTCACAGAGCGGACTGGAAGTCGATGCAGTTTAAATGGCCTCAGAGGTAAATCGGCTCATAAACATTGGCAGGAAGCAGGAATATTAAATCTGAGCTTGACTTGTCAGCTTTTCTCACAGCAGGATTTAATCTGACAGTTTTTCCTCAGAGAGCATTTCTCCATTAAATTAGGTGAGATCTTGTCTTTTTTATTGTATCTCTTGAGGATTTCTTCTTTGTCAGAAACTCGTCCTGTAATCCTTCTGTGAGAAGCAAAGTGACAGAGTCCAGCCAGTCCACGATGCTGCAGCAGCTTAAAGGAGAAATCTGCAGAAAACAGCCGAGTTCCTACTTCAGGTTTTACATATTTGGGCTGAAAAGGTTTTATTATTTCCCTGCAAACAGTCAGCGAATCCAGATTCATTCTGAAACTTTAACTATTCATTTACAAAAGGAAATCAAACAGAAGGTAATTTCCACATCGGTTCCAGGAAACGTCTGGAAAATTCTGGGAAGTTCCTGATAAATTCCCAGAAATGTTTGGAAACTGCCTGGTATGTTTCATGAAACGTTTAGAAGGTTGCAGTTCCAGAAGATTCCCAGGAAAGTTGTGGGTAAAATCTATGATAGCAAGCTTGATGAGTTACATAGAAAATATAAGGAAACTTTCTGCTAAATCCCATTAAGAGTTTAGAAAGTGCCAGAAGATTTGCCTGCTAAGATTTTTAGTTTCAGAAAACCTTCTGCTACGTTCTGAAAAGTATCCAGCAAAAGTTTTAAGAAAGTATCCGGTAATTTCTCAGAAGTATCTGGACGTTTCATGAAAGTTTCAGGAAAGCAAACGGTGTTCTAAAAACTTCCTGGTATATTTTTGTTAAGCTGATGAAGCTCATTAACAATTAAAAAAATTCATAATCATTAAAAACAAATAGAAAATTTCACTTTAGTGAGCAACAAAATGGCTGCCTTTAAGTGTAATTCCTGTTTATAGAAAATGATTGAACTTAAAAGAAAGAATCCATAAAGAGTCAAGCCTTAAAGGAGAGGGGCCTCTCCCTCTCCAGCCCCCCTCTGGATGCGGCCATGCTTATTGAATAAATGGTGTGTTTTCCAGGTTTAATAAAGTCTGCAGTTATTGCTGTGTCTTCAATCAAGCAGCTCAGATCTCACATTAATCACTTATTAACAAAAATCTGTTTCGTTCAGAAACTGTCCTCCGGGATAAATCTGTCCCACCGTTTTTCTGAATTATTAATAAAAAAAATCAGTGCAGAAGGTTTCTGCTCGACATTTAATTACTTCATAGTCTGATGGATGAATATTTAGCAGAACCTGTGGTGCCTGACATGAATCTGGGTTGTTATTAGCAAAAGCAACTGATGACAGTCAGGAGTTGATTTTATCTTCACTCATTTTGTTTCACTCTTCAGGTTTCCTACAGGATTCATGTCTGACCAATCAGAAGGAAGATCATTGATTATCTATAGATTTGGCCATTTATTACCCAATGGACTCATTGCCAGTTTTCTATCCGGTGATGCAATTCAAAGTTGGAAGACAAAAAATGATTCTAGAGCTGTAAATTATGTTTTAAGTTATTGTATTTATGCTTCCATAATTTTCTGAGCTTCAGGCTGGAAGCATCAGTGGGAAAAAACTGTTTTAATTTAGTTTAGGTTATATAGGCTATAACTTTGATATCAGCGTTAAAATATATTAGTTTTCTATTTAAAAACATTTAATGCTGCAAACATGTTTTCCCATGATAAGCACTGGAGCATAAAAAGAGCCAGAAGAGCCTTTAAAGCACAAATAAAACAAAAAATACATGTCAGATGCAGGAATTTTAAGCTTTGGTAGCAAGAATCTGGACAATAAATATCTACGCAGCTAGCGCCGCCACAAACCAATCAGGCATCAGGCTGAACAGCGCTGCGCTGATGCTGATGGCTCCGTGCAGCAGGCAGAAATACTGCATGTTCAACAGACATGAGGCGTTAAACTTTAATTACATTTAACTCTGGATTTCTGCTCATATGTCAGAGCCGTGTGCGTTTACCACCGAGTCAGCGTTTGGAGAAATTATAACAGTCCAAATTAAAACCTGGAGGTTAACATAAACCAGATTTATGAGTGGTTATTATGAGACATCATGTAAAAAAATAAAATAAAATGCTTACAGGATTACTTCAGGTCACTTTTTTTAGTGTTTTTATAGATTTGATACCAACAGCAATTTTAGCAGGTATTTTTTAAGTTCTTTTCATAGAATAATTGTTTTTGCAGAGTAATAATATTTTGGGCTTTTTTCATCCCCGTAATTTTTCTACAAACATCCCATAAAATTGCTGGTTACATTAACTGAGTTACGGAAGAATAAAAACTGATTCTGATGCAGCAACGTCGTTTTTTCTGAGGATGAAAAAACCTTTTGTTAAAACTCAGTTAAAAAAAGATTTTACAGGAAAATAATGTTGAATAAATTTACACTGCTCACAAATAAAAACTTTCCATCTGAGCCTCTAGATCAAATTTGTATAATTTCTTAATTGTAGTTGGGGGCCGCGCAAAATTAGTCCCAGACATAAAAATCAAAAAATCAAGTGAAATTTATCACAAATCTCAGATTTTCTTGCACATTTACAACTTCTCAAGCACAAGAATGTCAATGTTTTTCTCTAGAAACGGATCTTTCTTTCTGTCTGAGTCAGGCAGAATAATCGGCCCGATCCCAGACCCAGATGCTGTCGGCCGGCTCGGATTGTGCGTCTGCTGGGGTCGGCAGACGGAAACAGAGGGATGTAGTTTGAAAACAGCTGCAGTCTTGGAGTGTGTTGTTAATTTGATTGCAGACTCGGCGGACGACTCGGACGCCAGGTGCAGACGGCAGATGGTGTTGCTGCTGGAGGCAGATTTCCCTGTTAAACTTTTAAATAAGTTTGCTCACAGTCAGAGGAGCGAAACAAAAACAAGCGCTGTGATGAATGTTTCGGAGAGTGTCGCAGTTAAAACAGTCCCACTCTGGAAAGAAGCCACAGAAATTCCTCCTAGTCAGACTCACTAGTTGCATCAGCTCACAAGTACAAAAAAATCCCATTTTTAAAAGCTAAAATCAGCAAAATGTTGTGTTTTTATTCCCGACTCAGAAGTAAACAGAGCAAGAATGTTTTTCATTGAACACATGATCCAACATGTTCATAGATATAACTCATCTGTAAACACGGTGTAAAACAATAATAACTGTTTATTATGTGTTAATTAAGGCTGAAAAAGTGACTAAATCTACTGGCTTCTTGCCAAATAGTGAGTCAGGTCACTATTTTATTGATGTTATACTAAATATTTCAGATCATCTAGTCAACAGAATAAACATTCATTTCCTTACACTTATGATATCTAATTTGTTTGTAGGTGAACTGAAAACATCTGTAAACAGATAAAGTAATACTTTTTTATGCACAAGAATATAATAAATAAGAAGTGTCACCATTTGACCACCATTAAAGGGAACCTGTTCTGATAAATTCACACTTGGCACATTTTTGTGTTTCCATTTGGGTCTCAACTGCTTCTAAAAACAGACCAAGCACTTAAAAAAACACCCAGCCGCTTTGTTGGCAATAAGTTTATGATTTTTTGGTGTCTGGAAAATGAGCCAAGCCCAAAACTTTGACAAGCTCTTTGTCGCTACTTAGCAACCCTAGTAGCCCTGTCACCTAGCAACCGAGCTGCAGCACGTTCTGTCAGCTTATTTTACTGCTGCATAATGGCTGCTGAAGAGATGAGCGTTTTGTAGTTGACTTGTCATCCAGAAACCATTTGCTGCGTTCTGGGTTGTTCAGGAGGCTCCGGTTCCTCCTTAGCTGTTCAAGGAAGAGTAAAAGGGCATTTTTACAATGAAACTCATCATAATTCCTTTGACATAAACAACAGAGACCTGACACCCTGAAAGCACAACCCATCCACTGCAGGACACTCAGGAGAAACGTCACAGGGCCATTAGCAGAACCTGCGGAGATTCTGTTCATCAGCAAACATGCAGCATGTCCTCTGTTGTCCCTCGGGGCCGTCGGCCCCGGACAGCACTGCTGACATTTAGCGTCGCCCCAGTGGCAGCGGGTCAAGGGCTGCTGCTCAAAACGATGACATATCGGACACAAAAGGGACAACAATGTGCAGGAGGCTGCAGTTAGCCGGACTGGCAGCTACATTTACTCTGATTCCAAACACCTGGATGCACAGAAAGGTGAAAATGTTTCCTGGTTCCTAATTAACTTTGGACCTTTTAGAAAACCCAATAACAGAACTTCAGCATGTTTTATTTGTGGTGCACTGAAAGGTACTTTATCATTTCACAAACTGTATTAGCTCCACTGTGAGCTAGACTGCTGATGGTGGAGCTAATTCAGCTCTTTTTTCTAACTTACGTTTAGCGCACTTAGCTTGCCCTCAATGTATTTTTATGGCAAATTCTAAACTTGTCATTTTCTTGGCTGTTTTCTAAAATTTTGGTTGAATAAAGTTGTTGAAGTTTTATTTATCAACTCTTCAAGTATGTAGATGTTCATATTCATGCAACTGTTTATGATTAGCGCTTCTGGGTTTATGCTGCTAGCTTTTAGTTAGCGATGCTAACCACTGCTAAAGCTCAAATTGAGAATCAAAATGATGATTAAAGAGGATTTATGTGACTTTGTGCTTTAGCATTAGCTTCCACTAAATACCAAATTGGTATAGCATATTAGCATTAGCAGAACTAACATTCATAGTTAGCATTTAGGGTTAGCGCAGCTAAAAAAATTTGTTAGTTGTTCCCAATAATGGTGTTGCTCAAACTGAAAATGAGAATGGTAAAGAAATTGTATTTAGCTGACTTTGGCCTTTAGCATTAGCCTCTGTTAAAAACAATGCTAGTATAATTCTTCATGGTTAGCACAGCTAAATCTTTAGCAAGCAGAGTCCACCACTGGTGAACCTCAAATTGTCTGTGAGGAAATCTCTCAGGAAAAAAAGGAGAATAAAATCATGATCTAAAAATATTCTTATCATAAATTAAATGTGTAGTTTTAAAATTAAAGAAATTCCTGATGAACATTTAGTTTTTTTGACATAACTGAAGAGAGGGGGTGATATAATTCAGGATTCTGGCGCTGACATGGCAACGTGATTCACTTTGTGTATATGAGTAAACTCACAAGGACAGGCAGTAATTGGCCTGCCAGAGATTCACTTTCTATGATTTAAGGTGGACCGTCGATGCGGCGCACATTCCTCTGCTGTGACACTTTGAGGAAAATAAATAACGCTGCTTCTGTAATAAAATCAGAGCTACATGAAGTTTTTCCACAATATAAAGAACAAAAACACGACAGGGCAGGAAAAATAGAAAAGCTGTATGTATCATTGCTGAAAATAGCAGTTTATAAATGAAAACTGTAATATTAGGTTGGAAAATGTTTCACAGCTCAGCTTGAGTTACACCACTTTCTATAAACATATATAATAAATTACAGTGTAAATTCCATTTCTGTTAGTTTCGCCTTGTTTTTGTCAGTATTGTGTATTTTTTATTTATTTTTGAATTGTATGTAAAAATGACTGATGAAGTTCATTGTCAGATTAAAAGTATATGCTAACTGCATTTCTGTTTCAAAACATTGTTTTTTAATGTTCTGATGTAACATAATTATAAATGTCATCAGTGGAAAATCATCAGTTAAATGAAATCTTTCAAACATCTTTGTGCAATAAATCGATACAATTTGCTTCTCATAGATAAAATCCCTGAAACAAACTGACTCATCATTTATATTAAAATATAACGACCCTACCAATATAACCAATAAGTCAATATATTACATGCATTTATTTATTCGCTTTTAATTTTATGTCTTGAATGAAGAACATGACTCTTTATGCTTTTGTGCAAAATGGGTGTGATTTTCTGGGGGGCCATGGCCCCGCTGTCCCCCCTCTTAGGGGCGCCACTGCCTGTTAGAATATTTTTAGTCTTGTTAGATTAGTTTTACTAAACTGTAAATGATGTCATGATTGGAATAAAAACATCCAGTTATTGTTGCTTCTTCCTAGCGTTTGCATGTCTTTAGTGAAATCTGAGTTCCTTTGTGAATCTTTGGACTCTTTCCTGCAGGAGCCGCTTCTGTCATCTGGTGCCAAACGCAACAGATGTAAACTCACAAACACACACACCTGTAATTCATGCTGACCGTACTGTAGGCTGCACACACATTTACTGGACGTTTGTGTTTCCACACACAGGTTGTTAGTTCGTACGCCAGTCACGAAGCCGGAGCAGACGGTGGAGGTTGGCAGCAGAACCGGCGGGTTCTGTGTGATTTGGACCTGAAGGCCATGAGGGGGGCAGACATGGAGCAAAGTTACACAACAAAGCAAAATAAAGCACTGCACTGTTTTAATAGACATTAAAACTTTGTTTTTGGTGATTTGTTTTTGTTTTTGTCAAATTTAAATATTTAAGATCCTCAAACAGAGACAGTTTATATAGTTTATATAATTTATACAGTTTATATAGTTTATATAGTTTATACAGTTTATACAGTTTATATAGTTTATACAGTTTATATAGTTTATACAGTTTATACAGTTTATACAGTTTATATAATTTATACAATTATATTTATATAATTTATATAGTTTATATAGTTATACAGTTTATACAGTTTATATAGTTTATATAATTTATACAGTTTATATAGTTTATATAGTTTATACAGTTTATATAGTTTATATAGTTTATATAGTTTATATAGTTTATACAGTTTATATAGTTTATATAATTTATACAGTTTATATAGTTTATACAGTTTATACAGTTTATATAGTTTATACAGTTTATATAGTTTATACAGTTTATACAGTTTATATAGTTTATATAGTTTATATAATTTATACAGTTTATATAGTTTATACAGTTTATATAATTTATACAGTTCATATAGTTTATATAATTTATACAGTTTATATAGTCTATATGGAGCCAAAATGGAGGACATTTCTGCCAGAATATTCAGAAATTATCTCAGAACATTTTAACGAGACACTTGAGTTTGAATAGTGAGAAATTTCTTCTAAAATGTCTAAAACATTGTTTCTAGAAGATTAACCTCAAAATTTCTGTTTTTAA